>NC_088170.1:21807169-22145919 GCF_028769735.1 Zonotrichia leucophrys gambelii | reverse complement strand
AGGCATCCTAAAGCTATTTTTCAAATCTTGAACAAAAGAAGTATTAATTCTAGCAAAACTTGCCTAAATTATTTCCCTTCTCTTTAATCCTCTTCCAAGTGTCTAAAACACTAAGATGTCTCTTCCACCTCTTTTAATTGATTGAAAATATTTATTAAACTTTACATTTTTGTCAATCCACATTTCCCAGCCCCAAATGCATTCAAAAGGCTAAATACTCATCCTATACTCCTTCAGCTGGACTTGCAATAACCATTCAAAACCTTTTCTGCAGAGCAAAAAAGCACTTACCGTCGGGGAAAAAAACCCATAAATATTTTCTCCTGCTCTGTTAAAGCAGACTTACAGCAGTGCCAGGCCTGGCAGCAGCCACACAGGCATGTGTGGAGCACCCCAGGCAGTGTTGGTGCAGCTGGGGTGCACAGGGCAACAATGCAGGCACCAGCTCCGTTCTCCTCTTCCCAACCTTCGGCTACTTTCAAGGCTTTGTAATTTAGCTTTCCTCTGGATCAATATCCTAAGATAAATGCTGACATTTTCTTTGCATAATCTGTCCCTAAAAGTGACATCTGTTCCACTTGCTTCAGCAGAGGCAGCAGCAGGCATCTGCAGGCAGCCCCTCCCAGCACAGCCAGTTGTCAGGAACTTCATTAAGCATTGCCCCAAAATGCAGTTTGTTTCTGCCCTACTTGGACTCATGCTCCAAAAAAAGAAAATCCTACACTTATACCATCAGGGCCCCTCTGTCCCATCTTGGTACTGATATTTCACATCTCTTAGAAATCCTCAGCAACTCGGACATGCACCCAGACCTCAGGGGCATTAAACCTCAGCAACTCAGCTCCGACCCCAGCACAGGGCCCTTTTCCTTCAGCACGTCTCAGTGAGAGCCTTCAGCATCCCCAAGCAGGATAAAACAATGAAGGACATGCCAGCTCCATGTCCAGTTGGAGTATTTTTGAAATTATAATTACTGATTAGAATTCTGATACATTTGCTTAGTATGTCACTTTTAGAGCCTTGGTATGTATGTATAGAAAAATTCACATTCTAATACAGTTATCTATATTTTTGAATTCTGTGTAGTTGCTTGGCAAAGCAAATAACAAAATTAATAAACCATAGCCTATAATCAATTAAGCCCATCTGCTAATTTCACACTTTGCAACAATACAATACAAAGAAAAAAACAAACAAAAAACTTCGTAACATACAAAGAAAATAAAACCAACACATGAGATTATCAGGTTGGAAATTGGACTGTTTAAGAAATAGCAGAGGCAATTGCCTGAAGTAGTTGCAGTGACTACTTTGAAACTTCAAATCTGTGCAAACCTTGCTCTGCACAAAAATTGTCACTGAATTTGCTAAAGCTTGCTCCTTCCTTCCTTCCTTCCTTCCTTCCTTCCTTCCTTCCTTCCTTCCTTCCTTCCTTCCTTCCTTCCTTCCTTCCTTCCTTCCTTCCTTCCTTCCTTCCTTCCTTCCTTTTCCTTTCCTTTCCTTTCCTTTCCTTTCCTTTCCTTTCCTTTCCTTTCCTTTCCTTTCCTTTCCTTTCCTTTCCTTTCCTTTCCTTTCCTTTCCTTTCCTTTCCTTTTCCTTTCCTTTCCTTTCCTTTCCTTTCCTTTCCTTTCCTTTCCTTTCCTTTCCTTTCCTTTCCTTTCCTTTCCTTTCCTTTCCTTTCCTTTCCTTTCCTTTCCTTTCCTTTCCTTTCCTTTCCTTTCCTTTCCTTTCCTTTCCTTTCCTTTCCCCTGTCCTGTCCTGTCCTGTCCTGTCCTTTTTTTAAGAGAAATCTTTATCAAAGTCTATCAAGCTTTCCATCTCATGCTTGAGAACTGCACCTTAGGTGCTTTAGCTGCATAAATATGAGACCATCAGAAATTAGGCAGACTAATGTTGATCACTATATTCCAGGATGATGGAGCAGTCCTGTGTGCCTGAAACCTTTCCCTGAGGTTGCTCTTCCTCTTCAGACAGATTAAGAAATTTATCCTAAGCACTTGGGAAACAAGGAGGGGAAATTGTCCAGAAAAGAGCATGTACCTTGGAGGTTTTTGCCTTTGAAAGGTTTTTGCCTTTAGGAAATCTCAAGAGGAACAGAGTATTATCCATTTTTAAAAAGGAAGAAAAGACTGACAAGTGAATTACATGGCCATAAATCTATCTTCAACACACAGAACGTTTTTGAAGCAAAATACTAAACAATCCATAAACAGGCAATGAAAATTAGAAAGCAGTAAGCCACCATGATGGGCTTGCCAAAACCTAACCCCATAACTAACATACTTTCCTTCTTTCCTTGCACTCTGCAGGCAGAAGGAAAGCAGCAAATCAAACAGACCTCAAATATAAAATACATTTAGACAAAGCAAACTGGAAAAGCACTTTTCTTTTGGATCAAGGTCCTCTATCACAGGTGCAGAGCTGCTTGAATAAACACACTTGTTCTCCTACAGACCAGGGCCAAAAACCCAGCAAGTAGTCCTACTAAAAACTGCAGAGACACCAGCCTGCAAAGAGTGCGAAACACTGCTCTGAGCTGAGCAGAATTCAAGATGGTTTTAATAGATTGGAGAAATGGTCAAAAACCAGCAAGATAAAATTCAATACAGCCAAGTACAAAGAATCACATTTAGACTTTAAAAGAAATCTTCAAATGCACAAAATAATCAAAAGAATGCCAGACTAGCAGCAGTACAGCAGAAAAGCATGTCAAGGTAACAGTGACAATAAATTGAGCCAACAGTGTGAAACTATTTTAAAAAAAAGAAAGGCAGATAACGATCTGGAGTTTATTAAAAAAGAGAAACATAATCCATAACAGGAGGGACTTGGGAGGAAGTCTGGTCTGCTCAGTAGCAGTGAGGTATCACTTGGAATATGCTTCTGGTTTGGGGTGTAGGGCAGAAACAGCTGAGGAAAGCCCAGAGGAGAAGTAAAAACAAAAAGAGTGGTTCAGAAAGCCAAATCCCTGCAAAAACTTTTAAGCGCTTGGCTTGTTTAGTCTACAAGAGTGATTGTGGAAATGGGATAATGCTCTGAAAATCTTTCTCTCATCTTAAATAGCATTACATCACTCAGCTATTACACTGTCTTTATTACTGCCACAGTTATTACTTGACTGTCATTAGCGCAAAATGTACTGGTCTGTAATTCATATGTAACTGAGAAACAAAAAGAGCTTGTTTTTCCCCAGACAGCTACCGTATTTCACATTTTAAGACTTCATGAGAAGAGCCTAGAGTCTTACAAAATATCTATTGTAATCCTTCCCAGCATGGTTCAACAACTGCTAGAATAAATTGGTACAAACCAGCACCTCTCTCGAGTTCAGAGGCGAGTAGCAAAGCTGCCTTGTGTTTTTGCATGAGGGATGCCAGGTAGCAGCTTAGATACCAGGAGCATATGGTGGGTCCCAGTGAGTCACTAATTTGCTACAAGATCTTGTCCCTTTTGTGAGCTTGCCTTTAAGGAAAAGCAGGACTACACAGAACAAGCATACACACAGGCAATTTGGTTTCTCTCATGAAAAGAGATGTTAAGAGATGTGCTGTTCGCACAGTGTTTTTCCACCATGTACATACAAGATCTGATGAAGCACTGATTTTAATTCTGAAAAAAAAAAAAAAAAGAAAAAATGAAGATAGAGTCTAAAAATACATAGCAGTTAAATATTAAGACTTTGACCGACAGGGCTGATTTTCCTTTTCTGTAGCCATTCAAAAGCAGAGATGATAACTCTATAGAAAACTCAAATAATTTTATTTGCAGAGTTTCTGAATTTGCATCTCAGGGCTGTAACTTCACAGTTAACTGATTCACCTCTACTTTTCCACCTGTCCCTGAGCTGGCAGCCAAAGCATCTGCTCCTGTCTTATTCCCATCTCTCTCTCACATGTGTGCTATGGCTACTGACAATGCTGTTGGTGTGCAGGAGTGGAAGCCCAACCAATGTGATCTGCAAGCCTTGGTTTCAGCATTGTGCAGACTGGATCAGTGCACTACTGAATCACCCATTAGGACAAATTCGACTCGAACTAGAGTATAAGCTCTGACTGTTCATCATCAGGACACACTAGGGTGGATCTGCACTGGTTTTATGTTGAATATCAAGCTTCCTCCCAGCAGCAGGATGGTGACAATCTGACCCAGGTGGCAAAGCCTGCTTTTATATTTAACCATTTTTCTTAGCCAACTGAGCAACTTTATATCAAACCAATTGTCCCAGATTGCAAGGCAAGATGTATTCTTTTTGCTATGTGTATGGCAGTTGTCTTCTGTTAAGTGAGCAGTTTTCCTTATCTCTTCCACAACTACCCCTCCCTCTGGAGAGACATCTGCTGATAACAGGCTATTGAATGTCACTGCATTACTGATAAGGACTATAGCACCCCATTGTGAGACGCTCCGCCCTGAGGGAGGAGCCAAGCATTCCTACCTGGATACAATCTTGAGGTTCTGGAACACCTCCCAGAGGAACAGCTGCCTCTTCCACGGGATAGTCTTCAGAGGAAGACTATACCCTTTCTACAGGATCCCCGCTCCAACAGAACCACACCTGACACTCCAGGAGGACTGCAGTCCCCATTGCAACTGGACTGCTACCAACACCCTGACCAAGAGGGTGTCAGGTTGTATTCTGACTCTGTCAGTTTTGTTTTGGTTTGCTGCATTGTTTATTTTATGTTTTTATTTTCTTCCCTAATAAAGAACTGTTATTTCTGCTCCAATATTTTTGCCTGAGTGCCCCTTAATTTAAAATTCATAGCAATTCAGAGGGAGGGGGTCTACATTTTCCATTTCAGGGGAGGCTCCTGCCTTCCTTAGCAGACTCCTGTCTTTCCAAACCAAGACACCAATGCTTGCTCTTGAACCAGCTGCAGGAAAGCCAAGGCCAGACTCACTGTGCTGCATGAACTGAAAGAGTTCCATACACGTCCATGTGGCTCCCACCCACCAATCCACCTCGAAGGTCCTAGAAGTTGTTAAAATCACCTCGACTCTCTGTGCAGGCATCTGGAACAGCCTTGCCTGCAGATTTCCCTGAGAACCACGCACAGGAGAATGGAGAGGAACAAGAACAGGGCAATCCCTCAGCCAGAAGGAACACTTTGTGGGCTGTTTCCTTTTGGCAACAACTGGCATGGATCACTTCCCCAGGAAGCTGCTAAGGTTCCATGTGTTGAATTTTTTTTTCCATTTTCATTGTGTGGTGAGAGTGAAAGTGGTGGCATTTGGCAGCTACATTCCATCAGCACTATTGTTGTTCCCTGGTTGTAGGGATTTGTTTTCCATCAGGTGAAATGCAAAGGCGTTGTCCCCTTTTGGAAGAACACAGAGCTAAAGAGACCCGTGGGGAAATACTTCCAAATGCCATGCACAACATTACTCTTTAAATTTCTTGGATGAGGTAACACTTCCCAACAAAACAATGTGTTAGCACGCCATGTACATTTTGCTAAGCTGCTGCCCACAGTTCAAAGAAATCATCAATCCTGATGTTCAGATGCTACTGAAAGGAAAAAGCAAACTGGGGACCTCTGCAGAAGTCCTGTCCTTAGACTTTGTCTAAGCTGAATCACATTTAAATCCAAAACTTTCTGGAAATAAAGAAGTATTTATGCTAATAATTATTTTACAAAACAATGCTGAACTATAATTTAGTCTGTGAGGACAGCAGAACTGTGTTAGCACCTTATAAGTGTAAGTATTGTTCTTGCCTGCTTTGGGCTAGTATCGTTCAATTCCTCAGATCTTAAAGTCCTTATTGCAAAAAGCCTCTTTATTCCCAGATCCAGTTGCTAGATTGTGTGGTTTTCAGATAATGCTGAATTGAGGTTGCTAAATGAGAACCAGAAGGCTGGAGCTAAGCAGATAAATTATAATTTCCAATTACCTCACCATAAATGGGGTTCTCAAAGAATTCTTCTACCTTATTTTCACACAAAAAATACAGATCAGTGTCTTCATAAACTAAAGACACAAAAATCCCTTTTGAACTACACAATGACATTCTTCAACTTCTGGTAGAAATTAATGATGCAATATGTGTTTCCTTCCTTTTCTTAAGTGGTTAGTTGAAAATTACTTTAAAAACACTGCAAGTTGGTTATACATTCACAAAATACCACAGAGAAGGACTTAAATATCTGGGTTTGTGCTTTTTTTTTTAAACTAGTACAAATTAATAGCTCACTGAGAACAAATTATCCTTCTGAGGGAAATGAAGCCTCTGAAAAGAGAACAATAAATCCTACCAAAGCAAGGTGAGTAAGAGAAGGGAAAGTTAGCCTGTAGCCACTTCTTACTCTATGAGACACACACACAAAAAAAAAAAAAGCCCTGAAAGCTCTCAGGTTTTTTGTTGTTCTGTTTAAAAGACTTCTGTTTTTATGTGGAAAAAGTAACTTTGAAATAACTCCATGTATGGACATGAATACTCCTGAGAAAGAAAAACCCTATTTCTGTCTAATCTTGTAGTTTGTTCCAAAATAAGCATACCAACTTCAGAGTTACTCAGGGTAAGATAAATCCACACCTGACTTTATTCAACAGTAATTCCTAATTATAATGTCATAAACACACCAGGAATTTGAGGGTCCATGTAGGGATCTTTTGGCTAAGGAATCCATAAACTAGAACTAGACTCAGCTATAATTAGGCCAATGTTTATCCCACTTTCCTATCAGTTAAAGCCTCCATAGCTTAAGTTCATACATAGCCTGGGTGCTACCTAAACTGCAGCTTTTAATGAAAAAGAAAAATAATAGAAAGGGGAAAATAAGGTCATTTTCCCTACCTATGACTAATACAATGCTGCATGTAGCTTAAGAGTTGCTCTGTAATGAGGACACACTCACTTGCATTATGCAGCTCAACAAAGCTATCTCCAAATTGGATGGCTTTACTGCATTGCTGGCTTGCAGCAATGCCAGTCAGATGCAGACAGGCAGACTTCTTAACCTTCTGTCTGAGAAGATTAAATCCTTAACAGTGTGTTTTCTTCTCTTCCTCTACTGACTCTTATTACCCCATCCTTTAAAATAAGTAACAAAAGAACCGTTAACAATTCACCTAATAGATAAATGCTATTTTCTAGCATTTCTAATGTAATAAATAGGCTGGTTCTCTAATGGTACAGAAACAAGTATCAGCTTACAAAGCTGACAAAACATGAGTAGGTAAACAAGATCCTCCATACCTTCATAAATAACAGGGCAAAGGACCAAATACCTCCCTCACGTGCAAGCTGGCCCTTACCAAACAGCTGTAAGGAATTCTTATGGTATGTACAAACAAAAAATAAGGAATTCTTACAGTATGTACTGACATTAGCATCAGAATTAACCAACCCCTGTAAGAGTAACTGCTACCACTTGGAAAAATGAGCAAGGTCAATCAGTCAAAAGACTTTATTTTTGTCTAGGATCAACTACTTTATATGGCTTTGCTACCAACTATAGAAACATTACCTGATCTACAAAGGCACTATTTTTTAAGACTGTGCTTTTGGAAGAAAATTAGAATTGTTTTTTCCTCCTAAAAGATCATGCCAAATGTGTATTATTAAGATCTGAGATACATCAGATGGGAAAAGGACTGACCAACCACATCCTGGACTGAACTATCTATTGTTTAACTCCATTAATTTTGCCGGTTTTAACAAAGCAATGCCGAACTTTATGTTTTAAAAAAATCCTTTTTTAATCTCAGAATTATAGGATTATTTAGTAACTCTGGTTAAACTGCTAACCATAGTTAATTCCCTACATAAATTTTAAAAGACAGTTGAAAAATACTGTTCTAAAATAAGCCATGTCTAAAATGAGGCAGGAGATTCTTTTAGAAACTATGAGCAAACGTCTGATTAAGATGACAAGCCACATGGAAACTACTCCCAGAATCAGACTCAAAGGGCACTGTTACCAACCAAATTTGGCAGACAAGGAATCATGACGAACTGCAAAGGCACGCAGCAACGTAACAAAAAGTTCGGAATCATCAGCAAATAAGACAGAAAGCACTTATGTCTACTCAGCAAGGGCAAGAACATAAGCAGGACGAATTCTAAGCATTAAATTCTGGATTCAAATGAGTGGCACTGTGATATAGTGGGACTGGAGACGGCTGTTCCATTTAAAGGTGACTGGCCATAAGCAAGCCGTATCAGTAAGGCAAAGTATCTGGCCATTGCAGATTTTTCATTCTGATTTCTATCTGTCCAGAGAACTCATCTTCAGAGCAGTTTTAATAGCAAGAACAGAAAAAGAGCTAAAAGCATGACATATATAATGTAGGGCTCTATACTTTTCTAAATGCTGTGTTCAGGGTTAGAACACCTTCAGAGACTGCCTTACAGCATTTATCACTAGCTAACAGTTGACATTCGGCCTTATCTGTAGATAACTACTGTTAGATTTGGCATTTTTAATACACAGCTATGCTTGTTTAAGATCACTGCGCCTTCAGACAGTCTGAGCTAAGAGGGTGATGACTGAAAATTCAGCTCAAGCAGGAAAGAGAGCATTTATAGCTAATTTGTCAAATACTACAGGAAGCTTAATTAAGTCTCATTTCTGTTTCCAGGAATATTCCGACGCAAGTACAGCTACATCAACTTGGGCAAGGGACCATAAGAAATAAATGATACTTTATCCTTTGCATCGATTGTATCTTTCAGAAGAATAACACCAAACAAACCTAGTCAGCGAACATACTGAGCTTCCTCAGAATAACACAACCAAATTCCGAGCTCATTTGTGCAGTTTAAGCTCCTTTTTGACCTAGCGCTGCACAGTTTACCGAGCTGGGGATCGCGGCTGAACTGAACTCATTACGCACTTGGTCAAGCGCTGCTTCCCCGCGCCAGCTATTCTGCGGTGCGCCCCGTTCGAGTCAGGAGCTCCAGCTACCGCGCAGGACACCCGGAGCCCTGCGCCGCGCCAGGGTCCAGGCGCTGCGGCGGCCACGGGAACGGCACGGCCGGGCTGCGGGGGCGACGAGCGCTGTCAGGGGTTCGCTCCGTGACACGGGGACCGACCCGAGCGACCCTCGACCCCAGCCCCTCTCTCCGCCGCCGGCAGGGGCCACGGGGTCCCCGTCACAACCAACCCGCTCCCCTCCGCAGCCCCGGCAGGTGCGGCCCGGCCCGGCCCGGCCCCCCGCGCCGCCGGGGCCGCTCCTCCCCTCGCCCCCGCCGCAGCCCCCGGCCCGCCCTCCCCGCGGCACGGCAGCGGGGGCCGGTGTGGAGGCGGGGGGCCGGGTACAGCTCCTACCTGCTGTTCCTACCTGCGGCTCCTGCGGCGGCCGCCAGCGCCAGGCAGAGCGCGGGGAGCAGCGGCGGCGGCGCAGCGCGCATGGGAGCGGCCCGAGGGAGCGAGCGAGCGGCCCCGGCCCCCCCGCCCCGCGGGAGCGCAGTGACGGGCCCGCCGCCCGGGGAGCATGACGGGAAATTCCTGGGCACCGGCGGCCAACGCCAAATATGAACATGGAGCCGGGAGACTCCCGCCGCAGCCCGGCACCACCCGGCAGCGCGGGGAGGCGGCCGGGACCCTGCCCCGTCCCGCCGCCGCGGCACGGCCGAAGCGCCCTGTTTGAAGGGTTAAAGGGTGCGCTTCGGGCAGGCCGAGGAAGCGGCTCCGCGCCCCTTTAAAGAGACCTTCCTGCGGTTCCAAGGGAGCCCCGGCCGGAGCGCTCGGGCCGAGCGGAGCCGGCGCTGCCGTGTCCCTCAGCTGCCTGCGCGGCGCCGGCCGGCAGCGGGGACAGCGCTGCCAGCGCCGCAGCGGCTCCGGCCCACGGCTCCCAGCCCGAGCCAGCTCCTCACGTTAGCACCGGCCCCGAAACTGCCACAGCGCTCAGTGCCCACCCTGCCTAGCTTCCAAAAAGGAGGGAACTGAGCGACATCGAGCTTCTTCCTCCTCCTGCTCCCCTTCCTCACGGGACGCGTATATGTAAATAATGGACTGACAGACCCTACTTTGTTCCTCCTACCCCCAAACCTTCAACCTGTCACTAAAACAATTCTCAAACAAAGCAAGATAATGGCAGGAAAAAAAGCCAATCGCTTCTGTTACTTTACCAAAATCCCCTTCATGACTCTTTGTACCTCAAAGTACAAGAAAGAGGCTGAAAGCACAAGGTTAAGGCTTTTCAGCCCTGTCCTTTAACAGGGGAGACAACATGGCATGACTTAGGAAGCAAGGTAATGTCTCTATACTCCCTGTGAACAAAATCAGGACAAAAGTCAAGCTGACAGTTAAGTGAAACTCGGCTGTGTCAGCTCACGGCAGCACCCATTCACATCCTAACAAATACTAAAAATTAACTACATGGCTGTAAATCAATCTCCCCCTCCACCCCAGATAAGAAAAGCATTTGAGTCAGAGACACCCGAATATCTAGAAGGTGAGACACATATAAAAACCCCTAATAAACCTTTAATTCGAGTCTGGTTTGGTTTTTTGTTTGTTTTTACAGGATAGGATGACAAGTTACAACAAACATCTGATTTTTCTCAAATGTTCAGATATTATACATATTCCCCTGTCTTGCAGGAAGGGATATCAGTCAACAGTTAAGGGTAAAATAAGCTGCATAATAGTACATATTACAATTAAAATGTACAGTGTTTACAAGAAATATATCTTAGAAGCAAGATAGATGCATTTGCATCGAGGCGACCTTTTAAAATGCCACAGTTATTTTTACATTCACTCTTGCAACAGGTCACAAGATGGGGTCACTAAGGTCAGGTTAACAAATCACTATGATGCACATCAAATACAACAAAATTAGTTTATATACATATATATAATACATATACATGTATATTATACATATACATATATGTATATAATAAAACTCATCAAAAATCTACCAGACCTGGCACAATCCACTTACCCATCAAAAATATGTACTTGTCCTTGGTAAGTAGAATTCTGCATGGCTGATTATATATTATATATACTCATTCATTAGCATCTGAGACATAAAACCGAGGATTTAAAATTTTTCGGTTAACAAACTCTCCAATAATAAACATGGTGCCCACAAAAGCACAAAGGTAAGGCACAATAGGATTTCCTGTTGCAGAATAGTGTGCATCATGTTTACTTAACTGTAAGAAAAACGTGCATTATTTGTGCAAGTTCATGCTGCAGATCCATCATATCTACAAAGTAAAGTGAGTTTCAGTAAAATTTGTGGGACTGGTGTGCTTCCAGTCTCACCTCCTACAGGATGTTCAGCTGGATAACTAGGTAAAATGGTTGTAGGAGTGGGGATTAGTAAAGCCAATAATCTTAGATTTGCAACTAAGTTTCTCAGCAACAATTTTGTACTTCTAGGTAAACATTAGTAAATTTACAAGCTTGGAATCACAAGATTTACTGTCAGCTGCACTAGTTTGCATGAGCCAAAATTGTTGCAAGGAAGGAATTTTTAAATTTTAACACATAAATGGAGAATTAAAACATGTTATAATATACTGGGAATGTCATTTAATCCAATGGTATTTTGTCACAGCCCTGACACTTGTAATAATAAATACAGCTTTTCACAAAATATTTTTCCAGTATCTGCCAATTGCTTCTTTATTGCTCACAAATTTGAATTCATTACAATTGGTATCAGACCTTTCACACAAAATCAGTAAGGTATTTTATATAAAACCTATAAAAGATATTTAACCTGTATCCAACACTTTTAAGTATTTGGCCTCTTGTCATGGTACAGCCAAAACCATATAAAACAATAGGTTTTGAATAAAATAGGAAGCTTATTTGCTGCTTTGACGCAGACATCCTCACAGAACACAACCCTTTTTGCCACCACCAGCATTTACATTTATATACAAAACCCAGTACATCCGCAATCAGTTCATCTTCCCTCACATTGATATGCAACCACTAATGCCAAATTCACTTTCCCCATACCCCAGCTGCAGAAAAAGATTTTTATATAGCAACAAAAAACTAATATTGAGTGAATTTTCTTTTAACTTATTCACCATCAGGAACTGTAGGTTGCTTGTTACAAAATACCCACAAGATTATTTCACAGGAAACTATGGAAATACAGGAAGTCTTCTTTTCTCCATGCTTTTGTATTAGCAAAAACACTTCTTGGTGCAAAAATACGTCACCACATCTGCAAAATGTATAATGAAACTGGTATTCCTCATGCAAAACTTAAATGCATCGGTTTACTATAGCCCCAGAAAACTTCGTGAAACAACTTGTTTTTCCTTTTTTGTCAGCTCAGTATTACTGCCTCATTGCTAAGTCCCTTTGGAAACAAGACTTCTGGAACGTTTGAACTTTTATTTAATTCTTTAAAGTATTACATACAAAAAGCACTAAAAAAGGAAGACGGCGGCCGAACAGGAACATTCCTGTTGCAAGTAACAGTCCTAGCAGTTGTAGAAAGTTTTCTCAGGAACTTCCCTGAGAGTTAGTTGTGCCTGTCCGAAGACGCAGATGTGACATAGAGTTCATGTGTTTGTTTGATGGCTTCAGTGGAGTGTTACAAGTAAGAGCCTGGGGAAAACGATGATGATACCGATCTAGTCGCAGGTATTTTACTGTTACCAGCTTTCCTACGAGGCAAAGAAACAGGAAAAGAGAAACCTTCTAGTTCAGTATTATTGCATTTTGCTTCAGGATGTAAAACACAACTATTTCATTACATCAAAATTAGTTTACTAATTATTAGTTTAAATTTTTTTTTAACTGCTCAGTACTTTAGATACCAAATATTTCACCATTTAAAAGAACTCAAACTGCCCCCATCTTCCGTATCCATGGGTAATTTCTACCTATGTTTTGTTATAAACTCTCATTCCTTACCATCAAACCAAGAGCCATGTAATGCCTTGAAAGCCTTTCCAGCATATTCCGGGGAGAGACACTTGACATACACACAGCCCTAAGTAAGAGAAAGAGGGATTTGGGTTTTTTGCCAGTCCAGCTGAAAAGGATGAAGTATTATGACGTTACTGGAAAGACACTCACCTCACGTGAATTTTTGTCTACGGCAATATGAACAATTCCATCATTATCACTGCACTTCTCCAAGATTGCTTCTTGAATTGCTAGATGCCAGTGATCACCTATTTCCCTAGGCAAACAATGAAAGATTTAAGGGACTATGTAATTCTTTAAACATTCACAACATTCTCATACTTCCCTACTGAGTCTGGTTTCTCTGTAACTTTACATAATTTTCTGGCAAATGCCTCTGGGACAGGTTATTACTTTTCCTACTGAATACACCATAAATTGTCTCCCATAGTCCACTTTAGAAAATTCAACCCTACAAATCAAGAGAAGTAACTTCTTTGGGGGGTGGGTTGTTGTCCTAAAATGGGCCTATCCAACTGGTGCTTAGACTGATAGTTAAAAAAACATGTGTCTGCCTTGCACAGTAAATGTCTAGAACACACAGCGAAGTCTGATGCTGTGATGTGAGGGTTCATAATGTACAAGTGAACAAGTTAGACAAGTTGTTCCCTTGATATGATTCCTCCCTGACTTTTGGCAGTAGAGAGGTGATTATGTGCTGTGCTAATATTAATAAAAAAAGTTAACCAGTATATTCCCAGATGATTCTCAAGCCAAGAAAAAAGACCTTTTTCATAGGGCTGCTTCTAACAGCTACTGGTATAATCACTGAAAGGAATTCAGTAATTATTGTTAGTATACAGTCGCTGTAAGAGCAGCTAAAACTAGTTTTGTTAAACATACCTTGTACCCACAGCAAACGTCAAAACAATACTTGACAATCTAATCACAGAGACTGGTACATTCTGTGTTTTAGGTGGTTTTAAATGGATGAAAGCATTCATCCCTTTCAGGTCTGGAACAAGAACATATGCCTCTTTCCTCTAATGACACAAGCAGATTAATAATACAGTTTGTCTTGCACTGAGGGCTCTGGATTTCTGTTTGTGTTTTCTTTAAGATAACTACAAGGGTATGATAAGAACTATTTCCTTAAACAACAGTCCTCTGGAAGACAGCTCACAGAAGAAGAATGCACTAGGGAGTACAATATGGAATTGGATCCCACTATGAATGCAATCCAGCAGTCCAGTAATGGAGCTAGGTCAGCTTCCAAAAGAAAAGGTCTACAAAAATTCAGTGTATTAGAAGTTGCAATGTTCCAAATAGCTGACTGGACATAGGCACTAAAGACAAGTGTCAAAACACAACTCCTAGTCTATAAATGTTGGGGCTTTTAAATGCACCTGTTGGGCATGGACTGGGTCAGTACTGAAAAGCACTGAAACTTACAGCAAAGATAAAGGCTAAAAAGGGAGACTGTTATGACAAAAATAACACCTCAGTAATTAGTTCCATTAACAGCAGACATTTTGAACTGCTAACATTCTGAAACAGGAAAATAGCCAATACCACATACCAATAAATATTACAGTGAAGCTTCAGGAATGGACTTATTTCAGTACCACTCAGACTAACCAATACAGCTCACATAATCTCCTTTGAAGCATCTACAATAAGGGTGTTGATAACACTTAAAATTCTCTGCAAATCCCATGTTTTAATCCTCCCACAGGAGGATCAATTTGCTTCAAGAACAACCCCTGAAATTTCAGTCTTGCTCACCCTACTCCAATCTGCAAATTATTATAGAAGCCACAGAAGCTGGTGTATTTGACCAGGCATTAAATCTTAAAGACATTGAAAAGGTTTTTGGAGTACTTCTCTATGTGAGAGGTAACACTGTCTTCAGCTAAATTAACTAACAGCTTTTCAGTTAATAAGGCAAGGAATTAAACTAATTAAATGTGGCTAGAAAAAAGGCAGAATAAATACATCCAAACTTAGCAATCACTTGTGTCCATACGCTGATGTCCTCCCCTACTTCCTAGTTCCTGTCGAAATCAGTAGGTTGTATTATTGAGGTAGCATCTCACATGTACCCTTGTAAGACACAGCACCTGTATTTTTCCCTTGTATAATCACATTAAAGAATAATTTACTCCAGAGAAGTTATTGGAGTTCCTGTATCTCTTTACAGTGGACAAAAAGACTTCAAAGCTTAGACAGCATTATCTGGCATAACCTATGTGTTAGTTCCCAACTCCTACCACGATCTAGTCCAGAGTCAAAGGCGATATTACAGAAAAGTGGAGTAGATGAAGATTTAAAAGATTACAAAAAAATTAATTATTTTTCCTTAGCTTTTGGTACATTAAATAAGCTTGCTACTTATTCATACACAGTACATACTTCAGAATTATGAGAATTACATGAGCATTAGAAGCCAGTACACAGCACTAATTTGTTCCCACTACAAAAATCCATTTGCTTCAAAATTAGGCAGTCACAGTGCCATTAAAGTGATTTAAATTCAGCTTTTTAAATGCAAACTGTGCAAGCTTTGTAGCAGTCCAAATACTCCAGAATGTTGAACAATACTTTAAAAGCTTACAATCTGTTGTCAGGCCACATGAGTCTCCTCTGTCAGTTAATACAATTGAACATTACAAATTTAATTAATGGATAAAGATCAGTCATTGCTCCAAGTAGTTTGACTATATGCCACATCCTTCAAGAAGTGAGCCAAAGACACAGAGCGATATAATGAAGGACAGAAGACAGATTGTTAAGATTTTTTATGTCTTCTCAAAGATGTTAAGAGAAACATTTTTTTTTACAACCTGTTTTTTTCAACATGTTCATGTTTCTTCACTTCTTCCAAACCCCTCTCAGAGGTAAGAAATGGACTCTTCCAAAAGAATGCAGAAATACAGACAGATAACTGCTTTTACTTACATAACTGGATCAAACATATTGCGAATCTTTAGACATGGTGTCAAGCTGTTCGGGGGTGAATTTCTTCTATCTAGATGAAATGCTAGAAAGAAAAATAAATTAAATATTAATTATTTACAGGCATAATACCATTGAGGTAAGAAATGTCAACTTTATACATTAATACCTTTCTAGTTTTACTCAGAAGAAAGTTTATATCATATATGAAAGAATTCAAGCAAATTAGTTTCACACAGTCTTCTACCACACTGAAGAAAACATACCATATTTTGCTTAATTTTTTATACTTTAAACTTCTACATTTAAGACACTCTCTTATATCCAGGCCACATGGAAGGAATTCAGGATATTTTTAAAAATAACATATACTTGAAAAGAAAGGATTTGCACTACATCTCCATGAAAACACAGATATACACAACACCTGGAGTAAACTTTTGGAACTGGAAGTTAACCATACAGCTCTAACTGCCTGATGAAATTTTCATTTCTTCTACTTTGGGGCAATATGCTGCCCATTTGGCTAACAAATAAGGAGACCTTAAGATGGATGTTGCATTACATTTGTAGTGCAGTAACATGTCAAGGATGCGCTAAAAGGACAGAGCCTTTATAGCCCTAAATGATCACACATGATCAGAAGCTTCTAAAAATCTGAAATGAAACATACCAGAGGATAAAACAGATATAAGAAGAAAAACGAAAATCAAAAATTACAGAGTAACTCAAAGCTGAACAGTGCCACAAAATACATTCTGAAATCCTAAAATAAATAGTAACTTCACTAAAGTTCACAAGCTCTACTTGTGAGAGTCACAAGAGAAGACTGTACCATGAGAAAAGGAATCAAGGACCACTTCAGATTCAGATAAGGCAGCTCCATACCTTGAGAAGGGCCAACAAATCAGCAGTGGAAATGAAAGGGGATAGCCTACTAAAACAGCTTTCAAGGCTTGAAGGAAATTTTACTTTGAAGACTGAGATTAAGTAGATTCAAGAGTTTAAACATATGATTAAAATCTCAACAACAACAAAAAAAACCTGCTATTAATGCTTCTCCTTTGCAATCCTACTTTAGAAAAATTTGACATTTTCAAGATGTTACATTCCAAGGGTCAGAAGTGTCTGTTTTGGGCAAATGTCTGTGCTTCTTACTGCTGATCTTTTAAAATCTTGAAAGTGCATCCAAAATACATGAACACTGCTGCTCTTCTGTATGCCACCCAAACAAAAACTGTGTCACACAGACAAAATTAAGTCATGTGGAAGACACAGTTTGTGAAAGACAAGCACTAACCAAGAGAAAATTCACTGCCTGGAGATACTGCATAGAAAAACTTATTCTTATGTAAATTCTCAAGACAAATGAAATACAATTACCAACTAGAAATTAGAAAAGGTAGCCTCCAATTCTAATATCCAACCTACTGCAAGTTCCCCAAATAACTAGAAATGTTCTTATTAAGAATACATGCACACAGAGTGCAAGTCACCAACACCTGTAACAACTGTCTGTTTTTGTCTTGGGAAGAGATTTCTAAATATGCTGGTGACACTGCATCTATCTCTAAGCTGCCTATAATTGAAGGACAAGTCCTTTTTCAATAGCACATGGTTTTGTAAAGTTTTTTGCCCCTTATTAAAAATTATACATAGGGTATACAATAAAAACTTTACAGAACTAAGCAACATTGAAAAATACATGGACTTACCTTACTTATGGAGGTTGGCTCCAGCAGATCAAGGGGGGGGGTGAAATGTCACCAGCATATTGTACACTGGGGCACCACACCATACTGGAGAAGGTGATCTGGGGTGGCCTAGTCATGGACCTGGACCTGAAAAGGTGTGGGGTTGAGGAAATTATGTGCTGATTGTTTATAACTAGGTTTATTCAGCACATGGTTTTAATCCAAGGATAAAGAACGGCTAGGTTATTTGCAGAGATCCTAGACCCAGAGGATCAACATTTCTGCAAGCTGTTTATGAACTAAAATCCATACTGATATTTATGGAAGCAGTTAAACCACTGAGCTATCCAAAAGTAACTAAATGGGGAATTCACCCTTTAGTGTAGTTACCTATATAAACCATTATTTGCCTGTTCCAGTTTCTAATAACTTTGATGTCCTTTTGACTGGAAGATCTCAGGTGCTTACTGAGATAACCTCAGCCAGAGTCTACCATCAGCACAAGACTAAACTGCTTCTAACTTAATGTAACATCCTGCCAGTAGGGAAGTGTGCCCAGGGCAGTGCAGCATATGAAAATAAGGAAGAACGCTGTCTTTTCTTAAAAAAACTTCTCAAAATCATGCTAAATTAAAAGTAATTTTTGCAACTTAGATGGAGCTTTTCATGTATAAGGGAAAAAAATTACCATGGAAATCAGTGAAGTGTGAAATTAATGCTAGAACAATAATAACGCTTAATATGTATACCAGAAATGGCATCAAAAAGAGAGGGTAGAGAAGACACAGGCAAGTTAATGTTCTATCTACACAGCAAAACTGAAAGCAGCATAGTTAACTGATGTCTCTTGAACTTCATTTCACATCTGTAACAACTGATTCTCCCCTCCCCTAAAAGAAGTTGTTTCAGTGACAAAGCTGTTCAGAATAGAGTACTGATTATTTGAAAAGTTACACTGGTGTGGAGCATACAAAATATTCTTGATAAGGGCATAAGCAAACACTCTTGCAGGACAACAGTATAAGCTACACACTGGTTAACTAAGTATCTCACATCTTTTTCTACATAGGTCTAAGGAGTAATGCTTACAAGACAAAGATGAAAAGGTAGAGATAAAATAGGGAAGCAGAGACACAACTTTGTAGTAAGCCACTGGTGGGAAAAAACTCAGGACTTTCATAAATTCCCCATGGGGATTACTGAGCACTTTCAAGAAAAGGAAGCTACTTTTTCTTTAATTCATAATGTACAGTATTTTACTACCTTAAACTGAATATCACTATCATTCTAGATTTGAAGAACAGCAGTAGCTAAACACATGTGCTTTTGTCAACCCCTTTATTACTGTCTATGATGGAAGAAGTATCTCTTGCACTGGCTTCAAAATGACCATTGAAGAGATTGCAGTACAGCTTCCTATATCCCTTGAATTACTAGCATATTATTACAAAAGGAGTTCCCAAGTATCATCACCATGGGTTACAAGACAACCCAAACGATCTTTAGATGTAAATTTGATGAACCTGATAAGGCTGAATACTTGCATCAAATATAGGTAACCATGTTTCTTAAAACCAGGTTTTTTCAATGTTAAGCCATGGATCACTGCAATTTAATAAGTACTAACCCTTCTTACCAAAGGTAAGAAAAAAAAAGAAAACAATTATCTGAAAATATTGAAAATATGTTCTTTTATGCATCATGAGGTTCTTTAATACACATGGAAGATACTGAAATTAATATCACCAAAGAGAAAAGTATGGTTGAATTTAGGTTTAATATAGCTAATTCACCTATAGAAGACAAACACAGGATGGATACTGAATTTTACAAGCAGCATGAAATCCAGTTTTCTTGCAATAGTTCAGAGTATAATTGTGGTTTGGGGTTTTTTGTTTGTTTTTGTTCAGAGAAAGGATTATGTTCTCACAAGCTGGGGAGGAAGGGTGTCATTCACAAAAGGTAACAGGTTATCTTCCATGCTGCAGGATGAAATATCACCCTAGATGTGGTACCTCAGAGAACCTCTTTATCTCATCTCCAGAGCTGTCAAGGAACTTTAGCTTGTTCTGTTAGCTTAGCTACACTGCAGCCCTGCCTACCTAGCTTTCTTCAGAGTTCCAGTTATCAAAGGTGAGATAGGACAATTTTATCTGTTCTTTCAAAAGCAACCTGAACACACTAGAATTGTGGGGTTCTCTCCACTGTGAGATTTAATTAAATCACTTGGCATGATCAAGATTGTTTCTCAATTGACTATTCTCTTGTATATTGTTTTCAAAACATTGTATTTGTTCACCCTACAATTAGCTTACCTACCCTTTTCTTTTTAACAAATACAGCTACTGTATCCAGTAGGTAATATTTTAAAGGGATGGCACCAGAATTTATTCTGATCCAGAAAAAAAAAAACAAAAACAAACCAAACAGTCAAAACACAGGCTGCACCCTGAAGAACGGGACAAAATGTCACAGTGATGCTTTAACACACTGCTAACAGACAACAGCATTAGATCTCAGGCAAGCTACAGGTCCCAAGAGTTAAAATGCACACTATCATTAATGGATACCCTTGCAAAATGATGACAGCCTTTCTGAAAAGGGTTTCTTCTTCAACTGCACATGTTCAAGTATTGTTCTCTGCTATAGAGCACTACCAGATCTCACATGGTTAAAAAATTGCAAGCTTGAAAGTTATTCACAAGATTCAGACCCAAGAATTCATTATGATTTTCTGTATGCTGAGTCTGTTGAGGGCATAGCAGTCTTGAGGAGTATCTAGATTTATGAACTTATACATTCAAACATCAGAACTGGAGTATGAACTTAAATTCCAGTTAATGCATACTTCCAAGAAAGGAAGAAAGTGACACATACATGTAGAATTCCTAATATCAGGAAAGAAACAGCTGGGCAAGAAGCATGAGACTTATGCAACAGAACTATTTCCAACAGTCATTTGAACACAAGAAGTGCAAAATAGAAAGAGCCTTTGCATGTGAAAATTGCCTTTGCCTGCTGACTGTCATGAGCCCAAATAACCCACTGTCGTTTCAGCCACCCCATTTCCACGCCCTTCTGTTAGAGCCAAAGTATGCAATTTCAGCTCTTCAAAGATCTTCACTAAACTTCAAACATAACAAGGAAATCAGAAAAATTGCAATTAAAAGGACTGCAACAGAATGGATTGTGATACATCCTATGCAATAGGAAACAGGAAGTTGTAGTACATACTCTCTAAGCGACATACAGATGAAAGCCACAGCTGAGAGATTTATTCTGTCCATATTTGCAATAAGCTGAAGCAGGCTATCAGATGCTCAGACTGGGATGGTGCATATCAATACTACTACAGCAGTCTTTCTAGGAAGTTTTAGAGACCACTGTTCTGTTTACAGTCTTGAATGTATATTACAGGTAGCAAAACACCACCTGAGCTATCACACACTGAGGGGTCTCCAGGTGAGACCAATCCCATTTCTAATACAGGACAGAATGCCATGGAGTGATTTATACTGCAGTCAAACAGGACAAGAAAAACTGAGAGCAAATTGAAACCAGAGCATGATGTTTCCCAGCCTGCATTGAACACTACAATATGTAGAAGACTCAGGTTTATAATACATATATGGTTTGCAGAAGATGTGTTCAATTTAAGTGCCTGAAATTCAATTGTGGCAGTACTACAGAGATGGAACAGAAACAGCTGTTGACAAAACCCACCATTTCTGTATTGCAACTAAAGCACTTGCACATCCCTAATGTACAATGTCCTGGAAAGAAAAGGTTCCACAACTCCTGGAATAAAGTTCACATACACATCTCACTCATGAAAACTTTGAGAAATTGAGAAATTAAGCAATACAGTTGTCACAGCAGAATGCCACATTACTACTAATGCAAACAGAACATCAAGCCTGCAGCAGCATTCATGTGGTACTTTTAAAAAAGCAGCCCTCATTTCCAATGAATTATTTAAAATGAGAAATGTAATGCTAAAACCAGTAGTATAAGTTTGAGAAGTATATAATGATATTACTTACTTTCACACTCAGGCAGAGATAGAAATGACCATTCTTTTTAAATTGCAAACCAAAATTCAAATCCTATAGTTTCAATTTTTCGTTGACAAAAAAAAAGAGCAAACCAAAACCTGAAGCTTAACATGAAGAAAACAGAAAGAAAAACCAAGAAAGGTTTTTCAAACCAGGAAAATATGACCACTGCAGACATACAACTGCAAACCTACTAAATTCTTGCCATTTGGTTTCATGATAAAACTGAAAAGTGACAGACCACTGAAAAATCCATGTATGACAAACTGCCTTCTCTATTAAAGCAAATGCTGACCAGAGAGTCTGAAAAACAAATGGAGTGTAGAAAAACATTTATGACAGAGATAGAACATCTAACAGTATTAGATGTTCCAAATGCACATTTTCCTAATTGAGGAGTCTTTTGTCCTGGCAATCTCCCTTTTAAAATAATTATCTCTTCCCCCTAACTTTGTCTTTAGGCAGCTTACTGGCAACTTAACAGTAGGAAACCTAAGTCTGCAAGACACAATTTACCTGCTGTCATACATAACCAATTACACTACTAACAGTAAGTGTGAGCATGTCAGAATGTGACCAACTAAAGAGTATTCTTTTTAAATTCACAAAAAAAGAAATAGTAACTCACTTTGGCTAAATACCCACTGCATATTTCTGCAGTAGCTATAACAAAAAAGCTACCTTCTCTTGAAAACAAGGCAGACACAATGCACCAAAAGTAAGTCCATACAACAAGATAATAGAGAAATAGCACTAACAGTTCACAACAATCCTTAAATGCAAGAGAGAAAACAAGTCTTTCATGCCTGTTTTCAAGCAACAGAGTACCATTTTTAAGTTAGATGCAGAATTAAGACAATTATATCTGCAAAATACATCTTCAATACCTTGGCCTTGCCACACTTTCGATGGTATCACTAAAATTTTGTCACATGCTGCAGAAGGTTGCATCCACTTCCAGACCAAGAACTCGGCACCACCCACTCTTCGTGTCTCTGTGCGAACTCTAGATTCATTTGCTGCAAGAAAGTCAACTGCTCTGTTCCAGACTCTATTCATCTTCCTCCTTAAAAATTGAAACATGAATCACAAAGTTAGCATAACAGCAACTTGCATACTTGAATCCAATGTAAGAGAATCCAATGATTTTCCTACCATCCGTGTCAATAGGAAACTCCAAAATACTACACTGTGCAATCTATTAAGAAACTAAGTTATTTTTATCTGAAATTAAGTTACTTGACCAATTTATTTTTACTAGTTTTCCCCCCCTTTCAGTACTTCTAGTGAGAACGCACCTGTCCTGAGGTGGTATTAGAGAATCACGCACATGCAAAATTGGCATGTAAGGCTGCAACTCTTTATTTTCTGAACACGCCTCACTGTGGCTTCTTAGAACATCTGAGGACAAAAAAAAAGAAACCAAACTGATAACTATGTAGCTCATGCAAACATTAAGAAAACTATCACTTCAGGCAATTAAAACCCACGCTGAACACTCTTCCTGATTTCAATAGTTAGGTTTTTCTGGCATTTTGAATCATTGTTTTTTCCAAAACATTCTTAAGGCAAATTAACAGCGTATCTAGATGATATCCCAAGTAACTCTGAAGTAAAGGAAGATAGTTCTTACATTTACTCTTGACTGGTACTTTTTAAGTGTTAGTAAAGATGGCCATCTTTGAAAATAAAGTGCTTTCCTTCCACCTCAACAAAACTTGATTTGCAGACAAAAAAGGTAGGCATATGGTTAAAATAGAACAGTTTTGATTCCTCTACCATCTCTGTATTTATTGTGACTACCATAAATGAAAGTAATAGAACAACTTAACTAAGACTACAAAACTACAAAACAGAAAGACTACAAACTGAACCTACTGCTAACACTGTGGCTTCAAGTAGAAAGAGAGGATTTCAGATCTCAGTTAGGCATACTATTTTGCCAAAAAACCTTCTGCTAAAAGTAATTAACTAAAAAGCTGCTCTTTCTATGAAAAAAAACATTAAGGATGGTATTGAGAGCTACCACACATTTTTGGAGTGGATATTTTATCTGAAGTTAGCTGAAAAAACACATACAGAAAGCAACATGTCGCTATACTTCAGTAAACAAACATCACATTTATATTTGTATTCAATAGGAGGACAAAAAACTACCAAGTCAACGGCAACTTTATAGCCATGTTGATGTAATTCACAAATTACAAGCTTCATGACAAAAGCTTTGATTAGGTTTAAAGGATGGGGTATTTAAAAAAAAAAAAAAAAAAAAGAGAAATAAAACACACAGATCACACTGGACCAAGAACTCTAACAGTATGACAACTAAACATGAAGAAACATTAACTGAATTAATTAACAGTACTCTGAAAGCTTATACAAAGCTGATACAGATATATCAGACACAATTAAACATGTCATACCTATGATTTTCACCACCATATCATACATCTGCTTTGTTTCTTCTTCCTCTTTTGCCCAACGGTATTTCATGTAGTGTAAGACTCCCCAAACCATTGCTACACCTGCATTAACATGGATAATACACTTTAAGCAGTATTAGAGCACCGGATATTTAACAGAGTTTACAGAGCATACTTCAGAAGTAGACTGAACGATCTAACAAGCACTGTACATTCCAAAACTAGTGAAGTACACTGTACTTGTTGTCTGTATTTTACACTCTTATACAGGAACACAAACTCTTCCACTTGAAAGAGCTGTTACTTCTAGGAAAACATTCAATTGTTTTAAGAATAGCTTAGTATTCCAGATCATCTTTTCTTCAGTTATTTTTTAAACTTCCTGGAACAACAGTGAAATATGCTCAAAATTAAGGCTATCATCTTTTTACTGAACAGTTTGCTTTTTCTGGTCAGTTCAACATGGAACTTTTGAAAGTCATAAGTTACTGCTCTGGCAGGGAAAAAGATTTCCCAAAGAATGAATATGTTCAGCTGACTACAGAAGCAGATGATAACAACCAGTGTGGAAATACAGTGGTGCAACAGAAATGCATATCAAACCCCAATTTAATCAGGATACAAACGGAAACTCTAAGTTTTATGGCTGAATAAAAACTTTCTCTAAACTTGCTTTTCCCTATGCACTTAGATAAATATGATTTACAACAAAAGAAGGTTGATTGCTTTATTAACTTACCCCAAAGCAATATTGATAATCTGTGAGTTACATTAACAAACGCACGGCGAAAACGACACCTGAAAGACATCTTTGGACTAGTGGACTCCAGATACTTCACATCTGTCACGTTAGTGACATCCATCTCACTAGGGTCATTGCTGAGACACCTATTCAAAAACATACAGTACTTATGAAAAAGGACACATTCTCTTAGAAGAAATTAAATGAAGAAATAAACACCACTTACTTTATGCCAACATCTTCCCCACTATTCAAGATCCATTGTAATGATGTGTTAAGTACACTTTCATATTCTGGATCTAAATTCTGTCAAAATACAATATTAATCAGTAATTTCATAAATAATCAGGGACTTATCATGCAAATAAAACTGAGATACTATACAGAGCAGTAGTTAAAACTGTATTGTTTCATTCCTGATACTTTAGATTTTCAGTACGTGTCCACTGCACAAAGTAAATCTATTTGTGCTACAAGCAGTTCCCAGACTCACCAGCATTCCTCAAACTAAGGAGTATTTGAAAAGCCAAGCCACGTTCACTGTTTTAGTCATAACTCTATAGAGTAAGAAAAAACTATTCAGCCACTAGGCGGCGATCGCTGGAAATCTACTGAGAGCGAAACTTCAACTACATCTGAACTCTGCTGGAAACGCCTCCTATGAAAGCAGTTCCATGCTCCATTCTTTTTTAAGAAGCTTGAGTAAATATAGCTTTAACAGATATTTTGAAAAAAAAATCCAGGATTTGTAGATCAAGAACTGACATCACTACATTGACTTTTAAAAAATTATTTTATATTAATTCTAATAGGATAACACTCACTGCTATCTGAGCTAAGGCTTTCTCCATAGCTCATCTTGCATGCTCTTTTGCAGAAAGAGAAAAGTGAAGATGGAAGTAACTGTTGTATTTGAAATTACAGTCCTAAAAAAGTTTTATTTTCATCTTTCCTCTGAATCTCACGTTGGCTTAGAATCCAAGCATAAGTACTTAAGAAAAGACAGTAATGGTTTTATTTTACCTTTGAGACTAAAGTATTGAAAATTTTATCACTGAACACACAAATTCTGCAAAGAAGCTGTGTGGTTAAATAAGACTTCCTACAAAGCAACAATTTTTCATATTAAACTTGGGCTTTCTAGCACAGCTAAACCGGTTATGGTAACAGTGAACAGTTATGTCATTCTTTCAGCATAACAGATAGGCAACACAATCAGCTCTAGGGCATAACCTTAATTTTTTCCACAATGGACTGATTTTAACTGATATAGATTATTATTGCTAAACCATAAACCAGTGTTAGCAGCTTCTTTGGGATGCTCTAAAGCATTGCCCCTTTTTGTCTATTACATACACATTTGCCAAAACATAAAATTTCTACACATTTGTATATTACATACATCAGTTTACCTCCTCCCCATCCAGTCAAAGAAATCTTACACTCTCTGCCTCTTAAAAGCTTCAAGTACTTTTCCACTGAAGGGTACACCAGCATGGGCTAAAATAAACCCTACAGCTGTCAAGACAAGGCAAGAGTCATCTTTTATTTGGGGAGTGAGGCAGGGGAATAACAGCGAGTGGGATTTCAAAA
This sequence comes from Zonotrichia leucophrys gambelii, assembly GCF_028769735.1. NCBI lineage: Eukaryota > Metazoa > Chordata > Aves > Passeriformes > Passerellidae > Zonotrichia > Zonotrichia leucophrys. Next base: position 22,119,621 of record NC_088170.1, on the reverse strand, counting down.
TACTGCGCAGTGATCCAATTAACAAAAAAGACTTTTTTTGACCATTTCTATTTAAAGCATCAATGAATAGCCTCTCCAAACAGCTGCTGCCTGTCAGGCTGCTTGCACAGATCTACCCATCAACCATTCTCCACAAAGAATGGAAGAGTATCCCTTTCTACTAAGTCTCAAAAACCAAAACAGTGATTTTCAGAGAAGCATCTAGATATTTGAGTATTATAAATTCATTATTTTCATCTTGGTCAACTATTTCCATCTAAAAAGCCCTGCATGTCACTGAAGCACTGCTCGCTACACTTTCATTGTCATTAATTCTGTTTCTTTTACCCTCCCTCTCCCCAAATGCTCACTACATCCCCAAATAAAAATCATATGTAGTATGTATTAAAGTCATCAGTTCTGATCATTTCCAAATACTATTTAATACTAAGTCAAATTTTAGTCAATACAGTAGATACAAAAACAGGCCTTGCAAATTGTAACTTATACAGATCTTCTATACAATCAATGAAAAATAACTAATTTGCTTACTTTTAAATATGCAGCTGCCTCCTGGACGGTAAGGTTTCTTTGAATAGAGCTGCCACATTCATGTTCCCCTGGTAAAATGAAAACTTTTATTTTAATCTATTTATAACTGCATTATATAAAACAAAAATCACCTAAACACCAGCTTATGGTTAACAACATTTACACAAGGAGCCTTAGCAGTACAGTAATTCTCATAGGTTCCACTAAAAATATGGAAAAACTCTCTGCACAAATTTCTTCTTCAAAAGAAGTTTAAAAACCCCGATGATTTTCAGAACTAATAATATGCACAAATTACAGCAATACAATCTCATGTGCTGTTTAGAAAGTGTGGTTTGGTATTTACACCAAAAGCAGAATAACAGGCAGCATGAAGAACTGTCAGAAGGACATTACCATAAAAGTTACTGTACCCTGACTCAGCTTCCAGATAGTTTCCTTTAACTCCAAAACCTGTATTATCTTTTATAGAGCCCAAGTTCCAGTTGAAATACATCCACAGTATTTCAGGCACTATGAAATTACCACATTTTAGATTGGCCTAAGTTATTCTCACTGCTTTCCTGAACCTGCACAGAATCCCACTATAGCTTGAAACAGGCACTTTTAACATCTTCTATTGGTTTTGGAATGTGTGCAGAAGTAGCCAGGAAATAAGGTATTTATATGCATAGTCAGTCCTCAGAGCAATGTGCCATCATGTCCCTGGTTTTCTCTGCTAAATTAAAGGTAACATGGTTAATGCAATGAACAAAGAAGTAGTGAAAGTAGTGACAGTCATATCAACACAAAGCCATACAGAAAAGGAAAAGGTCTAACGCCAGTTTTCCATCACTAGGCCATCATTTCTGAAGAACTGTCAGCATTGGCAAGACACTTTTTCCCCTGCTATTTCTTCAAAAAAAACCCTAAATCTTGGCATCTGCAACTATGTTTTTACTGTGCCAAAACAATAAAATAGGAAACAACAAACCCAGTCTTTCACTGGCTGAGTGTTATGCCTGCCTTACCTTCTTGAATCTATGCCAAGTTGTACTATTCCCAAAGCTATAGCAAGGCTAAGAAAATTTAAGATACTTGTGCTTTTGTAAAATGTAAACCTTCACTTATATTGGAATATATTTTTTAAAAAGCAATTTCAAGTATTAGTTCCCTACAAAAACAGGAACATTCAAGGCAATGTGAGCAAAAGTTAGGAAACACTAGCAAGTTATGGAGAAGCACCTTCACACCTCACTCATTTGGAGTTCCAAAGAAATACACATTTCTATGAAGCCAAAGTCCTTCTCAGACTGCAGACGTTTTGTTTAATACACTTCAACAGATTTAAGATAATTTGGCCTTGCAAGCACATTAGCCTAACAGGGATGCTCTTACTGCTGGGATATAGAGAAATAGGAGCAGAGTTTGTAAGAGTGCTAACTGGCCTAGAAGTGCTGCTGGAACTCAGCCTGTGTGCATGCATGTATTTTCAATCAAGCACTGAGCAGAAAATTTTACAAGTTGTTTCACTTGAAAATTAGCATGCAACATCTAAGACTTTCAAAGTGCCTGAGTCTACTGTAATCGCAAAACTAGACAGATCACTGCTGAAAATGGACACCACTTTCATAAAATCCACTCTAATTTTAGCACCTGAATTGGAGTTATGGGCTTTTCTTGTATGTAATTTAGGCAGACTTTGGTTTACAGCCTAAACTGTACAGCCTGTAAATTTACATGTATAATCATCATCATTTCATGTTTCAAGATGAGCAGACTTAGAATAACTATACATCGTACTCATACAGTCTCTGGTGTAAACATATTGTTTTAAATCTAGAATTGATAGAATGAATACAAGAAACCCAAAACATATCTCTGTAAAAGCTGTATGCACAATTTACACCTGATATTAAGTTGTATGACATGAGCAACTCTGAACAGGTATTCCTACATTTAAGCCTTCTCTCTTGTTTGGTAAGACCAGAAGTCTTTCTGAGGTCTTTTTAATACAGATAAAGCATGTCAGTCATACTTTGAACAAAACAGCTTGTGAGAGAAGGGGGATGAGACCCTTCTGCTAAGCTTTGCTTTGGTTGTTTTTTCAATTATCCAGATTAGCAGAAAAGTCCTGTTATGAAATAAACGGGAGAGAATAAAAAGGGTGAGGTTAATATGCAGATGAGAAAGCAAAACAAACACACGAGCAGCAGACAGATTGTGAAAAATAGGAATTCTTAAAAAGAAGTTTCAGGGTTCATGTTGGTCTTTCCACTTTCTGAGAACACAGCATTGCCTTTTACAATAGAACAAAAGCTCCCTTAGGTAGGGGACTACTAAATTAGTTTAGTAGTTTTAAATGCTAATCTTATGTGCCTTCTTCCAAGAATTACATTTATGCAGCACCCAGCCAGCACACTGACTTAACAGCTTCTGGTCTCATCTTCGGAAATCAGCAGACAGTTTCCTCTCAGTCCTGCTGCTGAATTTTTCTTCAAATTGTACTCCCTCTGAACAAGTTTAACAGTTAACAAAACCTTTGCTGCCTGGGCTCTGTCAATGTCTAAGGCCCATCAGTTCAAATTTCCCTCAAGCAATACTGGGGCAGGGGGGAGAGTAATAAAAATCACTTTCATCTTGTCTCCCACTTAAAAAAAGTAAGCTAATCAGTTATGGAGTTTCAGTCTTGTACAAAAAGCTATTGGAGACACAGTTTCTCATTTCAACACATCTTTTGCTGAGATCCATTTAACAGCTTTCTTCTGAGAAACTCATGAATTTGAAAGCTTGCAGAAAGTTAGGCATTTCACAAGCCAGACAACCTTCTGTTTTACTGCAACAGCAGGATATTCCTATATGCCATTTCAGTCACTGTGTTAGCTAATAGCTCTGCAAATGAAGGCTTACTTTGAATAACTTTGGTGCAATCATTAACCACTTGGCCTGGAAACCCACTTTCCATAGTCTGAGCCAAAAATGTTTCCCACTGTTCCATTTGAGGCCCTATATTCAGGAATGAAACTGAAGCACAGGCAAAAAAACTTTACACAAGTCTGCTGCAAGATACATCTCATCTCTTTGTAAAAACTGCCCCTCTGTTATAATGTCTGCTGTGAGCTTACTTTAGAAAGCATGAATCTTTGAGCTTAAAGTTTCCTTGGCTACTGATCACCAACTTCAAGAGCAACCAAAGAACCTCTGCTTTTGAAGGGAGGCAAATAGCACATCCCAGCAAGAACCACAAAACTACACTGTAGCTTATGTTAGTGTATTTGGGCAAGCCACTTAAGAAGTAGAATTCTTCTAAAACCACTACCAAAAAAGCAACTAAAGTTTCAATTCAAAGAAATACTTATTATGCCTCAACTGCCTCTAATATAAAAACCAAGTCAGATCTTCTTTTCCATGCAGGCTAGAATATTTGAAATTGACTTTCATTTAGGCATTTAACTTATGAGCTGGAGCATATACAGGCAACAGAAATATTTAAAATTTTGAAGTATTTGCTTTACTCTGTAAGTAATTTTCTTACTTGGTAGCAGAATGCAGTGGAAATTTAGTATTTCAAAGAAGACATGGATTTAGCACAGATCTCTCGCTTATAGCTGGATATGATATGGCCACCAATACAAACTGCAAACTGGGGACAAGACATTTGTTCCGTAAGTCTCATGTTTTCAGGCTACTTGCAGCAGAACACTAAAGTGGGCAGCTCAAGAAAAGCAGAAGACCAAGAGCAAGTAAGAATGCCTGATCTTCTAAAGGCAAATTCAACAGCTCAACAACACTGCAGAACACCAGAACTTGCCAAATAGCTGTTTAATCACTGGTTGGAAACAGCACAGTATCAATCACCTGAAAAATCAAAGATTAGGAGAGTGACAGAACAGAGAGCCTGCAACAGCCATCAGATATAGTAACTCATACTTGAAATTAATATTAAAATAATATTAGGTGGTTTGCCAGGTTTTTCCTTCCAGCCATGGATTTATCAGGAAGCCTTATTACATATGAAAGCCTAATTCACCCTTGCATTTCAAGGACCCGTGAAAAGAAGGAAACTGTCTAAATCCGGTAGACTGTCACACTGAAGAATGCCAGGCAAGAGAAGTGGCTACCTAAAAAATCATTTATCTACAAGAAAGGGTTTTATCCATGGGTGGCTGGTTGCTTCTTGTGACTATAGTGGTTAGATTTATTAATTTTGCAAGTCTGACTGAAAATGGATGTGATCTCTTGAAGTCTCTCCATGAAGGACCAAAATATCCAGTAATTAACATATGCTGAAGTAACTCTAATTTTTAAAAAGCAGGTATTTTGTTTTAGCAGAAAGTGTTGGGTACTGAAATATATACTGTTTATAAAAAGTTGCTGTTTTGAAGAATGGCTAAGCCATTCAAGATAGGAACACGGGAACACAAATTTCAACTCAAGGGAGAAGCACTATCTGCTCATCAGGTTCTGAGTTTCCTGTGAGGCAAAAAATGACTCACTATAGGTTTGGCAGCCCAGTAATTCTGAGAACAGTGATGCATTAAAGGCAACCCATTTCTATACTGGATAATGAAATAATTTCACAACATATTGGAGCACCACAGTCCAGAATAGGTATCTACAATTGCAACATGGTATATTAACTCAAAACGAACAAACTATTACTCTGACATTTTCTTCCTTTAAAAAATTAATGTTCAATCTTCTATAATAAAAGCCCCATCACTTGCCCTCCATTTGAAGTTGACAAGGTAAGAAAGTAGATCAGTAAAAATAATGAGTCTGTTTTATTAAACAGAGCTAGAAACCAAATTTTGAGGGGACTATCTTTATGGCAGCCAAGATGTTGAATAAAGCTTAACAGAACAGACTACTTCAAGTTTCCAGCCTGCCTTTTTAATATTAATAGTTATAACATGAACAAATGATTCATAGCCAAGTATGAAATGAGAGAAACTTTTCCAAGTATGTGACAGAGAGACCTGAAAGGCACCACTCTGTGTAAATCTGTATTCTTTAACTTCTCTTTTGAAGTGGTGCACTGTGCACAAGATCAACACTCTTAAATCCTGCATCTCCCTTAGAGCTTTCTCTGTTTTATGCCTTTTAAACTGCTTCCAGACAGTGTGCCAGGTCTACATCAATACAGTATTCAAAACTGGATGGCAGACATCGTCCTCTTGTATCTTAAGAAACTTAGCATTGAAGAGAATTTCTGTCTAAGTAAAGATGGATTAGGTCCTTCTTCAGACTGTATGAAAGCTACTCTACTGAGCAACCAGGTAATCTCACATTACAGCTCCAGTCTGGAGTACCACCTAACCAGACAGGATAGTTCTATTTTTCAAAAGGAAGCATTTGAAGATCCTTCTGGCCAGAAACAGACTACTGGAGAAAAATGCATCTTTGAGACCTAGTGAAGCAAGCAGCTGTCTTGGAGCATACAAATTCTTCTTCATAAGGCAGACAGGTAAAGATTTGTACACTGAAGTAAGCCCCAGCTAGTAAAGAAAATTCCCTTTCTTTCATGGATGTAGAAATTATGTGCCAAACCTTTTTACCCATTTAGTACATTGTGTGGCCCCTGGAGGGCCAGATGACACACTGAACAAACAGCAAGCTGTTACACTCTTCAAAAGAGAGGGAAGCAGCATGACAGTGATCTAAGCAAGGAAAAGCAGCAATCCCCTGGAACGCTCAGCTATAGTACAGTCTATGTCAGAAGACAAAGATGATCAAGAGACTGGAGCATCACTCTAATGAGGAAGACTGAGGGAGCTGGACTTGCTCAGCCATGAGAAGAGACAACTGAGAGGGAACCTCATCAATGCTATAATTATCTGAAGGGAGGATGTCAAGAGGATGGAGCTGGGCTCTTCTTGGTGGTACTCAGCAACAGAACAAGAGACAATGGGCAGAAACTGATGCACAGGAAGTTCCACCTGACTGTGAGGAAGAATTCTTTACTGTGTGGGTGACTGAGCACTGGAACAGACGGTCCAGAAAGCATGTGGAATGCTTCCCTTGCTGGAGATATTCAAGAACCATTTGGATGCAACCCTATGCCCTGTGCTCTGGGATGATCCTGCTTGAACAAGGAGGTTGGCCCAGATGACCCACTGTGGTTCCTTCCAAGTTGACCCATTCTGGGATTCTCTGATGCAAACAAACCAAAATATGTGGGGCTTGTCCAAACACCTATTTTATTCACAGCAGACACCATAAATGCTGTGGAAACAAAATGTTTCGGCATGAAGATAGATTACTGTTGCAATGTACAGGGTATTACAGAGCTGCTCAAATTTCTCACGAATTTCCTATACAGCCCTGACATATTACACTGTTGGCTTTGTATCTGACACAGAGCTATTTCCACATTTTTTTCATGTTTGCAAAATGTCTGTAGCGCCCGATAATAATGGAAAAGCCTTCTTGGTAAAACTTGCTGATGCCAAACAAATAGTTGGCACAAACACCAGTAAGACCTCCTGAACACATGATGGGTTAAATATACAAGGATGATAAAAATGGCTTAATAGTCATGACATAGACTCAGCTGTAACTCTCATTTACCAGATGCCAAAGTTATAATCACAGCCTTAACTTCACCATTTCCGATGTGCACAGTTTAAAGCTGCGTTCCTTACGACTCTAGATAAAACCACCCTATTTTTTACTTTGAATATTCAATAATACTATCCCTAAACACCAAATCTGACACATTACTATATGCAGCACTTTTCATTACTGTATAAGTCATATGGTTAAGTTGGACATTTTATCTAACAAGGCAATATTGTTCAACCATTACTGTTCACTTTATTAGTAACCGTTTTAACACAGTCGCAAAATATTTTATTTTCTCCACTGTGAATTAACAACCTTTAAGAAACCCACACAGTCCTCTTCACATATAGTAAATTCAATTTAAGCCTTTTAACAAAATGAGATTGCTAAAGTATTCAGGCATCAGGTCAAAAACCACACAGGATCACAATATTCAAGAGCCTATCTCATTAGCAAACATTGCAGCAAAAGGTGCAACACTGGTGGAAAAACACAGTGAACTAGAAACAGGATTTCAAGTTCCCCAAAATGGAGCTCTAAATGGCTATCAGAGACCCAGTTATTGTAAATCACTATCTGAGCAGAGACTTTTATGTTGCCATAATGTTACATCACAATATTTTTTAAGTGTTACCTGCTACTTGTGCCAATTTATCATGAAGTGCATACAAGCTCTTCATCATGAGACTTATTTCATCTTCCTAGAATGAGAAAAACATATTTATGTTAAAACAAGCAGTCGTACAGATGTACTTTTTTCCTTTTATCCCCAAAATCTTCAATTACCATGAGGAAAAACCCCACGGTTTAAATATGCAGGTAGGAAGCTGTAATGTCTCACACACCAACAATGATGCAGGCAATAGATTCTCAATCCAAATATACACTACATTGAATTTTCAGATCTTGACTGAAGCTGAACTAGATTGCAGCTTGGACTCTGATGGGTCTGCCAGTTCAAACCAAGAGAATCTCAGCAGTATTTTGATACTACAGAGAGAGTAGTGAAATGACTCAAAAGAAATCTGTTTTGTTTGGGGTGGGTTTTTTTTGATAGCTACTGTGTAAAAATAAAAGTTTTATTCTTCATAAATGTGCTGTGGCATTTTATACAAGCCACACTAAAGTACCATCTGGTCACATTCCAGCATAAAATTCAAGCAAAGGAAGGCTTTTGTTGCCCACCTTCCAACTACAGTAATTTAATTTTAAAAAAACCAACCAAATAAACCACCCTCACCAAACAAAAAGCCAAAAGAAAGCACACCAGAAAGCTGTGAACTATAGTGTTGATACTTCCTGCATACACTACAAAACAAAAAGGCCTAATTCCCAAAAGAAGCATGAATATGAGATGCTACTTACAGAGGAGTTAAACTTATCAAGATATCAAGAAATTTATTTAAATATGACCAGGAGCATTTTATATTTAGAAGCAATTATTCAAAACATGAAGACAAAGAACATGCAATTACATACACAATTATGTACACTGAAGGCTATTCTGAAATGTTGAAGTTTTATCAAATGGCTAGGACTAGAGCCTTCATTCCAAAAAATACTCAAAAAAGTAATTTTCCAGTTTGTGCATATGCTGATTATACTAATTTTGAAAAAAAAATAAATATAGTAGGCTTAACTCCCTGATGCACCAGCATTATTGACATAATTTTAAAATGTGCATAGTCCATTTTTTTTTTCTTGTAAGAAAATTGCTACCAGAAAAGCAAAATACTTCTTTCATCGATCAAACAATGGACAAATTATTTCCCAACAGCACCAATTACCAGCATCATCTCTCCCTATTCTGGTACTAGAAAACCATCACTGAGATTAAGTTGATGTAGTTGATACTCCTCAGGAAACTAACCAATTTCATTGACTCATTTCATGGCTGGAGAACACTCTGAATGGCAGAAGGGGAAAATCAGTCTTCCAGCACACACACACCACCAGCAGTGCATCAAGTTAAATTTACTTGCCAGTAGGCACACCCATGACTTCACTAATAGCTACACTGAGATGAACATGAGAAATTTTACTGTGACCATTTTTTTCTAATTAACAGTTGGACCACATAAAAGAAGCAACTGAGCAGTATAACCTTTGTAGCTAACAAACAATCAAGCATGGAAAAGGATTACTATGGAACAGTGCAGTAGAAACAGGAGTAAGTAACATATAGACAAGGCTCTCAGGCCAAGTCCAGTGAACAAAATGCATTCTCTCCACACTAGTAAAGTCATTTTGAAAGAATCCCCAGAATCTGCCTCGAGAAATTTAATTTGTCCAAGAGATTCAGAAACATTTTCTATCCAAGAAACCAGCCAAGGCCACCTGCTTAATATGCAATTACTCACTTTCGGAGAGTTCAATCCTAGACACAAAACCCACCAATCCACCAAACAAAAACACCAAATACCAGACAGTAAACAAAAAAAAAAAAAAACAAACGCCCCCTCCAAGGCCTCCACAATTATCTTGCAATACTTGCTTATATATGTCTAGCAAAAGCAGATCACTATGTTTACAATTCAAGTCAGAAGAGAGAACCACCTGAACGCATGCTGCAGCACTAAGGATAATACAGATAGCTTCAATAGTGACATCTCAAAACTTGTTAGCCTGATACTTCAGACAAAAAAAGTAAATACAGGAACAAGTAACAGAATGGAATCAAAGTGAAAGAGACAAATTTTAAAATCCATTTTGAAGGACTTTAACCCTTGCTCTTCTATAACACTAAATTAGATCCTTGGGTTTCATGTCAACCACCTCTTACCAGCTGTGCTTTCAAGGTTGAAAAGCCAAATGTTACCAGTAAGTGAAAAACTGTTAAATTTAGTCTCAAAATCTCCAATACTCTTTTCTTTCTACAACACAAATTATGTACTATTTTCATTGTGTATGAAGCAACCAGCATGCCACAGCCAAATCTTGTAATCTTATTTACATTGCCCAAGATGAAAAAAAATTTTAAATACCAGTTACAAGAAGTGCATTTACTTCCTGCAAATTTTACTAAAACTGCATCCTTCTGAATAGATCTATATTGTTTGTATACAATCATCTGACAGATTAAAATCTCAACATTAAGTGGTTTTACTTACTTGTATTTTTTTGAGTTCTTCACTAAAGGGATCCTTGACTGTCAAGAAAAAAAGAAAAAAATTAATTCACTCTAGGATCTGAAAACACTAAAAAGGTATACCAACATTGTAGCTTTATGACAACACTGCAATAGTTAAGATAAAAACATGGTCCATAATAAGACAAATAACAGAGACATCTATTAACCTTTGGCCTAACTCTGCATTTGATAATGCAGTATAGTAGCATTTAGGTTTTACTAGATTTTTGTATGTCAACAAATTTCACAGCTATTTCCTTACAAACAAAACTGTACTTGCCATTTGCTGAACTCTTGCTTTATAACTCAATTGCTTTGAAATAATTTGAAGGTTTTACATTTTAGTGGACAATTTAAAAAATGAAAACCTCTCTTTTACTCACCACTAATACATATAACAAAACTCTACAACTCAGAATGTTCTTTTAACAAGAGTGAGATGACACACTGAGAGCTCATGCACTCCCATGCATATAGGTATCCACAAAATATTAAGAGTTGCCCATCCAAGAGTAGACTGACTGACAATATCTTGACTGCTGATCCACAACCATGCTCAAACTGATCAGAGTTATATTTATATTTTAGTTATAAACAGGAAATAGAAATATAAAGGTTGACATATTAGATCAAATTCATGGCTAGATTTCTCATTTAGGAGAAATGGAGGATACAAAAGAAACTAAGGCCCAGCTTATAAAACAGGATTCCCAACCTTAGTCAAGTGTAAGTGAATATGGATAAGGAACAAAAAAATCATTTTCTAAGAAAAAAACCTAATTATTTGTAAAAGAATGTGATTTTTATTAACTGCATGAACTTCAGTAGCACTCTTGTCAGCAGACAAATGTTGATCCATTTCAGCTTAGTTTTGAAAGGAAGTTTGAAGTCCCTTTCTCTGCTCCTACATGTGGCAATGGTTAAGATCCACACTCCTACAGTGACAACCAACAAATGATGTATAAAACAGAGGGACAATGAAAACACTTCCTAAATGAAGAAGGCTTGACTCTCTGCAACTTTGCAAACAAGTCTGTCCATGTGCCTCAGTTCAGAAAAAAATTAAGCATGTTACCAACCCAATAAGCCCTTCGGCTTCTTCTGATACAGCAAATGGAAAAAAAACTAAACCAAACCAAAATCACCCAAACACAGGGACTGGTTTTCACAGACATCCAAATACTGTATTCAGATATAAGATTAATTAAAGCTGATACAAGCAGATGCTGAAGACTCTTGCATACCAAGCCCTACAGCATTTCATGATTTCATTCTATAGGTTTCTATAGGTCCAAATTCACAGCCATTGCTTACTGGATTATCAAGCTACAAACTTTAAAGTTTTATGTATTTCATTCATCAACTCAAACAAACACACCCAGCACACTAAACATTTAATGTAAACAGCCTAAAATAGAATTAAACACCTAGTTTGATTGTTAGTTACCCAGACAAGGATAATTACAGACTCCAGGGTCAATGCTATTCCGCACACATGAAATCTTGACTGAGTAGTGGTTTTAGATTGGAAGGTACAAACACAAGGTACAAGAGGGAGTAGATTTTAGTACACCTGACTAACATACTTACACATATTCAATACTTCCATGCCTGCAAAAACGCAAACTGAAAACTGTCACCTGAAATTCTAGATATGCTAGGGCAGCCCAGAAATTAAGTAGAGGCTATGGTGGTGGTTTGATTTTACTGGGATTGTGATGCTGGGAAAGTCTATCTCATATTTGGGCAACTTCATATTTACATAAATTACACCTTGAATTTGTTAAGGAAGCCAGATGATATGTCAATGTTTGCCTCTCCTTCACAAATACATAGTGGTTACAATGACCAAGAATACCAATCACCTCTTCAAAAAAACTTATCACAAAAATGTAGCAATCTTTGAAACTCTTTAACTCACACTATAGGAATTCCATGAAATCCCTCTGAAGTTAGTGATTGTTACTGTTAACCAAAAACTGAAGTACATTTTATATATGATGCTATTTCGTTTAGCATGACTGGTGCTGTATGAGGCAAGTAAGCAAAATGCAACTGCAGCAATTTATCAGCTGCATATGCAATCACAACTGTTAATCAATCTGCATTTATTTACCACATAACCTCAATTCACTTGAGTTAATAAGGCCACTCCTTAACTTCTTCAGTAATTCGTCTTCTGAATACACCCTTCTTTCTTTTGTCCAGAACCTAATCTCTTACCAAATCCTCCCACATGCTTCAGTCACAGATGCAAAGTTCTCACATACTCCAACATGCCTAAGGTATTTCAATATGTTACGTCAGCATTCTTGGTTCAAAAGCTTTCTTGACAGTTCTTAGAATATGCAACTATATTTGTAAGAGTGATAAATTCTACAAAATGAAACATTATATAAAGAATTAATTATTAATATAATATTTTTTATCTGAACATATATTTCCCAAGGCTCCTCCTCAAAACGGGTTTGAGACCTCAACCAGGCAATAGTTGGCCACCTGGAAAATAGTCTATCAAACTCGCATTCTAATGGACTTCAAAGAACAACTTACCATCTACTTATGCTACAAAGTTAAAACATGTACCCTTGTACAAGAGGTGAGAGTACTAAATACTATTCAGCCCTTTCCTAACATTCATGCCTTCACTTCATTCATCACTCATACACCTTCGAGAGCCCTCTAACTCCCTGCTATAAAAGCCACCTCTGAACCTTTCTGCAGCTCTATGTTCCTCCTAATATTTTAAGGTGACATTTTTAACAGAACCACTGTAATGCCATAATCTATTTTTGAATGTACAGATAATGTGATTTTAGAGATGAAAAAACAAAATTCCAATGTAACTTTAAGGAGCTGTAAAGCTGCAGCAGCAGAAATAAGAATGATCCCAATTAACCAGTAAGCAGCTCGTTTCTCAGTGTGATGCCACAAAGCACCAAATACCATTCACCCACAGGATTCAGGGACTGTGCACTATAACATATCCCTCCAAGGTAGCAGCTTCTGCAGAAACAAGAATGCTTCTCCCTGTGAAGTACTTTTCTCCTCTTCATCCACCAAGCCACAAGCAGACTAAACCCAAAAGAGAAGTAGTAACATTTCCAATATCTGTCTTACAAAGATGTGTTCTGTAAGAGGATAACCTAATGCTTTCCATCAGATTTTTTTCTCCTACTAAAACAAATACATCAGCTGGATAATATACTGCTACCAGAGTAAGAAACAATAGTAGAAGCACTGCTATCAGAAAACATGATCTCGAAACAAGTTTTCAATAATTTTACAACTCAAGAATTTTCAATGTCAGCTAACAGACCTGTAACTTTTTCTAAGTCTAGGATCAAGGTGTGACTTCACCCAGTGACATACCATGTATGTGTCAAGAATAATTCTAAAAAATTGTTCCTCTGAGCTCTTAAACTACCAGAAAATGCCAGAAAAATACCAAACAAACGAGTTATTGCTTGAAATGTTATTCCAGAGCTCCATATTTCAAACTTCTTAAACAAACTAATCCTGTCTTTGTTTTCCTGTTTGCAATTATTCAATGCTCAAAACAGACAAGCAGTTTTGCATTACCTTCCAGTTCCGTATTTCTCTAACTCAGGTAAAAACCATTTCAAAGCAGTAGGCTAAATCTCTCTGCTTTGACATTAAGACATCAAATCATACAGCAATTCCTTCTATATGGATCATCTTTGTGCACTTTGGAAATGGTTTTTATATTTCTATGAGTACCCCATTACAGTCTGAATACTCCTTGGCTGTGTCAGTTTTGAAGATAATGTGCCACAAGGATTAGTGAACTCTACAAATGGCTGAACCTTTCCTTAATATCTAGTCAATTTTCAACTGGCTCAGTTTAAAGCTCTTTTATTGATCATTTTCCCAGCCAATATAATTTTAATTCATTCTATTTCTGAGTAAGTGATGTAACGATTGACAACATAATCAACAATTTCATGTTGTTCCCTTCTACCGACAAAGTTCCCCTCCAAAAGAATTAAAAATCATATTTGTGATACATACTTCAGACACATTTTCTATCAGCTCTGAAAATAAGAGTCTTCATTATTTCAGGTAAAACGATATGACCTATCAGAATTTCCCTTTGGAGTTTTCACTACTTAAAAAAATAAAAAGCCCAAAAAATTACAACAAAATAACCATCTCCTTTGTTTAGCTGTATCACCCTTTCTAGAAAGATTCAAATCTACTCCTGCTACTTAAATGCTGGTTAGAATAGACCTTAATGTTGAAAGGTGCCCCTGTGAGTCATGCCAATTTAATTCATATTTAAGAAGAGACACAAGTGTTTTGGGAAAGCTTCTCATCAGATTATTCAGTTTCACTAAATAATAACATTCATTTCATTTTAGTACTCGCATTAGTGATCAAAAAACCTAAAAATTATAAAAGCTGTCAGTTCTTAAGAGTATTTAAGGAAATACTTTTAAGTAACAGTATTTGCACACATGCTCTTTTGCATTATATTACAAATAGAAGAAACAGTTGTCTCTGTTCTACCAGGGAAAATGGCCCAAAAGTTCACTTGCTGTGCATTGTAAAAATTAGATTAAAATCACATACACACAGTATTCACCACAGGCTAGTGTGCATACATAGGAAATAAAAAACCCACCACACTAAGACTGCTCTTATAAGCAGTTGCAAAACATTACCAGGAGAAACGTTAGACTTCAGACACATACCAGCATTTTACTATGGATAGAGAATCAGAACAGTCTTCTGAAATAGCTCTTCTGCGTTTTTCTGCACCTCTCCCAAATAATTTTAGCTCCCTACATTTTATAAGGTTAAAAAAATATCCACTGCTTCTACAAATGAACACAAATTTAGAAAAAAGGGGAAACTCCATCTTGAAAGCATAGCAACACAACATGTTTTATGTTAAACTAGGAAGCATTCGGCTTTCCTCAAACTCCAAAGTTCAAAGTGGAAAGCAAACTAATAAAGCAAGTGTTATTGAAACACAGAAGGTTTAAGAATCAATGGGAAGCTGCAATTAAATATTGAATCTACTGTCTCTCTGCCAAGGGGCCCAGTCTTGATACAAATATCCTGTGATTTCATACAAGTAATAAGGATTTCTGTCTTGAAGAGTTTCCAAAATAAAATCACAGTTATAACCTCTTCTTCCAGACAGACTTCAGTTACAAAGTACTAATAAGAGTATGAACAGTTTACAACATCCAAAGGTAACATTTTGATCAGGAACAAAGTCAAGATACAGATCACAGGAATTTTTCATTTTTAAAACTGGGGTTCTGTTGCGCCTCTGTCCTTTAAATCATTCAGCACACATTGTTCTATCAGTGCTTGCTGCACTAAGAGCAGCAGAACTGCTGAACAATACATTTACCAAGCCTGAACACAACAGCACAACACTGAAAACAGGTGCTCCATGCAGGACATAGAGAGGGAGTTGCTAGCAGGTCTCTTGGCACGACAAAGATGCGCATTCATGGAGGAAGCAGCAGACAGTTTACAAGTATCCACAGTAGTTAAGAGAAGAAAGAAAACCGCTCACCACATACTGTACAAGTTAGAAGGGCTCAAAATCAGAATGCGCTCAGCAGTTAATACACAACATAACACTAGACTGGACATGCATAACACCAGGGAATATTTAGTTACTTCCATTTTTACTCCTCCAGACTAAGACTGAAGAGCTGGCTAAACCTTCCAGGTTGTCTACCACAGTAACTGCTTTTGTTTGATGATTTGTTTGATTAATCTACCTGGTTCAAATAAAAATTATCCAAAGGCAACAACTGGACTAACACACCATCATCCTTTACTCAGATGAAGAGTCTGCTTGAACTAAGACTGAACTTGAACTAACGTTATGATCTCTATTTATTAATGAAATAGGTTATGCCTATTAGTTAAAAGGTTACATCATCAGCTTGTGGATTAAGGTGATGAATCTTCCAGCAGTACTGTGCACACTTCTGACCCTGGTGGATCTAGAGAGGAGGAGAAAAACAAGAAAATCCAAAACATTTCTTGGCAAGAAACTCACTTGCCATAGAGAAACAGGAAATAAAGAAGACAGGAAGTACAAGTGAGTCTTACCAATATCTCAAACACTAGGGGCAATAAAACTGTACCACACCTTTGGCACATGACAACTCTGCAGTATGCAGGTCACTACATAGTGGCATAAAACTCAGTGCTTGAACTATGAAAAAAAAGTTTACAGAATAAGATCCTAATTCTTTCCTCAAACCACGTATCTCATGCCTAAGGGAGCTGGCCATATAGTTAGTCTGATCCCAAAGCTTGTGTAAGCAGCTCGGAACATTTCCATCTTCTAAATGGCAAAGGATATCACATGCTAACTCATTCCCTTACAGAAGGAATTGGCAGACCCTATTTGGCCTTAGGTCCTCAATTACCAGGACAGCTCCTTCTCAGGGCTGCAGCAAAACTTAACAGGCATTGATCATAATACACCCAGGATCACCAGATCGAACTGTGCATATGTACCTGCCCATTCTGAATGAATGAGCTCTAAGGAGTAATCAAAAGATTGGTACTTCTACTCCTGGTTCCAAGGTCACTGTACAAACAGTATAGCAGTACAGCTTCTTTGGTGTTCTCAACGCTACCTTTTTAGTTTCTTTGAGTTTATATCAAAATGAACATGCATTTATTATTATATGCAAAAGACAAAGTACCCAAACATGAACACATCCTTTAGCAAAGCTCAGATTCCCCATTTCCCATAGTGCCTTACTCTTTTATCCACACCTGCTTTTACATACGCAGATGTAAAAGCATAAGTACTTCTCATGCTTACAGATAAGCAGAACAGAAAAGCAGCACCAAATAACATTGTGGGAGGTACAGCACAGTACCATTGAACATTAAAAACTCCACATTGAACATTACAAACTCTAGCAAGCCTTCTAACACAGAAGGAACCTACATGAGCTCGGCTTTAAGATGTGCAGTGGTTCTTCAATCAATCTCTGCCCAGATCAGTATGCTTCTTCCCATCAGTACCACTGCCCCTTTCGACAAGCTTTTCTGTATCAGAATTGCTCAGTGGGCAGAAGCTACCAAGGTTACTTTTGATCAAGACCTGAGCTACACCATGTCCTTATTTACTATAATCACAGCAAAGGCACTGCTACCTTCTTTCACAGTCACTGACCAGTAAACTTATTGCCCTCAACCTAACACAAATCACAACAGACAACTAATTTTAGCAGAAAATACATTCACAAGAACTATATAGGCAAAAGGAACATATGCCTCATGATTACAACACTCCATGATTCTCCACAACACTAGAAAAGCACTTTCATCAACAAAAAACCACTGTACTGGCTTAATTTACTTGCCTAAGCTTTTTAGTGAAGCAACTTTCTCAAGCAGCAGTTCTGGCCTGTTCAAATGTCCATACTGTTACTGAAGCACAAGTCCAGAAGCATGACAGGGATCAGTTGGGTACAACTCTACAACTCCTGCCAGCTTAGCTGGGTAAGCAGTCAAGCTAAAGTTTGAAATCTACTACTCTCAGATGAAACACAGATCTCAAAAGGATTTAAATGTAAATGGTTTTTAGAAACACAATCCCAGAGATAGGAGGACTGCAGGCCTGATTCTCCTCCTGTACTGGGATAACTATAGACTGTGAACTGAAACAGGGCTAAGTAGGGCTCCTACAAGGCAAAAATTTAAGTCTTTGTGTATCATGGGCTCTTCTTTAAAATATTTCCACTGCATCCATTATCACTCTATGCATCTGTCCTAAGCAGAAATATCTGTATTGCACTTGAACAGTATTAGAGTTGACTGAGGTTCTTAACAAATGAAACAAGTCTGCTTTTTGCTTTCCCACACCTTTCTAGTCTCTAGTGCTTTTTAAAATGTAAAAGTTGCTACCAGATCTGCTTTCAGATTCTGGATCACCTTTCTCACATTAGAAATGAAATTTGCTTTTGAGAAAACTATGCACTGTAGAATGCAGTGCAAACTTCTGATTACTTTTTGATATCTAATGAAAAGAGGCTAACTCCTGTCAGAGCTTTTCTGCATCCCTGGTCCCCAGGAAAATGATTCTAGTCCAGATTTTCCATTACTTACTTCGAAAAAACTCATGGCTTCCAACAGTAACTTTGAAAAAATGTCGTAACAAGAATCTACAGTAATGGCATAAGGAATGTTTTGTGCACATCTGCTAACAGCAGCACACTTAAACACATGAATGCAAAGTAGTCATAAATATTCTGAACAAAGTATCAACTACCACTATCTCCCTAAAAACAGGAATTCTGAATTTCCATCAGTTTTGTTTCTAACACTGCTGAGCAATTTTCTTATTTATTCTTTATACTCCATATCTATTACAAAGGTGAATAGACTGTTTATAATCCTTTAGGAAGGACTTGAAGCTGTCAGCTGAGCTATTCTGTACTACATAGCAATTACTTAGACTTTCCTAGATGAAAGTCACTAAATAATAATTATTCAACTTTCCTAGATAAAAGGCCAAATTATTCCTCATTTTAAAGAATAATTTCTGACATACCATAAGGAAGATGAGAGCTTAGAATTGCCAAGAATCCTAAGGAAATCTAACTATGCTGCCTGGCTTTACCTTATGAAGACAGCCTAGGGATTCTTCTTGTTTGATATACTGATTTTGATCCAAAACTCATCAAACCATAGAACTGAGATTGCTACAACAGAGATCAGTCTTTAAGAAAAACGCCAGGATTTTCTTTTATATCACCTAGCTGAGAAATACTTGCTAACTAGGATTTCAAGCAATATACAGAAAGTGAAACAGCAACATGCTAGTATTTCAATATAAGTTGTTACATTGTCGAATACAAGTCAGGGTATCCTTTGCAAAGCACAAGTAACGTTAATAGGCACACAACACAGAAATGTTACAAATCTTTTAATTTTTCTCTCTCCCTTTATTATGTCCTCTTCCATAAGTACTTCCTATCCACAAACAATTTTATTCTATTAAAGCCAACACTGTAAAGAACAGACTCTTCTGAGAAGGTGATCTTAGAAGGCAAGTAAATTGATAACAGTTATCTGCAAAATACCACAGCACTTCAACAGTAATTTGCAGGCCTGTGAGCTTAACAGTCATCATCTTGTCTTTTATACAGCAAGTCTAACTTCTTAGCAATTAAATTCCCTGCATAAAATTCCATGGAAGTTTTAACACCTGAGAGATTTAGACTTCAAGAACAAAGGAACATCAATGGAATTGAATAAAACTCTTAGAATTGTGATTTGCTTAAGCTTACACATGGAATATGCACAACTGCTAAGTCTCCCTGAATTAACATTTCAAAAACACAAGTTGTAGTAAATATAGTAAGGATTATCCTCCTAGCAGTTGTTTTGTAACAAGTATCATAGAAAGACCAAAATTGCTAGCAACAGATGTCACTTTAGAAGGCTTCTTATAAGAAAATAAGACTTTAAACAAGACCTACCTGAAACTTTCAAGATTCATTTTTTGTTGTGATGGTTTTGTTCTGTTCTGTTTTTTTCTTTTGTCACATCAACTGCTTCCCAGACAAAGTACTGGAGCAGAAATGGTGGAAGTAACCTACATACAATCTATTTCAGATGACAGACTTCAACAGTATCTGTACTAGCACCCACATCTTTCAGAAAGAAAGTGAACCAGATCTGAAAGCAACATCAACCCATCTGATAACTGTTACCAACTTTTCATTAAAAACAACTTCAGAATTAACTTCCAGGAACAGCCACTAGAGATGCTCAGAACAACATCACAAAAGCACAGAAGTTGAAAGAGATATACACACACCTCTCCAGGATTTGAAGAACCTAGGAAGTAGACTACAGTGTACCATTCTCCTGACAAAATATTATGCTGGCTTGGCAAGAAGTTGCTATAATCCCATGGCCTTTTGAAGGCAGGTGCAAACAAAACATGCTTTACAGCCAGAGCAAAAGGAACGAGGTTACGAGCACCAAGCCCAAACTGATGTTTTTCAAATGTAGTACTGTCAGAGACAGCAAGCATAACAGGCACTAGCATTAGCTGGGTCTTTTATGTGAGCTTGAAGAGCAGTTCATTTCAGCGGGTTTAAGAAAAACCCCATCTATATTTTAGACAGCAAAATGCATAAAAGCCTTAATTCAAGTGACGTTTATAGCTCAGATACAGAAGGATTAGCCCAGTTCTGATTTTTTTTATGCTACATGTGAAAAAACTGAAGCACTTCATTACTATTTCAGAGCACTGCATAAAAAATCATTTGAACACTATGCACAAGTCTCTTGTAAAATGTAAGTGTAAGTGACAAGTCCCTTGTGAAATAATCTGCTCACCCCTTCCCATTTATGTTACTCCACCTGGCCTAAATTCAACTCCAACACCTGCTTTTAAGCCTCCCTCTCATCAGACACACCTCCTCTGTTCTTAGATTGACAAATATGTAAGTGTTGATATTGAGTGTACTTTGTGATAAGTATTTCTCAACATCACAAACATACTATCGCCTTACTTTGATTGCATTTCATTTTAAACACTTAACTGTTAAGAAAACCAACATTAAGCTCACTGTGCATCATTCCCTGCAAATTTAAAATAAGAAGTCACCAAATATACAAATAACTGTCTTTATTGCTTTATCATAGTAAGCATGATAATTAGATGCATATATTACAACTCTGCTGAACCATGAAAGTTTTTATGACACAGACTGGAAATTAAAATAGCTGATTTTCTTCCACCATCAAATCACTCTCACTCAACAGAATCTAACCTACAACCACCTAAAAGACAGAAAAATCTCAATATCCAATTGCCTAAATGATAAGGCTGTTTTTGAGATATACAACTATTTTAATTAAAAAGTATGAATCATTTCTGCTTCTATTAAAAAAACCAGACAATACACCCATATAAACATAAGAGTCAAAGGACTCACTTGGATGATGTTTAAGCTTAGGAAGACAGGGTTCTCCCCCTTTTCAGTAAACATCAGTCTTTATTAGCCTGTCTTGTCTGTTCTTGCCCGTTCTACAGACCCACCGTATTTTTGTTCCATATGTTGATTTAAAAGGAATTTAGTAAGCACGTGCTAAACATATGGGCAAGGTAAGTCCCTCCTCATTCCCACATTGCTTAAAAGAA
Source organism: Zonotrichia leucophrys gambelii (assembly GCF_028769735.1). Lineage (NCBI taxonomy): Eukaryota > Metazoa > Chordata > Aves > Passeriformes > Passerellidae > Zonotrichia > Zonotrichia leucophrys. The sequence goes on along the minus strand of NC_088170.1, from coordinate 22,098,244 downwards.
GTGGCCTGCTCCTCTTCCTATCAAAGGAGCTAGCCACAAAACCTGCTGTTTGCTTCTGCCAAAGGACACTATTCCCGTTCCCATTTGTTATGTTGCAGCGAAGCCTGGGGCTGTGAGGAAGCAGCACAGATGAAATACGAGTGCCATTGCCAGAACGATTCTTCAGGAAATCCACTTTCGAGAGTTCCACTGCAAAGAGAGCAAGTAAGAACCGGCCAAGAACTGGTTTACTTGAACTACCAAGCAACACTGGGCTACCAGAGCACTGACTAGGCAGCTTATCCTAAGCAAGGTCCTCTAAGAAGAGCACAATTTTTCCTGTGTAACAGTCCCAGCTGGGTTAACTTTTTAAGAGCAATATACTCAACACAGTCATCCCACATGCTCTGAAGGAACGTTCACACATTCCAAAACAAATTTTTTTCAATACAAAAAAAAAACAAAAAAAAAAAAAAATCCACTCTGAACTTTAAGAACTATTGCTATCTGCATTGCTGAAACACTCAACTTTTACCAAACAGGAAGACAAGCCAGTTTTAACTCAACCACTGAATTTGGCAGTTTACCCCAGGCTGACAGATCTTCTCCGGTTAAAATCATATTTCAAGACCAAATGCAGCATATAATACTTATGCTAGTACAAGAATACAGCTTATCCATACATAAGAAAATGCAGGCATGTCTCTATCAGTTATGGCCAGAAGCTGACCAGAGTATGAGCAGTCCTAACAGTCACACTACACTGTGTCTAATTATAGCCCACCTGTGTATGTTCACAGCCAGCTCAAAAAACAAGACTGAACAAGACTTAAAAGCCACGTGGACCATCGCAATGAAACCACTGCAAATCCCCAAGTCCTTGCTGCTACCGTCCTTCCTCAACACTAAATGTTTTACATGCCACCCCCACCCCCCTGTCAAAGAGCATTAAACAGAATTTTAAATTATTCTGCTACCCTAATGTAATGAACAAAGTTTGAAAGGGAATAAAAAAAAGCCAGCCCACACGGCTGCCCTGGGACATCTAGCAGATCCCAAGGTAATAGTCAGATCATTCCTTACAAGGCACTGTATACATGTCCACAAATGAGGACATAAATCCTCTACTCTCCATAAAAAAAAAAATGTACATACTTGCCCCACTTGTACACCCCACAACATCCTCAATCATTTCAAGAAGAGTGCAAGCTGCCAACAACTTTCTAACGCTCTTACATCCCAAAACCAGATTTTTGCATAATTTCTTACCAGAAGCAGTGAAAACTCAGGACAGCAATGTAATGGTTTTTCTTTCTGATGTTAGAATCTCCACTGTCCATTTCAAAACAGCCAAGAACTGAATTAGCATGAATCACTACCCTCAGGTGGTATGTTTCCATTTTGGTATTCTTCAAAAATGGTAGGTTTTAAATCCATTCCAAGTTACTTCCACATGTTAAAGGAGTTCCCAAATAATTCAGTATTTTAAAAAAAAAGAATGCTCTGAAATTCAGACTAAAGCACAGCAGTAATTCATGTATAAACGTTATTATCAACTAAATTTAGAAGGAATCACTTATTAGAAAACAATACACAATATGTCAAGCATTCACTGCACAAAATCTGTCATAGTGCACAACATCATCTCAACCTAGGATCCTTTTCAAGCCTCAGCACACATGAATGAAAACAACCTGTTTCATTACCAAACAACTACAGCCAAATCTCAGCCCTGCAGGAATCCCAGGTATCTAACTGTGCACTTACCCCTGCAAGATTAACGTAAAGTCTTACCTCGCCAATTCTCCATTAACGATACTCCTGCTAAATTGAACAAAACCCACAGAACTGCTTTGGGAAGAAAACTTGCTAGAAAGTAAGGTATCAACAGATTAGAGCAGGGAATGCTGGGATTTAAGTTTATCCTCAAATATCTTGCAAGCTTATTACACCAGCTTGCAAAGCGCATACATAAGGAAAGACAATTTCTCTGTGCACCATCCTCTAAAGAGAGATTATACTAAGGTGGAACCCAGAACTGTTCAGTAAGAGAGGTCTGGGAACGCAAAGGCGCATTAACAGTTGTTACATCCAGTTGCAGAAACTCCTCTTACCCTTCACCTAATACTTACTGTTGGCTCCCACATCCTCAGCTACTCCAGAACCTCTCATTCTCAGGTATGTGAATCCCAGTATCAGAAAGAACAAGCATGCAGCAGTTAAGAGGAACATGGACAGGTAATGTGCACTGAAGCCTCCAGTGGTGGATACCTCCTCTCTTTTGAACTGTTGGAGAAGCTCCTCCTCGGGCTCAGAGAGATTCTTCTTGTAGGTGTTTTTCAGGTAGGTATGATTTGAACCCGTATGATTGGAGTGGTTGAGTCTAAGGGAGGAGGTGGTTCCACCCGGGGGAAGGCTATTAGTAGATGAATAAATCCTGGATTCAACATTACAGCTACCAGGAGCACCGCTGAGAACATGGTTATTGGTCGCTTTCCTAATGGCGCCTGGAGGGTCAGTGATTTTGCCGCTGTCCACGTCCGTGAGCGGTGGTGGCAACAGCAATACTGATGGGGATTTCTTGGGTAGGCCAATGCGGTATCTGGGGCTGGGAGGACTAGAGTCCAGATTTTCACATCCTCCTCCTCCTCCTCTTCCCCCAGCCGCCGCCGCCGCCTCCTCCTCCTCCTCCTGATTTCTGCCCCTGTCTAGACTGCCGGCAGCAGCCGCCCCCGCCGCCCTGTCATTCGTTACGAGCACAGCAGCACCGCAGCCTCCGCCAGCCCTTTCTTGGCCCGTCTCCATCACGCCAGCGCCGGCTGCAGCGCATTTGCTTGTTATGAATGGAGCAGGCGACTTGCTGAGGCTCCGTCTGGGCCGGCGAACTGCAGACTCCTCCTGCTGTTTGGCCCTAGCCCCCGCCGCCTCCTCCTCCTCCGAGTCCGAGTACTTGTCCCTGCTGCCTCCGTAGGAGAGGAGCCGGTTCCCGTTCACGGTCCGGTTCTTCCACCGCTGCTGCTCGCTCTCCTTTTCCTCCTCCTCTTCGTCGTCGTCCTCCTCCTCGCCGTCCCCGAGCTCCCTCAGACCCTGAGTCGCCGTCGGTCTCCTGGCCGCCGCCCCCCACCAGGCGTTGGGCTTCCGCCGGGCCGCCTCCTCCGGGGGGGAGCTGCTGCTCACGCCGCAGGCGCCGTGGGGGGCGGCGGGCCTGAGGCCGCGGAAGAGGGGCGCAGCGCGCTCCCTCCTGCCGCCGGCCTGGCCCCGGGGGCTGCTCTCCGCGTCCGACTCGTCCGAGCTGAAGCCCAGCAGCACTTTGCCGCCCCCGGCAGGGGGTGCGGCGCGGCCCCGGCCGCCTCCGGCGGCAGTCCCGGGGAGGAAGGGGTGCTCGGCGCCGGCCAGCCGCGCTCCCGGGGCCGCCCGCCCGGGGCCGCCGCCTCCGCCCGGCGCCGCTCCGGCTCCCGTGTTATTGTTGTTGCTGTTCCGGGTCTTGTTGGCGCCGCCGCCGCGGGCCCCGGCCCGTTCATCCTCGCGCAGCTTCTTCAGCTTCTTCAGGTAGACGGGCCGGGTGCTCTCGGTGACCGGCCCCGGGGAGAAGCCGAAGCGCCTCAGCTCCGAGAAGAGCTCCTCGTCCGTGAGCTGCGCGGCCGTCGCCATTTTCCGCTCCCCGCCGCCGCCGCCGCGGCGCTTCCGACCCACGCGCCGCGCCGCGCTCCCCGCCGGAACTGACGCGCCGCACTCGGCTGTGGCCGAGACCCGCCCGTCACCCCGCGGCGCCGCCCGCCGGGAGCGCGGCCGGGCGGGCGGGGGATGAGCGGGGCGGGGCCGCCCGGCGCCGCCGGCCCTTCCCGGCCGCCCCCGCTCGGTCGCGGCTGTCGCGTGGGGCTGGCGCCACTCCCGCCGCCACCGCGAGAGATGGGGCCCAGGATTGCCCCGTCCGCCCCCGGGCTCGCAGAGGGGGTCCTGGGCGGCAGTCGCGCCGTGGCGGGCGGCGGATGGGAGCAGGGAGGGCACCGTCGAACGGGCGGCCCCCAGCATGGCGCGGGCGGCCTGTGGGAGGCGCTCTCGGCCGCGGCGGGGAAGCGGCGGGGCGGGGGCCGCTGAGTGCGGGGCTGGGGGGAGACAGCGGCGGCTTTCGGAGCTGGAGCAGCCGCGCTGGTGGGAAACGCGCTGGGTCAGGCTCGCTTGTGAACAGGCAGAACCGCGGCTGCTGCCGAGTGTCGGGAATGCGCTGCAGTGAGCAGCGTCAGACCCAGCCCTGAACCTCCACTAGCGCCATTCCCGAGTGTCAAATTTAGCCTAAAGGTGGCTGGAGAAATGGGAAGAGGCTTCGTGCACCTCTTGGCGGGCCGTTCCCGAGGTGGCAGGCAGCAGCTCCTTTCCACCAATGTGCCTGGTGGGAGCAAAGAGCAAACCTCTCCCTGTTGCAGCTCCAGCATCAGGACATCTCGGCTGTGAGCAGACATACAACCTCTCATACATACGAGAGGACGTAGTCTTAAGCTGGGCTAGGGGAGAAGGTGATTAGACATTGTAATGGACTGCCCATGGATGTGGCAGACACACGCCTGGAGATGTTTAAACAAAGTGCCACATCCAGTCTTAGTGCTGTGTTCTAGTTGTCACGGTGTTATTCAGTCATAAGTTGGATTTGATGATCTGAGGTCTTTTCCAGCTTAATAAATTCTGTGTGGTTTTGCATGTGATTAATTTTGGAATTATTTGGATGTATTTTGCTTCTTTCTTTTGGAAAAAATAATTCTTCATATGTATTGCAGTTGAAGTTGTCAAAGCGTATACAGAAACATACTTGTCGTATGGTTGTGCCAATATAAAGAGATGTCGTCTCGGCATTTCTCAGAGCATGTGGTGTGTGCTGACCGTTGTGGATAGGCCCTTTGGCCACAGAACCTCATACGGAGGCTTCAAAGTCTCCTGGCCTGCCTGTCTCTACCTATCCACCCTGAATGACAAAACCCTGGGCTCAGTTTTTCTACATACTACATCAAAAACACAGGAGACTGAGCCTCAGTTTTGACCTAGCTCTGACTGGCTTTCCACCACCTTTGGCAAATTGGTTCAGGGACAAGATGGAACTGCATGAACAACTGTGTGCTCTCCCTCACAGCCTGCTGCAGTGAGGATATTGTGGATGTGCCCTCCTAATGTCAAAACTGAAGTTGCTAATTTTGTTATTGAGGAACATTTGCAGAAAAGGAATTCAGGTAGCTGTAACGCAGCTATGTGAGAAGATCAAGCCAAATCTACTGAGCTGGAGGCGTGGCCAAGGGTCTTTATGACTGCTGTGCTTTATGTGGCACCACTGCGCAGCCTCTTGGTTCCCTGCATTGGAGGAATGCATGGAACTCCAGCTGTAGGATCATTACACTCAGCATGACCTCCATCACGCATTAAACTAGTAATGTAAATGTACCTGTTCTGTCCTATTTCCCAATCTATACTGGCCAACTGATACCGTAAACGCCATGGGAGATACTTCTGACATTCCATTCCTTCTCATCAGTGAGGAGCAACCCCCACGTTGCAGCAGCTAGTCGGGATACGTGTTTGAACACACCTGGCCACATTCAGTGCCTGTCTCCAGCTGCCTGTGACACTGGCCAAACAAACAGCAGTCAGTCCCAGCCCAGGCACCAATCTGGAAAGCACTGGCTTGGACACCTTCCTTCTACTAGCAGAAAGTATGCTGTCCTGCGAGAAAGTGAGGATCTTGTTATCCTACCAGTGCAATTCCTATCTTGCTGTTTATTATTGCAAGGGCATGAGTTATTTTATAAAACTGTTTACTTAGCAGCAGGAGTACAGTAAATACTATAAATAGTTAACAATTATTATAACACCTGCAAAACTTGAATAATCTCCTCAAAAATTGAATCATCTCCTTCATGTAGATACATGGAACAGCTGACTGAGAAGTCTACGTATTCCAAGTCATGATATAAAATCTGTGTGCCAAAATATTTTGAAATGTTTAAAAAATACGTCTTCTTGTTGTACTGAAGTTAGGATACTTCCATTACCAATCCAAACTCACATTTCTTTCATAGAATACATTAGTATCAATCCCTTATTTTTATCAATATATCCACATAGTCAATTTTTAAGTCAATACTGAAAGTGGTTGCTTTTCTAAAGTACTTTTCTAATTTTTGACTGCAAGGAGTGTGGAGGCTGTTATTCATCAGCAAAAAAACGGTGGTTGTTTTTTTGATAAGAAGTTTTGGGTTGTATTTTCCCTCTCATCCTTAAAGGACTGGTGTTCTAAAGAAACTGCCAGTTCTTCCATTAGGTGAAAAGCTGTTCTGGAAATTAGCAACCATACTTATGTTGACTTCATTAGACTGGTACTTGAAGTTGTATTTTAACACCTCTCTTATTTTTCTTTCCTGATTCCAGATTTGTGTGATATTTATGCTTTTTTAATGTTCTTAGAATGTGTGAATGACAGCTGCCTTTCAAATGTTAGCAAGTCTCTCACTGCAACTTCCTCTTCAATTAATGCAGCCCACTCCCTATACAAATCACTGTTGCATACCTGAAGCATGTAGAAATCATGAGTCACATCTAAACGAAATATTATCCTCTTCTTAAACTCCCAATATTGTAAGTGCTTGTGTATTTCTATTTATATATTTTCTATTTTATAAAACCTTTCAATTTTTGAGCCTTAAGGTGTGCTGAGATCATATTCTCTTAGGAATGTGGTGGTAATGAATGTGAATGTTAGTAAAAAGTAACAATGTGCCTTTCCTGTCTTTTTTAATAAAAGTGGAGATAGTCACATAATCACAGGCCTCCAGGAAATAGTGGAGTTACTCTTATGGCAGCATGCCTCAGAAGAAATCACTCCCCTCTGAAAACAAACTGTACTAACCTATTTTTAAGCCTATTTACCCTTGTTTATCCAGTTGTTCCAAATACTACATGATGAACATGAAATACCCTTTTCCTTTTAACATTGAATGGACTTTTTTCCCAAGAAAACCGATCTTAAATATTACTGTTGCTGCCACATTTCTGAGTGAACAGATTCACTTGCCTTCTTTTGGTTTCTTGTTTCTCCTCCTTACAACTCCTATATGAGTTTTTTTAATCAGAGCAAATCCATCTTTGTTGAAATTAACAGTGGCGTTATGGTACTAATATGTATTATTTGTTTATGTGTAATCTGTAATGACCACATTACAGATTACAGTTCTTTCCTAAGTGTCCCACACTAGTTCCATTCCCACAAAGTTAGTGATGACCTGCTGTGACTGTGCAGTTCTTGCTGCTAAAAGTGAACAATCCTAGTGCATGACTGAGACTTCAAAAAGACAACAGAATCCCCTCCTGCAGTTAATATGTCAATGTTTATATAACTTAAACTGATCCATAGCATATCCTCTATTGGGTGGTCATGCCTGATCAGGTCATATAATTTCTGCTCACTTTATGATATCTGTATTCCTGGGCATTGGCCATTTTGATGAAACTGTTGGAAGCATTACTGCTGACTCTGTACTTTGAAAATAAATGATCCACAAAGCAGAACTCCTAAATCCTAAAGATTGACTTGAAAAACTCTATTTATTTTTGAAAGGACAGTTTATTTACATATGAGCTTTTCACTTAAATTCACTTTCTGTATTCAGTTCTCTTCTCAGAGACCGGAATAGGTAGGTATATTTATTTTAAAACCTGAATCTGAGCCGTTCAATTCCTCCGGAACTGAGCTTAAAGAAGAATGTCAGCTATCAGAAAATGACAGATTTCATAACAAACTGTGACAAAGAAATAATAGAATTTAAGAAAATGCCAACAAGAGAGACAAAGGCTTTAGGAGTAAAACAAAGAAGTAATAGTGACTAAAAGTTGATGTTTATTATGATAGTCAACTTTCTCCTTCCAGCTTCTTCAGGAAGCAAAAATGTAGTTACAGAGGGGCAGATGGATGAAATAATGAATGCAGATGCATGGTTGAGGGGATCATCCTGAAGCTATTCAGAGAGAATGGAAAAATCTCATTAGTAGGACAGTATCAAAATGCTCACCCACCTCTTGGTCTAAAACCTTCTTGCCCTACTATTTTATGTCTCAGACAATTGTTGCTAAAGACTACTGCATGTTTTAATCAATATTTCTAACCAGGTGGCAAATCAGTTCTGTTTTGTTCTCTAAAGCCTTGTACAGTTACAAACAGAGCTTTTTGTTTAAATTTGAAAAGGAAAAAGGGAAGCTGAGCTTGGTGGTCAGGCAGAGTACTTTATTATTGGTTCACTACTCTTAACATACAGAAACTCTGTCTGGGTAAATCTCGAACATGCCATGTGGAATTGGAAGAAGTACTTCTACATATATAATGACCTCCCAGCACAGTTGTGGCCAAAAGTTGTGGCAATACACTACTCTGGCTTTTGAGCATCTACTTTCCTATGGTTAGGTGTCCTTTGCAATATTTCCAAGATCTAAGGAACAATAAAAACTAGAGTTGTATACTTAACCACAGAAGAGTACTGGAAAGGGATCCTGCCTTTCTGAAATCAATAGAACCCTGAAAACCTGGAGATGCCTGATTCCCTGCATTCTTGTACCTTTCTCACATAAGGAAACATCTGCTAACACCATGCAGGATATAGACATGTTAACTACACCTAATGAGATTTTTTTTTGCCACGACCTAAACAACCTTTAACGTGGCTCTAAGTGTGGCACTGTAGCCTGAAACCTTGAATAGTGTTTGGCACCAAAGGGATGAGCAGCATAGATGGAGCCATAAAGAGCTCACTGTTTACAATTACATCCTTGACTTTGATCCAAAGCTAATTAATGTCTTAAAAACTTAGGATTATTTAATTAATTTAATTATGCTTAAAAGAAGACCCATCATGTGCAGAAAGAAAAAATGAAGTTTATATTTTACCTTTTTGTACAAGTGTAATTGTGTAATGCATTTTCCTGTGCCACAGGATTTCTAATTTCTAATTTCAGTTCATTCAATAACTAAGCAAAATATTAATTCATAGAGTTGACAAAAATAACCAAATCCAAGAAGTAAGAACATGACCACCATTCTGTTTTCTGTCCATGTCATTAGACTGCTGTAAAGCACTAAATTCAGTGTGTTCCAAATAATTATTGGTATTGTCTATGCCTCTTTAACACTTGGAGATCTGACCCATTTTCCTGGCTCTTTTGTAGCTGGCTCTGTGCAAACACAAGAGAAGATACTCCCTTCCCCTTGAATACCCACTTGCTTCCATTACCTCTGTCTTGAAGTGCAGGCAAGGTACATAAGCAGGAAGCCAGTAGCCCTTAGAAAATTCTCTCTTTGTAGAGAAAGCACTTGTGCATTTCAGCAGTGCAGACTGCCACAAGTCTCTCTGTCTCTCCTACTCTCAACTTCTTATTGAGTATTGAATCAATCCTTTTGTTGTTAGCGAGCAGTGGTGTCATCCTGGCACCCTTTAAAAAGATTTCCTTAGGCTACATTATTTCCACTGTTTATAACTTCACTCACATAGAAAATATCTCACAAAGAGGAAGGAAGAACTTCCATAAGAACTACTCACAGACAATGGGGGAAAAAGTACCACTAGCCCTAAGACAACAATTTCCTTCTCAAAGTACATGCTACATTTCTAGAACTTTCTATTTTTACAGTAGAAAACTACTGTAAAAATCAAGTACTTTCAGGGAACATTAACGACAACCAACTTTTGGCCTACACAAACATTTCCATCTAAAAGCAGCTTCATCCTGTCTGAACGGAATCTTCTGTGTCACACATCATGGGAGTCTCTAGCATTCCCCACACTCCCTGGTCTTCTTAATACATGTGAATGTCATCATTGCATTCAGTTTCCTTCTGTGCTTAATTCTTTATGGTCCTTACAGGCCAGAAATCTCTCTCTGCTCTTCAAAGTCAGACTTCCTGTGAAGGCTGGATCCTTCATCTCCACAGCGTACCATGTAGCGTTCTGTACAAAGGTTTAATTTCTCAGACCAGAGACACATCTAACACCATTTGTTGCTGTACCTGGAAAAAAGATGGCCTTGACCTTGCTGAACTTGCATTAGAACTGCAGTCCTTTTACTGTAAACTGTTGGAACAGCTCCAATATCACTTCTGAGAAATCCTCACAGCAGCAAAACCCTAGTCCTCTCCCTGCATAGCCAGACATGAGCAATGATTTCTGCCAGTTCTCTCCATGCCTCTATGATGAGCTGGCCTAGAGTGGAACACCTCCCTTTTCTCATGGAAAAGAAGCATAAAAAGGAAAAAAACCCCAAACAAATGAAACAGAGAGAAACAGTAGACACAGCAGAAAGAGTATCAAGAAGAAGTAAGAAAGTTAAAGGGAATAGAAGAAAGAAGAAGGAACAGTGAAAGTAGTAATACTGAACAAATTAAAAGCCAAATACCAAAATGCCTGCTTTGTACCCCAGGAGACTTTATAGGGCAGTGAAGAGGCACTTTTACAAGGAAACCTAGAGGAAATATTTGGAGGAGCTCTATGTGCAAATGGGTAGGGCAAGGGAAAAAATGGGTTTTTTTCATTCATACACACTGTGCAGGGAGCAGTAGGTGAAGGAGTGCGTTCTCCTCTCATCTGCACCCCGAGTTCATCAGGAGTGCAAACAGTTGTTCTCCAGATGTCTATGAGAAAGGAAAATAGTATTTGCAAATCTGAAGGACTGGGGGCCCACAATACACAGGTATTGTACCCTTTGATCAGCAGAACAGAGGCTCCTCTAACTCACCATTTTCTATCATCTACAGACACAAGTTTCCCCTGGCTAGGATTAGTCTGGGTAAAAAATAATACAGCATGAAAAAGAAATTTAACAGTATGCTGAACAAAAAATTCTCAGTTTCGTAGTACCTGAGAGAAAGGATGAACCATGTCTGTAATATATCTGATGTATCAGTGGAGAGTTGTCATCCAATTGTGATCATTAAAAACTTAAGCATGCACTTAAGTGTTAGGAGAATAAAGGACCCAAAAGGTCTTACCTAAGGTCATAAAGAAGACTGTGGCAGAGCTGTAAACTGAGTTAATGTCATGAGGGCACTAGGCAGGAAATGAGGAGCCTTGTTCTTTGCCCTTGGCTCTGCCACTGATTTGCTGCATGGCAAATTACTTCCTCTTAGGTGACTCAGTTTCTCCCATGGGCAAATTGAAATAATGATTCATCTTTGTAGAAGTGCTTCAAGAATTATGCTGGAAAATGTTATAGAAAAGCAAAGTAGGAATTCCACTCCAGTGCACTCCCTAGGCTATCATTTGTCCTCTTGCTGGATTTTTTGAAGAGTGATGTCTTTGTTACGGTGAATGGTACTTTTTTTACAGATAATAAAGCTGCAAAATTATATAGCAAAAGCAAAATTAAAGGCTGGATTACTTCTATGTGCTATATGTTATGTGCTATAGCAGACAAAAGATGTGCTAAAAGGAAGTTATCTGTGTAGCAGAATCAGCCAAGCAAAAAATGAAATGCCAATTCAGTACTCAGTCTGGAGTAAAAAGCAGCATGTGACTAAGGAATTTTAAAACTTGTCATACTATAAGAAAAACAAAGTGGCCATGTATTATTAGACCTTTCAATGTGTCCTGAAACAGGCACAGATATAAAATGAATAAAAATATGTTAGACCATAAAAGGAAGGCTATAATTTAAAAGTCAACAATCTTATTTACAGCAAAAAAAGGGAAAACACATAGTTAAGGCACAAGAGAAGTACAGGCCTTACCTTGTGGTTGGTATCCAGGGAAACTGAATTAACCCTGCAACAAGCTTCAAGAAGTAAAATGGGAAAGACAGGTAAACCAAAGTTTTCAAATGAGCCTTTTGTAATGTATTCCTAATCATCCAAGTGTCCAAATTTAGTTGTAGAGAAGACCAGCTTTTAGAAAAGTTAATTATTCACAAATCTAAATGAAATTAATTGGAAAACCATCTAGAAAAATATAGGAGGGATTATCTTATCTTGCCAGCTCAGATTTTTAATAGCTATTATTATTATTTACTTGAATGAGAGTTTTCAACATCATACATTTGCACTTTTACAACCTAGTGTACATCTGCCATATGTTATAAACCATATGAAGAAGCCAGCAGTGTCTTAAATTGACCAAGATGGTACCTTTGAATTAATGCTTTAATCTACATTTTACATACGCAACTGAATGTACATAGTATAGAAAATATGTTTTGATTTTATTTATAAAATATTTTAAACCCTTTGACATCGAGAATATTGTTCAATCTCAGTAAAACCAGTGTCCAATAGGTCTTAAAACACAATTTTGTTTATGCTCTTACCCATCCAAGTTTTTCATGGGTCCTTTACCCTCAGCTCTAGGACAACATCATGTCCATTCCTAAGTACATCTAGACCTATTTTTATCATCTGAAAGGATATAAAGATATGTATGAAGCTGAATTGCTCTATGAAAACACTAACTGCCTAAATAGTTTCCGTATATTTTGCATGATGCTATGACATTTATTTTATATCACTGCCTTGTAATTTCATTTTAGCTTTCTTTAATAACATTTATTTGCTTTCCATGGCTTTTTTACTAACTCTTTGGACCATTTCCTACTTCAATTATCATTTACTGAAGCCATGTTTTAGAACCTATTAGTCCTTGTTCCTTCCCTGAGGAAACATTTTACTATGCACAGTTCAGCAATTTTTATATTTTACATCATTCATCTTGACATTGTGTTGGCTGTAAAAGTTCCCTCACTCATTCTGTGAACTGTGGAAGTCAGGACTCTTTTAAATCTATCTGCAGTTGTCATTAGGATTTTCTGAAGAACTGATGCCAGGCAAAATTTTCTAAATACATCTTGTAGATAATATATACATTTTAGCATTCTCATTATCCATCTGTTGCTCTCAGATTTCATGTTTGACTTTCAGGTTTCCCATAATCTCACATTATTTTTTCTCTTTTTGACAACTGGTAATGCTGTAGTGCTGTAACTTTCATAATGAATGGATTGCTGAGGATATATACAAGTTCAGCTACTCCATCACTCCCTCCACTTTCTTCCTTCCATGGGTTTCTTCCCATAGTAAATATGCTTTCTTCCATAGTAAATATGCTATGAGGTGGCTATTCTCACTCTGTTTCAGGTGCTGCCTGTGCAGTTTGGAACTAAAAAAGCTCTTTCTTGTTCTCTCCAATCTACTACTTGTGTGAAAATATTTCTGGTCCTGGCTAGTGAGAAAACTCCAATCTCCAGCAATTAATATGACAAAGAGAAATCCCAGTGGTGAGCTCTCTAAGCAGTTTAGTCCATTTGTACATCACTATTTGCCACAGACACAATTCTCACAAGTCCTCTGGAATGCCTACTGCTTTCAGTTAAAAAGCTGCAACAACCTCCTGCAGAGATGCAGAAGTCTTATTTTCTCAGAATATCCTATATTAATTAATTAATTATCCTATATTAATTTCCAAACATGTCATTACATAAATATGAGAGATGTTTAGTGCAATTAAAAAGGCTTGTAGTGATTGTGTTCAATGCCAGATTGATTTGGATCTTTTGCTGATTGGATCTTTTCATTGTTTTTGATTTTGGGGTTCCAGCACCCCACCTTTCTACATCTTTACTGCATTTCTTCTCTTAGGTTTCTTCCCTGAGTGCTGGGGATTACAGCCCTTGGCATTCAGTTCCTCAATTCCTTTACCAGCCCAGGGTGACACTTCAGCAGCAGCTTCACAGTTGTTCCAGGAGGATGGGGGACTTTAGGATACATAATGAGACAGAAATTCTGGCCCTCTTAGGTCAATGGCAGTTTTGTCACTGCCTTTATTTAAGCTAGGATGGCATCCTGCTTGTCTGACTCATGTTCTACCAAAACCAAGAACTGAGTATCAGGGTCTGTGCCCTGCCCACCCTTGCTCTTTTGTTTCCTTGCTGTTCCAGCATAGGGAATGTTTGAACCCGTTTCTTTAGCACAGTTTAAAGTATTTTATATCTTCTCATACCTGCTCTAGGGTAGTGTATAAAGGCAGAAGGAGAACATAGTTGAATGGCTCTGCTTCAAAAATTACATTATTTTTGGATTATTTTGTTCTCCCATTCAGTTTAATGCCAGAGAGGAACATATGGCTCTGTTGTGGTGTGTTGCAATATCCTGTTTTACCTTCTCCCTTCCCCCTCGCCCCTCGCTGAGTGTGCCCTGTCAATCAGGCTAACATACCAGCAAGGCGTCGTGTGATAGGTGTCCCTAGTACCTTGAGACCCTGCCCCTTCACCTGGTTGGTGACTCACCTGTCCCCTCCCCTTCCCCTGTCCTGAGCTTAAAATGTGAATCAGACCATGCGGCTTTATTCTGTTACCAGCAGTGGCCCAGTGCAGACGTATCTGTACTCATGGAATAAACATCTGGCTACCTTCTAGCAGAATCCGCTTCCCTTTCTCTCCACCATCGGCAGAAGCTCTCTCCTGAGGAGAACGGAGTCCTGTCTTGTGCCCCGCTGCACTTTGCCGCCAGCCAAGGTACCACTGGGGTGAAACACCGCAGCGCTGCCTCTGGCCCAGCAGCGAAGGTCAGAACTGGCCTGGGCACCATCTAACTGGTTATATTGGGATACATATTCCAATATATTGGCGTCCCTGTGGGTGGCTCGACTCTGCAGCCCGAAAAAGGACTCGCAGTTCCTCAGAGAAGCTTCTGCCAGCCGTGCATCCAGCTGAAAGGAGCCTGGCTTCAAGACTCCCAGCTAGAGACTTTGGGAATATTCCCAGAAAAAGTTTCGTGGACTGTTCGGTGCCTTCTGGAAAGCCCAGCTTCATTGTGGTGAGCACATTTTCCAGAGGGAGAAAAGGGCAGCCTCTCTTGCACCCAGAGAGAGGTCCTTTTCCGGTGGAGACCTGCCTGTACCCAGCCTACAGCTTCCATTTCACGTGAGTATCTCTGCTTTCGGTAGAGCAGAAGCTCAAAAACAGACTCTGCCGCGAGTTCTGTTCCTTTTTGCCTTTGCATTTTGGCTGCGCAGCCCACAGACGAGAATTCATAGCGTTCTAGTTTAGCTTTCCTGCTGCGTGTTTCACTGTTTTTTAGAATTCGCGCCGGAGCGGGATCGCTCTCTGCCCTTCCCCAGCTCAGCAGCGTGTCCAGACACGTGTTAGGAGACTCTCTTTCTCTTTCTCTTTGCGGGAGAGGGGGGGCTCTCTTTCCACGTGGCCGGGGGACCTGCGGGGTCGGGCGTGCTCTGCACACGCGGCGGCGGGGGGGGGGGCGTCCCGGTTTCGGCTGCCACGTGGAGTGGCTGCTCCCTCTGCTCCGCGGGGGTGCTGCATTCCACCGCGGGGGAGGCTTTGTTTCTGCCTCTGTTCGGCAGGGCGTGCCCTGCTGCTGCTGCCGGGGAATTTTAAAAGCAGTATATACAGCTGCATTGTGAAGCTTTTGTCTGCTCGTTATCGCTTTCTATCTGTGGTTTTTTTTAGAAATTGGTAGCTGAATTTAGCTTTGTTTTTGGTCAGGCGGGATTAAGTACTCTGCTTTTTTACATCTATCATGGGTTCCAAACTTAGCATTGTACAAAGGGGAGTGTATTATGATATTGTTAGCATTCTAATCAAGAGTAATGTGAAATTCTCTAAAGGAAAATTGAAACAGTTTATAAGATGGCTTTTTCTGCAGTTCCCAAACATTTCCCTGAAGAAATCCACAATATTCAATTCTGGGATAAAGTTGGGAATGAATTGATAACCTTAGGACAATCTGGCAAATTACCCTCAGCTAAATTTGTGTTCTGGAGTTTACAAATTCGAACAGCATTGCTCAAACAAAAGGAAATGGAGAAAAAGCCAAATGTAAAGCCATGTGCCTCTGCTCTCCCTGTTCCTCCCTCTCCCTCTAAAACCCCTGTTAGCTTTTCGGAGAGCAGTGATGTCCAAAATGGCCCCCAGTCCATAGGGGGTCCGCAAAATGGTGGGTGCCACGTGGCATCTTCCCAAACCTGGTCTTCTTCTTCCCAAAATCCTCTTAAGCATCCCAAAATTCCTGCCCCATCCCCCTCTCCTCCTGTTCCTCGTGACACCTTCCCCCCTCCCCCCGCCTTTCCTGCAGTACCCTCAGCTCCGCCCCTCTACTCCTGCCAGGGGGCGGCTGCTGACGTGATGTCACCAGGTGACCCCGCCCTCTGTTCCCACGGTATCCCCGCCCCCTGCCAGCCCCTTGACCCCGCCCCTTGTTCCCACGGTTTCCCCGCCCCTTGCCGGCTCCCTGTCCCCGCCCCCTCCCCGGGTTCCCACGGTGGGGACACACCCACTGCCTGTCCCCAAACCTGTAGCTGTGATCCCAATGCTTCTGATTCAAGGGATACAGAGCAGGGGACAGCAGACCCAATGCACAGTGCCATGTTGTCACTAGCTCCTGTTACGTTTCAGCCTGCAGCTCAAGCTGGAGCAGCCCCAACTGCTAATTGGAGTTCTTTTGGACGACAATTGATTAAAGAGATCTGTAAATCTCATAAAGAATATGGTCAACACAGTCCATATTTCCGTGGCCTTTTAAATTCTGAATTAAGTAGGACTATTGTGGTTCCACATGATTTAAAACAATTGTTTTCATGTCTCATGACATCCACGGAATTCAAATTATGGGAATCAGCATTGAAACAACTGCTAAAAGATGCTCTCCCAAGCTTACAGGCTGATCCAAACACAGCAAAAGACAACAATGGTAACCTTATTACTATTGACCACCTCTGTGGTGAGGGTCAATGGTCTTCTCCCTCAGTCCAAGCTGCTGCAATTCCTGCAGAAACACTTGAGAAAGTAAAGGAAGCAGCTGAAAAGGCATTCTTTTCCCTACAACCTGAGGGGCCTTTGGAGCCCTATAGTAAAATCAAACAACTACCATCAGAGCCTTTTGTGAAATTTGTAGAAAGGCTAACTAGAGCCATTGAAATACAAGTTAAAAAGGAAAATGCAAGGGAAGCAATTTTAGAAGAAATAGCGTTTACAAATGCAAATGAACAGTGTCGAGCAGCAATCCTGAGCCTTCCTATGGAACCTTCCCCTACATTAAAAGATATGCTTCTAGTCTGTAACAGGAAAGTGCCTCTGATGAGTGTTGCTGAAGACTCCAGACCAAGGCTGCTGCCAAGACCACCTCAGCGTGTCGCTGTTGCCAGCCCTGCACCTTCTCTTTCAGCACAGCAGTACCCTGGGCAGCAGCGGAGACCAGCAATGGTTGAGCCCACTAAACCATGCCTGCTTTGTAATAAGCTAGGGCACTGGAGTAACCAGTGCCCCCTGAAAAGGGAATTTGATGAATTTAAAAATAGCAGGGGAGGAGAACTGCAAGCCCTCCCTGGGGGTCAACAACAAAAAAACGAAGAATAAAGCGCCAGCCTGCCAGGCGTGCAGACATAAAAGGAGCAGGCCAAGAGAATAAGGGTAGTAAAATAAATCAAGCGCGCGATAATATTAACATTTGTGTAAATGAAGCAGGTGCTTCAAAGACCAAGTCCGCTAGTCCACTGTTAAATGTGAAACAAAATAACCTTTGTTATGATTTAAGTGATTCTGTATTAACCGCATCTTCTGTCAATGAGCCTTACAGGTTGCAGCTGACAGAGTCACTCCACCTGAAGGACACTGACTGGCGTATTGTCTCTGTAAATCCTGAACAGAAAGGTACCTGGAACCAAATTCGTTGTAAGTACATCATCACTGGGGACAAAAACACACCACAAGAGATCGAAATTGCTCCGGGACTGACAACATCAGATCCCAAGCAATTTGTTCTCAGCCTGCACTGTTTCCACCCACCCTGTTTCTTCCTAAGGGACAAATTGTTGCTCAAGCTATCCCTGTGCCATCTTTACCTGAAAATGTCGATAAACAAGGGCCCACAGTCGCCCGGGTCCAAGTTATTGGGACAGATAAACCCAAATTGTCGTGCAATGTCAGTGGGGGTGGGGAGTCTAAACGCATTGAAATGCTTGTAGACACAGGTGCAGACTGCACAGTGATTCCAGTACAAGACTGGCCAGCACACTGGCCTTTACAAAATGTTGCTGGTCACCTTCGAGGTGTAGGAGGTCTGCAATTGGCAAGGCAATCCAAAAGCATTATTCAATTCGAGGGTCCAAACGGACAATTGGCAAATATCCGTCCATTTGTGTTAGATTATTCAGAACCTTTGTTAGGGAGAGATTTAATGGCCCAGTGGGGTGTCACAATTAATATTCCAGACTCTCCACAGCATTTTTGTGCAGCAGTCATTAAACAACAGCGCCCCACTCAAAAACTTAAGTGGAAAACAGACGAACCAGTTGATGTGAAACAGTGGCCACTCAGTAAACAAAAAATAAAAGTGCTTGAAGAACTAGTACAAGAGCAACTAAGAAAGGGCCACATTGTAGAGACCATGTCCCCATGGAACTCTCCAGTGTTTGTCATCCAAAAAGCTGACAAAAAGAGGTGGCGACTTCTCTGTGACCTCCGACAAATTAATAATGTAATTGAAGATATGGGTTCTCCCAAGCCTGGTATGCCATCCCCAACAATGCTTCCTCAAGATTGGAAATTAGCTGTTATTGATATTAAAGATTGTTTTTTCCAAATCCCATTGCACCCTGACGATGCACCGCGTTTGGCATTCTCTGTCCCTTCTATCAATTCAGAAGCTCCTATGAAAAGGTACCATTGGACCGTTCTTCCTCAGGGCCTAAAGGTATCTCCAGCTATCTGCCAGTGGTATGTCTCTTCCCTGCTTTCCCCAGTTCGTGCAGCCGCAGAGAAGGCCATCATCTACCATTATATGGATGATATCCTTGTGTGTGCCCCCAATGATGATTTACTCACACATGCGCTTGACCTAACGATCGATGCATTGATTGTTGCAGGGTTCGAGCTCCAGGAACAGAAAATTCAAAAGATGCCACCTTGGAAGTATTTGGGCTTAGAAATTGGAAATAGGACCATTGTTCCTCAAAAACTAGAAATCAATCCAAGGATCAAGACCCTTGCAGATGTCCACAAGTTGTGTGGGTCTTTGAATTGGGTAAGACCATGGCTTGGTCTGACTAATGAAGACCTTGCCCCTCTTTTCAATTTACTGAAAGGGGGAGAGGACCCAGGTGCTCCTAGGTCTATTACCCCAGAGGCACGGAAAGCTCTAGAAAAGGTTCAGATTGCAATGTCCACAAGACAGGCCCACCGATGCCGGCCTGATCTGCCATTCAAATTTATCATCCTAGGTAAGTTGCCACACCTCCATGGAATTATTTTCCAGTGGGAGGAAAAACAAACACCTAAGGCAAAGGACACACCAAAAAAGGACCGGGACCAGAGGGACTCTCTCTTGATCATAGAATGGGTTTTCCTCAGTCACAAAAGGTCCAAGAGGCTGACAAAGCCTCAGGAGCTGATAGCAGAACTGATCCGGAAAGCAAGGACCCGGATCAGGGAGTTAGCAGGATGTGATTTTAAGTGCATTCACATTCCAGTTGAGTTAAAATCAGGTCAAAATACTATGAAAATACTGGAACAATTGTTTCAAGAAAATGAAGTGTTGCAGTTTGCTCTGGATTCCTACTCAGGACAATTTTCGGTAGCACGGCCCGCTTGCAAATTGTTTGAACAAGATGTTCAATTTACTTTAAAATTAAGAACTGCTCTAAGTAGGAGACCTTTAAAAAGGGCTCTGACTGTCTTTACAGATGCGTCCGGGAGGTCCCACAAGTCTGTTATGACTTGGAAAGATCCTCAAACCCAGCAGTGGGAGACGGACATTGCTGAGGTGGAAGGTTCACCTCAGGTTGCTGAATTGGCTGCGGTTGTTAGGGCTTTTGAAAGGTTCTCAGAACCATTTAATCTGATTACAGACTCTGCATACGTGGCAGGAGTAGTATCCAGAGCAGATCAAGCAATACTGCAAGATGTATCTAACATTGCACTTTTTGAATTGCTTTCCAAACTGGTAAAGTTAGTCACTCACCGAGAGCAACCCTTTTATGTGATGCATGTCAGGTCACACACTGACTTGCCAGGGTTTATTGCTGAAGGCAACAGAAGGGCAGATGCTCTTGCTGCGCCTGCAGTGATGGCCACTCTCCCAAATGTTTTTGAACAGGCAAAAATCAGCCACCAGCTTTTCCACCAAAATGCACCTGGCCTGGTTCGTCAGTTTAACATCACTCGAGAACAGGCCAAAGCGATTGTGGCCACGTGCCCAAATTGCCAACAACACGCACTCCCTACAGTGAGTACGGGAGCAAACCCAAGGGGACTGAACAGTTGTGAACTGTGGCAAACAGATGTAACACACATACAGGCTTTTGGACGGCAGAAATATGTTCACGTTAGTGTAGATACCTTTTCTGGAGCGGTCTATGCTTCTGCCCACACAGGAGAATCATCTATTGATGCTATTAAGCACCTCTTACAGGCTTTTTCTTTCATGGGCATCCCCAAGGAGCTGAAAACTGATAATGGGCCTGCTTATAGATCCAAGGAATTCGGGAGCTTCCTGCAGCAATGGGGAGTAGAGCACAAAACTGGCATCCCCTACTCCCCTACAGGTCAAGCCATTGTAGAAAGAACTCACCGTGATATTAAAAGGGTCCTGGACCAGCAACAACAGGTTCTGAAGGTAGAACCTCCCCACATCCGGTTATCCAGGGCGCTATTCACAATAAATTTTCTGAATTGTTCTTTTGACAGCCTGAACCCTCCCATCCTACGCCACTTTGGGGGGAACAGTCACAGGTTGATGAAAGAAAAACCTCCAGTTTTAGTAAAGGACCCTGAGACTTGGAAAATGGTGGGACCTTACAAATTGGTTACTTGGGGACGTGGATACGCCTGTGTGTCCACCCCCTCTGGTTTAAGGTGGGTTCCTTCCAAATGGGTAAAGCCCTATGTTCCCAAAGTCTCAGAGAAATCTGCAGAAGCACCCCAGGTTGCTCACGCTGCCTGGAGAAGAAAACGCCGCGCACGTTCTCTGGAGGAAATTCCATTTAAGCCTCCTATCTGGAATAGTTTGTAATATATGTTTGTCTCAAGTTTTTGTACCAGTTTAGATCCCACTGTTCGTGTGTAGCCTCGAGACGTCATGAGACCGAGCCTGCTTCTCGTCCTACTCGTGATCATCCCACCTGCAATCTCCTACATAGTACCGCAGCCCAAACCACATATGGACTGCCTTGGCAAAGGCTCTCAGACATCAACAGAGAAACTGACAACGAGCTGAATGGACTTTTCAATGGCTGGGGACTCTCGGGCTGGTTGGGATCTATTCTGAAAACTGTAATTTTAGTGCTGTTTATTTTAGTTGTAGTTATTGTAGTTTTTAGCATTGTTTTTGGAGTAATCAGACGCATGGTTCTCAAGTTAATCTCAAGCTCATCTCCCCCTCCTGAGGTCTACCATTTAGAAGCCCTCAGTGCTCCAGTGGATGACCTGGAAGCCTCAGTAGAATCATTCTGCACCATAAACACAGTCCTCTTCTTTTTAAACAAAACTAGGGGGAGATGTTGTGGTGTGTTGCAATATCCTGTTTTACCTTCTCCCTTCCCCCTCGCCCCTCGCTGAGTGTGCCCTGTCAATCAGGCTAACATACCAGCAAGGCGTCGTGTGATAGGTGTCCCTAGTACCTTGAGACCCTGCCCCTTCACCTGGTTGGTGACTCACCTGTCCCCTCCCCTTCCCCTGTCCTGAGCTTAAAATGTGAATCAGACCATGCGGCTTCATTCTGTTACCAGCAGTGGCCCAGTGCAGACGTATCTGTACTCATGGAATAAACATCTGGCTACCTTCTAGCAGAATCCGCTTCCCTTTCTCTCCACCATCGGCAGAAGCTCTCTCCTGAGGAGAACGGAGTCCTGTCTTGTGCCCCGCTGCACTTCGCCGCCAGCCAAGGTACCACTGGGGTGAAACACCGCAGCGCTGCCTCTGGCCCAGCAGCGAAGGTCAGAACTGGCCTGGGCACCATCTAACTGGTTATATTGGGATACATATTCCAATATGGCTCCAAGTGATTATTTTCCACTTTGAAATTCACATATTCTTTACCATATGTAAGGCATTATTTCATGTTATGGCATATATATATAATCTTTCCCATGTCAGAATGAACAATATACATTTGATCTTTCTGCTCCTGAGGCACTGTCATTCTGATGGTCATTTTGGACACTAACTGTGGTTTTGCAAGAATATTCCTAAGAGAATTTGAGGTGCTTTTGTTGTTATTTGTGCGATAAATTGTAATGATATCTTTAGTTTTAACCTTGATTCTGGAAGTGCCTGAGGTTTTCTTGCTAGGCAAGTCACAGACCACTAGCTCAGTTATCAAAGAAGCTTGCATGATCCTATAGTCGCAGAATTTGAGCTTTTAATCTGCAGTGTATGACAAAAGCACCAAAGGCTTTGTGGGCAGCCACATTCAGCAACAAATCATACTGCTGTCATACATTTCATTCCTTTTCAGTGAGTAATATTTACACAATCTGCCCATTATCTCCTCCAATAGATGTCGACTTTAACCCACTGGAGCTGATTCTGCAGGTAAGTAAAGTTGATATAAGAGATTGCTTCATTTGGTACAATATTTTTAAAAAATTGTGAAGGATTAATTGCTCAGATCTGTTACTCACACTCTCTGTAATTTCTAAGGCTGAAACTTAATTTCATCCTCTTCTCTCTCCTTCCATTTTATTTTTTACTTTGTTAAAATCTTCTTCCTCTCAGCCCACTGAGATGCTGGACCCACAGCCTTAGGGTCCTAGGGCTGCCTCTTCTGGGTAATGCTACATCCTCCCTCAAACAACTCAGGACAAGTAACTTGGTGAGTCTGCAGTATTCTCTTCATTCACTAAAAAGCACTAAAGAAGTTACATGAAGGCAAACAATTAAAGAAAACTGGTAGAAATGGTTTCGTATATACATACAATACATCTTCAATATAAAGATTTCATTTTAATTATTTCTGAGACTATTTGGCAACTAAATGCTTCAATGAAAGCTTAAAAAAAACTAAATTAATTTAAAAATCCAATTGCAAATCTTATAAATAGGAAAGGTACAATTAATTGTGTTAATACTAATAAGAGTATTTAGTTTAGTATATTTTTCAGTGTTTTAAGGACATAATTTGGAAATATATTTTTCAATGAAAAATTCAACTATCAAGATTCAAAATAATGGAAACAATTAAAAATATACTTGCATTGAAATTATTTATAGAAAAGCAATAAAAAAAGAAGACTACTTTTGTTTCTTAAAAATTGCTTTAGTCTGATAGTTTAGAAACAAGTATTCACATCTTCTAGTCATACACACAATTGGTTTCAGAAATGGAACTTGAAACCTGAAGCAAAGTTAGAAGTCCTGACATCAGGACAAAGAGAATCACCAGGTGAGAGAGCTGGGAACTGATGCCTTCAGGATAACACCAATGATTAGTCTGGGGATTAATTAATAAAAATAGTGTGCACTGTTCTGTGGGAAAGGGAAAGATAGAAACTTCCACAGATTCAAGAGGGTTTGATCTGCAGCCTTGGAAGGAGCTTGGATTGATGTAAAAATAAAGTACACAGCCATTAAGTAGAAAAATAATAAACTTATGTTTTTATAGTTGTAGGTAAGAATATGCCTTAAGTAAGAATCTGTACAGGGTAAGATGGTGAAGAGTCTATAGTATAGTAACAGCATTGTATGGGGGAAGTTAAGAGTTTAAAAGTTATAATAGAAGCATCTGTGTGTACATGAGTTAGAAGCCCCTTGGGTGAAAATATCCACAATGCTGTAGAAATGAGTAAAGGTGATAGGTTAGAAAAGTAAAATAACTGTCCATTGGATCAGAAAGTTATATGCTGTCTTGTAACAAAGAACTTGGGACTACTCTGTGCTATGGCTGACTGCCTGCTCCTCTAAAATCTCACGGCCTCTAAGACTGGTTCTTCTCTGAGCAATAAATCATTCTTAGCCCAACGATGGTCCCATCCCTTATTTAAAACAATGACAATGACACTGTTCCTTTTAAAAATTAAGTAATTGAGGTCTGAATTTACTACAGTCTATTAAAGTAATGGAAATTACAATAATATTAATTAAATTAAAGCAGTGCAAGCATTTACTAGTGAAGTTTTAAAGGTTAGATCTGCTTTTTTAGAAGCAGGGAAATGTCACACAAGTTTTATATTAAAAAAACTCCCAAACCATTGAAAATTCAATTGCTAAAAGCTTTAAAAACCTCTGGGATAACACAACCAGATTCTGGGATTTTACAGACAAGACCAAAGTTCTGATGTCAGCCATGCTGAAATGAAGAACAAAATTGGTGATCAGCGGGGAAAATGAATGAAATATCTTGCCTATTGCCACTCAAGTATATGACAGAAGCAAGGACAAGGACATCTCTCTCTAACTTCTCTAACAATTTGACAATTTTTATTTCGGCAAACTTTCATTTGCCGCAGTTTTCAGCTTCAGTAAAGAGTGGGACAATAGCTGTAAAAATATTTGTCTTCTACAGTACCCAGCTGGGTTCAAAGCCAGACTAACTTCATGTTCTCCAGTGGATGACCCAGGACTATTGTAGGAAAAGAAATGAGATAATGAACCATATCATAAGTGATATAAAATAGAAGACTTCTGCCTCTTGAATATTGTGTGTTGCAACCTTCAGTATTGCTTTGACATAGTTTTTTAAACTACAATAAGGAGTATGTTCTAGAATAAATAATTGGAATGTAATATTCAGAATAATTGAAGATGGAGTCTTTAATTTCCCATTTGAAATTTCAGAAACTTCTATTTATTTCAATTTCAGCAAAACTGGTTTTTCTAATAAAAACTGACTTTTCTAATAAAACTAGTTCTATGGGATTTTCTCCTGACAGCTCTGAAAGACAGTTGCTGTGGCTTAAGCAGGAAGAATTTAAAAGGATCTAATTCCCAATGCATAACCTTTGTGTCTGCAGAGACTGGCAGGAATTTTATGATTCACTTCAGTGAATACACGCAGTGAAGGCTGAACACTTCTGAAAATCCTGCTGCAATTTGGCATCTTCTTGTTTATTTAAATTGTGCAGGTGTTAGTTATCATCTACCAGTGTTCACTACACAGAAACAAACCAATAAAATCTGTATTTGCTATTTCTGTACACCTGAGGTGAAGTGTCACAGCAAGCGATATTCAGAATGACACAACCTGCCCGAAGAAGCGACTTGAAAAAGACACCTCAGGGGTACAGGGACATCTGCCCTCCCTTTATTTATTAGAAGTGCTTCTTTATTTGCTAAGACTTCTTTATTTATTAAAAAGGCTTCTCCCATGGCTTTTTTATGACAATGTAAAAACCATGAAAATACAAGCCAAACAATAAAAATTACAATAAAAATCTACAAAACATTTTTAACTAAAGCAAGCCCTCAACTCTTGAGTCCCCACTGTTCAAAGAATTTATTCTGTCAGTGATTTTTTTCTGTTTGGATCTGTTGGACTTGTCCCTTCAGCAGCTGGGGTCCTGCAGGATTGTGGAAGGGTTGGGTGAAGGGTTTAGGGAACAGGCTGGAGGTAAGTAGGGGTTGACGAAGGGAAGAAGGGATGGGAGTGTGAAGGTAAGGATTGGTTTTCTTAGTTTTTACAGAGATGGGATAACTGAGAGGCACTGTAAAATATTTTATTCTATTATAAGTCTCGGTGGATAGTGAGACACAAGAGATGTAAAACTCAATGCTATTTTATCACAAGCTAACCTATTCTTGGTTACAACACCTTAGAAATGTTTTCCAGCCTATTAGCTTGTGCCACACAATGCTGCTATTACTTCTAACCTATGTTATTACCTATGTATTACCTATATTTTTTCCCTACGTGGTTCTGCTACAGTGCATCTTTTTCAGTTTTAATTCTCTAAAATATCTAGGTTTTTTTGCAAGGCCATATTTTGAAACTTGTTGACACTTGTTTCTTGTTCAATCCCTCCTCAACAATGTCATCTCTATTCCATGGCCTTTCTAAGTCAGTACACTTTATCTTAGCATTTGCATACAGATGTACAAGACTGTGTGAGCTTTGAGTCAGGTTTTGAGAATTCTTTACAAATCCATTTACCACAGTCCTATCAGGTTCTTTTTTTTTTCTTGTTGAAATTTAAATTCTTCTTTTCTATTCAATCTCTTTGTTCAGATTTCTTCCCTGATTTTAGGGATTTCAAAGGGAATAATTTTGGCAAGTTTTGCTCTATTTCCTTGCACCCAATTTCAGCTCATTCCATTTCAAATTTTTGGGATTTTTTCAATTTTATTTTTGATTATATCTCCTTTCAGGAGTGTTTGTTCAACTCTGTCTTCCGATTTCAAGACATGGGACAAAAAGCCACAGAGACAGGGAAAGCAGGGGTTTATATATGGATTTTGAGGGGCGGGGCAGAACACCAGGGCCAATGGGATGAGGGCACAGGGGTGGAATGAGGGAGAAGGGCCAATGGGATACATTGAATCTGCATGTCACAGCAAGGCATGCTGGGAGAAGCCTTTTTGCTCACCTACCAACGGTAGCTGGGGTTTGAGTGGTTTCCCCTCCAGGGGAGCGTTGTGAATTCTCTCCTTGCTGGCCTCTGCAGTGAAGCAGCATCTATAACCTTTGGAATGATTATTGCCTCGGGCCATATTTATGCCAAATACTGTTATTACTTATGTCTTTTTCTCCCTCCTTTTATATTATTCATAGCTGATGATCAAAGGGCATCAGGCTCTGACATCCATACCCTTCCCTGGATATGTCATCATTCAAACCATCCGTTCATTTATTCATTCCAAGGCTGTCATCAGGGGGATGCTGTCAATTGCAATGAATGTCAGAGCGGGCCACAAATGCACAATATATGCATTCTTATGAAAATTAGTGGAACTTGAAGACATATTCACAACACAATTCTGTTTTCATATATGTTTTCCATTTCATTAAACAAAGAACCACAAAATATTTGTTTCCCCAAGTATATTCCAATCCTCTCTCCATAATGCTCTCAACTCACTTAACAAGAGACTATTCTTCCTTGAAATATGTCGTGTAACTTAGGAGAGGCGTTTTAAAAAGGGATCAAGAACTATACCAAGCTTATATCTAGATCTCCACATCAAATGCAAGCAGGCATTATGAGCAGAAGTTTAGCAGACCTTACCCTCAGTGAACCTCATTGTGGTACAATACTACAGCAGAGAGAAACTGGAGAGCACATGCACTGCAGTACAACAGGCCAGTCTCAGCACTAACAAAGGATTCACCTAAGCCTTGGCAGGTGCTGGAGGAGAGACACTCCACTAAAACACCTACAGAGGTGTCTCTGGGCTTGGATAGTCTGTTGGTACAAAAACATACCCATCAAACTGAAAGTAAGCTAATTGCTCTTGCATTTTTACTCATAAGTGTTTAAAATGTATCATCACAGTTTTGGAAATTGTGTTCCAGTGTTATTGGCAATTACATTGTCTTCCTTTGCTGGATCTTTAAAAAGTCCCTTTACGTCGTAAGTAACAATGTAAATCATTTGCATTAGAATATTAAATATTCTTGCCCTTCTTGAGGTCCAATTTAACCTCTTCCTATAAGTTTCATTTCAGATACTATTTTTCCCCACTATATTTATCTTTTGTAATACAGTTAAAATTTATTGTGCATTTTCAAGCTGAGAAGGCTCAATCGCATTGACTGGGATCAGATATTTACGCGGTTGTTCGGGGGGTCGCTGATAGCGCATGCTGCGGGACGAAGCCCCGCGGCGGCCGGGGCTGCAGCGGCGGCGGCGGCCGGCAGGGGGCGGCCCCGCTCCGCAGGGAGAGCCGCGGCCGGGACCGGGACAGCCCAGGCCGCAGCACCCACGGCCCTCAGCGGCGGGACCGGCACAGCCCGGGCCGCCACACACACGGCCCTCAGCGGCGGGGCCGGGACAGCCCGGGCCGCAGCACCCACGGCCCTCAGTGCAACCGCATCAGCCAGACTGGGGAGCACAGCGGAGTGTGCGAGATAAAAAAAGAATTTTACACAAAATAAATGAGAATTATCGAATCGCGGAACCTCAGAGTGGTTTGGGCTGGAAGGAAACTTGAATGATCATCTCAAGTTTCAACTCACCTATGACTAGGTTGTGCAAAGCCCCATCCATCCTGGTCTCTAACTCTTCCAGGAATGGGATATCCACAACTTCTCTGGGTAACCTGTGCCAGGGCCTCAACACTCTCACAGTAAAGAATTTCTCTCTGATCTAAACTTACTCACTTTGATTTTGAAGCCATTCTCTACCCACTTTGTGATTGAAGCCATTCCTCTTTGTCATATCACTACAGGTCCCTGTGGAAGTTCCCTCTCTGGTTCAATTCCCTCTCTGGCTCTTTTCTAGGCTGCCTCTAGGTACCGGAAAGATGCTCTAAGGTCTCTTGTGAGCCTTGACCAGGATGAACAACCCCAACTCTCTCAACCTGTCTTCGTAAGAGAGGCGCTCCAGCCATCTCATCATCTTCATGGCCCTGCTCTGGACTCAATCCAACAGCTCTACATCCTTCCTTTGCCGGGGATCTCAGAACTGGATGCAGTGTTGCAAGTGGGGTATCACAAGAGCAGAGTAGAAGGGGAGAATCACCTCCCTTGACCTACTTGTCACACTACTAAATAACCAAAAAATAGCAAATAATCACCCCTATCTAACAAGCATCTAGAGGTCAGGTATTTTTGTTAGAGTACATACACTGATTCCAGTTTTTGGAACTTAAGATTTTTCATCTGGGCAAGTTACTAGGGAACGTCACTCAATAATATCTGTCTGGAAAAGAAAGACCAACTTCATGTTGCTGTCCATTACATAGAGAATTCCAGCCCTGGCAGTAGTACCGAGGTAACTTTAGCAGTCACACTAACAGGATGAGATGGAGCGCCAGCAGCATCTAAAGCAGTAATCACAGGGAGAAAATACCCTGCAACTCCTTCCAGAACACTACAGACAAAAACTTGGGGGTTTTACTCAAACTTTATCTATCCTGCTAAGTTTTGAAATTTTGTGTCTTTTTTCTTTTAGAGGCTTTTCTTTTTGTAATGGAAAAATCCAGAAAACTTAGAAATAATATTTTTTTTATTCCTTTTAGAAGGAGTGATTCTATTTAAATAATTTTTTGAATAGAAGATTCTTTCATCATTTACTAAGTTTCTATATTGAGCCAGTACCAGTTTCTGTGTAAATGGCAACATTTCGGTGTTTTTCAGTCTCCACTGTTCTCAAGACCTTGGGACAAAAGCCAGGTGAAAGCCTTTTCTTCCTTTAGCACGTCGCCTCATTTTGTGCGTCGTTCTCTGGCGCTGGGAAGCGTGTCCCCGTGCCGCTGTCCGGATGATGGCTCGCTTTAGGGCTGACCTGTGCAGTGTCGCGGGTCCCCGCTGCAGCCGCGGCCGCACCGCGCCCACCTGCGGCTTGGGTGATGCTCCCCCCATCTCTGACTCGAACCCCACGTGTGCCGGGGGGCGGCTACGCAAGGACTTGGTTTCTTCACGCAGACACGAGTGACTCCAGCGACTCATTTGCGACCGTGGTGGTGCCACCGTGACGGCCGGAGTGCCGGGGTGCCCCTGCGGGGAGGACGAGCACAGGGAGGGGGGCGGGACCCGCGGCAGAGTGCGACCCTGCGGTGTCACGGGTCCCCTGTGACAGAACGGGCGTGTGTCACGGTCCTGGCTCTCGACTCTGCTCTTGCGGGAGCGGGCGGCCACCCGCAGCCCCGGAGCGCTGACCGCCCCCCGCGGCGGGGGAAGGACCGAGCGAGCCCGCGCTCCCCGCCGCCCGCGGCGCCGCCCGCCGCCCTCCCCGCGCCCGCCCCGCCGCTGCCGCCGCCCCGCCGGGGCCGCCCCGCGGCAGAGGGAGGGAGGGAGGAGCGGCAGCGGAGCCGGCGAGCCCCGGGCGGGCGGTGCGGGAGCATGGCCCCGGCGGGGCGGCTGTGCTGTGCCGCGCTGCTCTGCGGCGCCCTCAGCCTCTGCAGCCTGCGGGCCGCGCCGCGCCAGCCCGACACCCTCTACTTGTGGATCGACGCCCAGCAGGCGCGGGTGCTCATCGGTAAGTGCGGCCGCTGACCCGAGCGGCGGGCGGGAGCCCGGAGCCGAGCACGGCGGGGCTGCCGCGCACTGCGCCCCTTTGCGTTCCGCAGGCTTCGAGGAGGATATTCTGATCGTGTCCGAGGGGAAGATGGCCCCGTTCACCCACGACTTTAGGAAAGCCCAGCAGAGGATGCCCGCCATCCCCGTCGGCATCCATGCCATGAACTTCACTTGGCAGGCAACGGGACGGGTAGGCGCCGAGATGGGGCCGCGGCAAGGGGCGGGGGACGATCTGTAAACCCAGGCAGGTGGTTTGGCCTTGGAATAGTTGAGAAAAGCCTCTCCAAAGCGTGCTAGGGCAGCCCTGGGTGCGGGGGTCCGAGGCGCGGGCGGGGGGCTCGGGGAGCAGGGATTGCTGCCAGCGCCTTGGGATGGATGACTGGGAAAGCGCGCTGGGAAAGGGCTGGAAGGTGCGTGGGAGCGCCGGGCTGCCCGGGCCGGAGAACCCTCAGGCTGGTGAGACGTGAGACTGAACTCACTAGGAAGACCCCAGTCGCCTGTCCTTGCCGTAAAATTTTGTACCGGACGGTAGTTGTGCGGATGCAGTTTTCTTTCGTCTTTAGCTTATGAACATTCGCTACAGCTCTTCATTGATCTCCATGTACTAAATGTGCAGGCTTAATTTGTAGTGCTACTAAATAGCAATTCTCTTCTGTAGACTTAATTTTTCCAAGTTAAATTGCAAAACCACATAAATCTGCAGTTTATTGAATCCTGTTGGATTCTTTTGTTGAAAATATAAGAATCTGTGACATATTTTTGTGAAGAAACATATGTATGATTTGACACACTGACAACATATGTTGAATTTGCATAAAGCTGAAACTTGTTAGTGTACATTATCATGGATACAGAAAAAACACGGTGGCATAAAATCCTGGATAAAATTATTTCATTTTTACAGTGCTGAACATTGTCTTTATACAATAAAGAACTTTGCAGAGATGAAACAATATTTCCATTTAAATTGTGATCATTGATTGTATAATTCAGCTAATTGCAGCTTCACAAATTTTGCTGTGGTTTTGGTTGTTTTGAAAGTTCTCTATCTACAGGACTTGTATGACTTCAAGGTGTCGTCTGATGCCCTTGCAATTCTTGCTGTCCTCACAAAGCCTTTGGGTTTAGGAAGTGCTTCACCCCCTCCTCCAGAGAGGAAGGTGAATGTGGAGAGACAAAACTTGCTCACGAAGGCTGCCTTGCTCTAGGTCTTTGGCGTTCTCATCAAGCTTTACAGAGAAAACAACTTTGTAAGCCCAGGGCTGGCATTTATATACCTAGAAATAATTGCTGTCTTTTGGAACTGTGTTTTCTGTTCCATTTCTCTGCCAGCTTCAGTTGCTGTTGATGATAAAACTAGCTCTTTTTTTAATGGTGTTAGACTGAACACTGTCCTCTTGGATTTCCTTCTTGTACTCTGCTCTCCCTCCTTTGCTGCCTACAGGTAGGTCATTAGGAAAAGGTGGTTCCAATACTGATTTCGGTGAGAAGAGTCACAGGCTTAAAGACAGCATAGGAAAATGTTCTGCTTGATGCCACTTGCAGGATGAAATCCTTTCTGAGCAGCTGCAAAGGTGTTTGACCCATTAGTCCTCCTCCTATTTTCCAAATTACCGAATTCCTCTTAGACAAAGCATAATTAGTAAGTGAAATACCTAAATGGTTAAAAAAGTTCTGTGTTTCTCCAGAACTTCCAATATTTTATGAGGGGAAGAAATGAGCACATTTTTACTTTTTTCCAGTGTTCTGTTTTGGTTTTGAGTATACATGTTCTTAGAAGTTTCCATTAACACATCCAGGGATGTGCTAACAACTTACTACCTTTATTCTGTACTTTTCTGGGAATTTCCTAAGTGAGGGAAGAGAAAATGAGAAGTGGAAGGAAGGAGGAGAGGAAAAGAAAAGAAGAGAAAGGGAAAAGAGAAGCAAGAAAGGAAGAAGGAAAAGAAATGGAAACTAGTACCTTTTGAAAAAAGAAAGGCATTTGAAATGCTGAAGTGCTAGACTGCTTTCTGCAAAGTAGCTGTTAACTAGCATACTGTTGCCTCCTGTTTGGTAAAACTGAAATAATGCTTCTGTGGGTGTTGTGCCTTATAGGCCTCTTGACCCTGTATCCCAGTTGAAATTTGAAGATGTTTCTCTGGGACTCCAAGGTCTGGGGGCTCCCAGTACTATATGCCCCACCTCTAGGAATAGCTAGACCCTTTTTGGGTCTACAGATACAAGGCTTCTCCTGAGTAGGTGCAGGATGTCCATGGCATTACACAGTTCCTGGTCCTGATATCAACAAGATGGGGGACTGAGAGAGCAGCTGGGTGGGTGTCTGGCAGCCAGACAAGGTCAACCCACCGCACCTGAGATCCCCCGCAGGGCACTTTAGGATGTATAAATATCCAGTGGGCAGATCCCATCTACCTGCTCCTGGGATAAATGATAATCCAGGTGTGAGGTGAGTAAATAATTCAACCCAGGGAGTGGCAATGCTTCTCAGTCCTGCATGGCTGAATATTCTAACTCAAAAATGGCTTCTTGAAAGGCACATTTTAAGGACTAGATTGCATTTGTATTCTGTGGAAACAGAAGTGCTTGAAACTCACTACATTTAAGTAGTGAGTTCTGATGTAGTGACCTTTGTGTCCTGAATGCATTTTATGTGAAAAAGATTTAGTTTGATAAGCAAACAAAATAATTTTCACTAGAAAGCATTGACCAAAAAAAAGCATTAGTCACTTTTAGTTGCTAGTCCACTACTTCTAATTAATCATTAAGAAATATAGGGGGAAACCCAAAATTTAAGGATCTGAGGGTGCTGGATATATAGGTTTTTTGCTAGTGAAATCAGGATGAGCCACGGATGACAAGAATGTTAAAGTACTGAAAAATGGGATTGTCATGTTTTTATGCACTTTATGCTTCTACTTTTAAATTAAAGCATAACATTAGAGGTACTATGTTCTCTTTAAAAATGTAATCTGCATAAATTGACAGTTGCAAATTTCTTTGAATTGAAAGGTTTAAAAAAGCAAAAATCAGTGATAATATGTAGTATATAGCATGCATCCATGTAACCACTAGAGCTCACTGGTGTGCTTCTTGCTCTTACTCTGGATGGTTTTTCCAAAAGAAAATACAATGGCTTTTAGTGGTCTTGTCCTCTGTGGAAGATTGAGCTAAAAAGCTTCCCAGTGAAACCCTATCACAGTGATTAATGCTGCAACATGTTTACATGTTTTCCACATGTGTCCCCTAGTGAAAGTTACCAAAGATTTCAGTGATAACATAATCTCTACAACATTTAAGAATTTGTGACAAGTATTTAATCTCCAAATCTACAAAACCCAACATGTATTTTAACTTTCAGTGGGCATTCTGACAGCTGCAAAATTAGGTTCACATCCTGGAGAATATTGGTAGAAGAGAACCATATTAAAAGTTGATTATTTCCCAAAGAGCAAATGCTCAGCGACAGAGAAGCAGCCCAGTTGATTTATTAGACAGGAGGTGAAAAAAATAAACCAAAAAGCAAGTTGGAAATTTTGTTGTGTAGCATTCTCTGGTCTGATCCAGAGAAAGACTCAATCTGGGCCACAACCTGCCCAGGCTGTTTTTTTCCTTTCAGATATGGGAGAAGTATTTGTGGTCAGATGAATTATTGTGGTGGCTCACTTCCCCCTCCCCGCTATGTTATGAGTAGCCTATAATTCCTCTCCTGGTGAGTGGTTGAATGCATAACATGACATCTAAAATAAGTCTCAAAGAATTATTGACAACCTTGAGTCAATCAAAAAGGTGCCCACCTCTGAGAAAGAGGGAATGTAGTCTTCAGCGCATTTTCTATCATCATTTCTATATTGTAAAGTGAAGGTCAGGAATGCTGTGTAGTTAACAGCTCCTAGAGGCTGGTTCTGATCTCAGCAATGTGACCATCAGCCCTGAATAGCTCAGCTGAGTTGTCTGAAATTGTCTTATATTGCTGAGATGTAGCCTGGCCATAAAGAAAAAATGGAATATCCAGCTATGCTGGGGGAAGATTTGTTTCCTTGCTCAGAGGAAAGCTAGCAGGCCACCAATTTTAAGGCATTAGTGGTGCAATAATGTGCTCCAGTCAAACATGGCTATTTCCCTGGTAAACTGAAAGAAAACATAAAGTATTGAATTTCAAAACCTTATTCTTCAAAGGAATTTTTTTCTTCAAAGAAACTGCTGAATTTTTTTGTAAATATCTTATTCATAACTAGTCATTACAGTGATGCTTTTCAGCTTAAAAAAGTCTAATATGCAAAATTTAGGAGATTTTTTCCAATGAAAGTATGGCTCTTCTCGAAGTTTGGTCAAGGTAATTGCGTAAACTCACACTTTTGTGATTTTCAGTGGTACCTTCACTGCACTTCCATGTCACCAAACTGGGGAAATACTTTGTTTTCTGACCTCTGTACCAAAATTTCTATGTGGAATGTGAAGATGTTTACATACTGTGAGCATGATTTCTAGACAGGGGGTTCTCAAATCAAAAGCACAGCTCCAAACCTTTAATATTTAGATTCTATTCAGCTGTGGTATTTTGCGTCTCAGTGTTGTAGACATGCCACCAGGGATCAAAGTAATACTGTCGAGATCCTACTTTCTTAGTGGAGCAGGCATGTGCCAGCCATCTGTTCTATCTGCTGATAGAAAACAGCAGTAAAGTTTCTCAAAGTTTTGCCAAGAAGAAAAGGGGGATTTATTGCTCAGCAGAGATGAGTTACAAGGCACCTTGTAGTGTAAGCTGCATCTGGTTTCCATAGTAATTTACATGGCATGTGTGTAAACTACACAATTATTCTTTTTACACAGCAGTGT
Organism: Zonotrichia leucophrys gambelii; assembly: GCF_028769735.1. Taxonomy (NCBI): domain Eukaryota; kingdom Metazoa; phylum Chordata; class Aves; order Passeriformes; family Passerellidae; genus Zonotrichia; species Zonotrichia leucophrys. The sequence continues at coordinate 22,063,299 of NC_088170.1, read as the reverse complement.
AAACCTGTGTTAAGTAAACTGTTCTTCAAGATTTCATTGTTTATCATTTCTATAAATAATCCATTTTTAACAAAAAATAAGCTAGTCATAAAGTATTTTCACTAGTTCTACAGTAGTAGCTGCAATGTAAAACATAACTGTTGAAAAGCATTGGAACGAACAAGGACATCCCAAACTTCAAGTCTATATTTTGTGAAATTGTACAGATTTCATTCCCTGTATTTCTAACAATTTTTCTGAAAAAGAGAATCCAGGCTTTCCTCTTGTGTTGCCTTCCTCTGTTTCTCTTTATTTGTGGAAATGAAAATGTTTTCTGGCAACATCACCTCTTTTTACAGACTGTTTCACAGGTATGTTCTTAGTGGTCTAAAGTTGATGCCATTAACAAGTAATGCTATAGAGAAAAAACTAACAAAAATGAGAACTAACTGAACTAATTGAAAGTTTTTTTCATATATTAACATCTTCTCTTGCTTTCACACTTTCCAAAGAGGTTTTTTTTGGGGTAGCTACAACTTGATTCTAGCCAAGTGGCTTATGTACATACAAAGCACCTGTAAGGAACCACACTCTTCCTAGGGCATGCAGATATGTGAGGAATATGGTGTGCCCCAGAGTTTTCAAAACTATTATGTAGGGGATATTTGCATCACATTGAACAGAATTTCAAGAGCTGGATACCTTAGGTCAGAACAATGAGTACCTGATATTTAAAGCTTTCAAGAAAATGCATCTCAAAATCTCTTTTGTTTTGCCTTCCTGTGAGTTTACATTTGACTTGTTAGGATTTGTTCTTCTTTTATTTGCCTTTTTCTATACAAATTGCACCATCTGAAAGATTCTGCTTTACTTGTACTAATCTCTTTTACCATTGTGGATTTTTTCATTTTGCTGGGAGGTTTTTGTTTGCTTTTTGACAGTTTATTTGTGGCCGAGCTTTTCACTGCATTAGTGAACTGTAGCCCTGACGTGGTGGAAATGTAATACCCACCTTGACTGGCTGGCAGGGCTGTGCCTGACGGAGCCCAGCCTTCAGCACTGCCTCCCACCACACTCCAGCTGCAGAAGTGAGAAGTGGCACTTAGATGAGCAAGGTGCATTGCTCCAGCTGGAGACCAGTTGCTAGTGGTCCACCTCAGAGGTCAGTCCTGGGTCTCATACTCACAGTGAAGCAGCAACCCAAAATCTGCCTCAAAAAAACCCAAACATAAATGAAGGAAAGACACTGATACTGTTGTACAGAGGCATTAGGAAGCTTTACGCAGCCATGATACCTGAAGTCCACCACCAGTATGTTCTGTTCATAGAACACCTTAGCACTGGCTTTCAATGATTTGGGGTAGATTTTTTTTCCCAGCCTTACAATAAGAAAACCTCAGGGTATTTTTTTTGCATCTAGAATAAAAGTTTGCTTTGTTTTCCAATCAGCTGGTGGAGTCCATCTTTTTTTGGCCATACAAGGAAAAATGGGCAATTACCTTTGAGCTGCTTCAGCACTTGCTGTCATTGGTGCTAAATACTTCAATAAATAACTTGAAGACCAATACTGCTTTCAGAGCTGGTCCCACAAATCCTCTGAAGTTGCCCCTTTGCCTGGATGAAAAGCTAGCTAAACCCAGCTGATCCTAAAGGAAATAAATACGCCTGACATCAAACCTGGCAATCTCCCAGCCCCAGGTTTTGGCCCATCACCAGGCAAAATAAACTCCCAAACAGCAGCCCACTAATGAGAAGATCTGTCACCAGCTCTGAACACTGAAGCACAGAAACCAGGAGCAAGAGCCAGAGGGCCAGCCTTTGCAATAACAGCTGTCCAGAGAAGCAGAGGGCAGGCTCTTGGACCATCCTGACCATCAGAGAACAGAGCTTTCAGTACTGTGATTATGAACCTGATTTTTCTCAGAACCCGTGGAAGACATGGACAAATCGCAACTTGTTGATGAGCAGAAGTTAAGCTCTTCCTGCAATATTTTCTCCTTGCCCTCAACTTGCAAATGTGTGAATATTGATACAGCCAAAGGGAATTGGAGACTTAAATCCTCATAGGTAAATAATCAAGTCCACTGAACACCTTCAGTAAGGAGTACAAGTCCCAACTTCAACCTGTTGCTTCTAAACTGCAGCAAACACTGGTCTCATTTTGCCAAGTTTGAGCCTTAGCCAGTTATCTTTCTTGCAGAGGTTTTGGGAAATAAATTGAGCTGTTGAAACAGAGTCTACTTGACTTACTAGGTTGAAACAAATTTATTTTCCTGTTGTGAAGCCACACATAGATAAAGTTTCTGCAAGCAGTTATGTGGCTGCAATATTCCTCGCGGAGACTGTCAGGGAGAACAGGCAGGTTGCACAGCAGAGCATACTTCAGAGAGGAAGAAGAGGCAAAATGCAGTTATCTGGGTCTGTAATCATGAGCAACAGATGATATGCATAACACACTAAGAGCTGAGAATTGATTTGCTAGCAAAGCACATTGGCAGTTACCTTGATTGATATTTTTGTTTTGTTTTGCTTTGCGCTGGCTTTTTTCCTTCCTTCCTTCCTTCCTTCCTTCCTTCCTTCCTTCCTTCCTTCCTTCCTTCCTTCCTTCCTTCCTTCCTTCCTTCCTTCCTTCCTTCCTTCCTTCCTTCCTTCCTTCCTTCCTTCCTTCCTTCCTTCCTTCCTTCCTTCCGCCACTTCCTTCCGCCACTTCCTTCCGCCACTTCCTTCCGCCACTTCCTTCCGCACTTCCTTCCGCCACTTCCTTCCGCCACTTCCTTCCTTCCTTCCTTCCGCCACTTCCTTCCTTCCGCCACTTCCTTCCTTCCGCCACTTCCTTCCGCCACTTCCTTCCTTCCGCCTTCCTTCCTTCCTTCCTTCCTTCCTCCTTCCTCCTTCCTTCCTTCCTTCCTTCCTTCCTTCCTTCCTTCCTTCCTTCCTTCCTTCCTTCCTTCCTTCCTTCCTCTTCCTTCCTTCCTTCCTTCCTTCCTTCCTTCCTTCCTTCCTTCCTTCCTTCCTTCCTTCCTTCCTCTTCTTCCTTTCCCTTCCTTCCTTCCTTCCTTCCTTCCCCTTCCTTCCCCTTCCTTCCCTCCTCCTTCCTTCCGCCTCCTTCCGCCCTTCCTTCCCTTTCCTTCCTTCCTTCCATCTTCCTTCCTTCCCCTCCTTCCTTTCCGCCACTTCCTTCCGCCCTTCCTTCCGCCATCTTCCATTCCTTCCGCCACTTCCTTCCTTCCTCCTTCCTTCTCCCTTCCTTCCTTCCTTCCTTCCTTCCTTCCTTCCTTCCTTCCTTCCTCCTTCCTTCCTTCCTTCTTCCTTCCTTCCTTCCTTCCTTCCTTCCTTCCTTCCGCTTCCTTCCTTCCTTCCTTCCGCACTTCCTTCCGCCACTTCTTCCTTCCTCCTTCTCCTTCCGCCACTTCCTTCCGCCACTTCCTTCCTTCCTTCCGCCTTCCTTCCGCCACTTCCTTCCGCCATTTTCCTTCCTTCCTTCCTTCCTTCCTTCCTTCCTTCCTTCCTTCCTCTTCCTTCCTTCCTTCCTTCCTTCCTCTTCCTCTCCCTTCCTTCCTCCTCCTTCCTTCCTTTTCCTTTCCTTCCTTCTCCTTCCTCCTTCCTTCCTTCCTTCCTTCCTGTCCTTCCTTCCTTCCTTCCCCTTCCTTCCTTCCTTCCTTCCTTCCTTCCTTCCTTCCTTCCTTCCTTCTCTTCCTTCCTTCCTTCTCTTCCTTCCTCTTCCTTCCTTCCGCTTCCTTCCTTCCTTCCTTCCTTCCTTCCTTCCTCCTTCCTTCCTTCCTTCCTTCCTTCCTTCCTTCCTTCCTCCTTCCTTCCCTTCCTTCCTCCTTCCTTTCCTTCCCTTCCTTCCTTCCCTTCCTTCCTCTTCCCTTCCTTCCTTCTTCCTTCCCCTTCCTTCCTTCCTTCCTTCCGCCACTTCCTTCGCATTCCTTCCGCCACTTCCTTCCGCCACTTCCTTCCCCACTTCCTTCCTTCCTCCTTCCTTCCTTCTCCTTCCTTCTCCTTCTTCCTTCTTCCTTCCTCCTTCCTCCTTCCTTCCTTCCTTCCTTCCTTCTTCCTCCTTCCTTCCTTCCTTCCTTCCTTCCTTCCTCCTTCTTCCTTCCCACTTCCTTCCTCCTCTTCTTCCTTCCTCCTTCCTTCCTCCACTTCCTTCCGCACTTCCTTCCTTCCTTCCGCCACTTCCTTCCCTTCCTTCCGCCCTTCCTTCCTTCCTTCCTTCCTTCCGCCACTTCCTTCCTTCCTTCCTTCCTTCCTTCCCCTTCACTTCCTTCCTTCCTCCTTCCTTCCTTCCTTCCTTCCTTCCTCCTTCCTTCTTCCTTCTTCCTTCCTTCCTTCCTTCCTCCTTCCTCCTTCCTCCTTCCTTCCGCCTTCCCTTCCATCCTTCCTTCCCCTTCCTTCCTCCTTCCGCCACTTCCTTCCTTCCTTCCTTCCGCCATTCCTTCCTTCCGCACTTCTTCTCTTCTTCCTTCCTTCCTTCCTTCCTCTCCTCCTCTTCCTTCCTTCCCCCTTCCTTCCTTCCTTCCTTCCTTCCTCTCCTTCCTTCCTTCCTTCCTTCCTCTCCATTCCTTCCCTTCCTTCCTTCCTTCCTTCCTTCCTTCCTTCCTTCCGCCTTCCTTCCCCTTCTTCTTCTTCCTTTCCTTCCTTCCTTCCTTCCTTCCCTTCCTTCTTCCTTCCTTCCTTCCTTCCTTCCTTCCTTCCTTCCTTCCTTCCTTCCTTCCTTCCTTCCTTCCTTCCTTCCTTCCTTCCTTCCTTCCTTCCTTCCCACTTCCTCCGCACTTCCTTCCTTCCGCCATCTTCCTTCCGCCACTTCCTTCCTTCCTTCCCACTTCCTTCCCTTCCTTCCTCCTCTTCCCCCTTCCTTCGCCACTTCCTCCTTCCTTCCCCACTTCCTTCTTCCCTTCTTCCTTCCCCACTTCCTCCTTCCTTCCGCCACTTCCTTCCTTCCTTCCTTCCTTCCGCCATTCCTTCCTTCCTTCCTTCTTCCTTCCTTCCTTCCTTCCTTCCTTCCTTCCTTCCGCTCTTCCTTCCTTCTTCCGCCTCTTCCTTCCCCATTCCTTCCGCCACTTCCTTCCTCCTTCCGCCACTTCCTTCCTTCCTTCGCCACTTCCTTCCTTCCTTCCACTTCCTTCCTTCCTTCCTTCCTTCCGCCACTTCCTTCCCTTCCTCTTCCCTTCCTTCCTTCCTTCCTTCCTTCTCTTCCTTCCTTCCTTCCTTCTTCTTCCTTCCCTTCCTTCTCCTTCCTCTCCGCCTTCCTTCCTTCCCACTTCCTTCCGCCACTTCCTTCCGCCACTTCCTTCCGTTCCTTCTTCCTTCCTTCCTCCATTCCTTCCTTCCTTCCGCCCTTCTCCTTCCTTCCTTCACTTCCTTCCTTCCTTCCTTCCCACTTCCTTCCTTCCTTCCCTTCCTTCCTTCCTTCCGCCACTTCCTTCTTCCTTCCTCCTTCCCTTCCTTCGCCACTTCTTCCTTCCTTCCTTCCTTCCTTCTTCCCTCTTCCTTCCTTCCTTCCTTCCTCTTCCTTCCTTCCTTCCTTCCTTCTCCTTCCTTCCTTCCTTCCTTCCTTCCTTTTCCTTCCTTCCTTCTTCCTTCCTTCCTTCCTTCCTTCTCCTTCTTCGCCACTTCCTTCCTTCCGCCACTTCCTTCCTTCCGCCACTTCCTTCCTTCCGCCACTTCCTTCCGCCACTTCCTTCCCACTTCCTTCCGCCACTTCCTTCCGCCACTTCCTTCCTTCCTCCCGCCACTTCCTTCCGCCACTTCCTTCCGCCACTTCCTTCCGCCACTTCCTTCCTTCCTTCCGCCACTTCCTTCCTTCCGCCACTTCCTTCCTTCCGCCACTTCCTTCCTTCCTTCCGCCACTTCCTTCCTTCCGCCACTTCCTTCCTTCCTTCCGCCACTTCCTTCCGCCACTTCCTTCCTTCCGCCACTTCCTTCCTTCCTTCCGCCACTTCCTGCCGCCACTTCCTTCCTTCCGCCACTTCCTTCCTTCCTTCCTGTTTTGCGCAGGAACCTCTATTTATATTGCATAGGCTTGATCTGACTTCTGTATTGGCAAGGCAGGGTGGCTGAAAGATTGTAACCCAACATGTTGATTCCCTCTGATCAGACCTGTGACCTGTTGGTGTTAGGTACAGGATGGAGCAGCTTATCCTGATCCTTAAGGGCAAAAATTAGAAGTCTTCATCACATCAAGAACCATGGGTTTCACATTTTTACCTGATCTAACTGTAACTTTCCTTTGATGGGAAAAAGTCTGCGCCTTATCCTGCCCACTGACAGCATCCAGATTTGAATTGTATCTATGTGAATATCCTGCTTAGTTAATCCTTTTTAGTTGTCTCTTCAAATATTTACAGTAAACTCCATAATTTTTATAGTATCATGATGCCACTGCTACTTTCATTCTATGATTCTATGAATCACCTGACACCAGAATTAGACATAAAACATTTCAACAGGCATATCCTATTTATATAATACCTTTATTCCTCCAAAAGTAAGGGCTTCCTCATCCTGTAAAATACAATCAAACCGTATAAATTTATTATATTATGTTAATTAGGAAATACTTTAAAGGACAAGATATCTGAGAGTTTCTGGGCAGGAGGAAGGGTGACCCGGGGGTAAAAAGCTCACAATCTCTGCAACTTCTTGTAAAATCTGTTGCTTTTCCACCTCTTCCCAAACCCAACAACTCCAACAGAAACATCTGTCTCTAGGTTTATATGTATGTGTTCCTGTCCTTGACTGCAAAGACTGAAGTAAGTGGAGTGAGGTCTTTCTCCCTTCCTGATTTAGAGTAGGTAATGGATCACACTGAGATTCTTCAGCCATTTCTGTGCCCTGTAGTGATGTAGAGAGCAGACCTGACTGCTCAGCAAGGTTTGTGGTGTGGGACATTGTTCCCCTCCAGCAATTTTTTTCTTCCTGAAAATGCTGTGGAGCCCAGTGTTACTCACTTCATTCATTGATAAAGGCTGCTTTAGGGTATTTGGGGAATCTCCAGCAGCCTATGACACCAGCACAAATTAGGGATTGTCAACATATCTGTAATACATTGAGTGGCAAAAAGAACAATTTGGTCCCAGTCTGCAACAGCAGACCAGATTTACCACAGATATTCATCAAGGAGTAAGTTATAGCTCTGATCTTAGCAAGAATCCAGGTAAATTTGAGCTTGGGGAGGTCCACACATTCATTTCTGAGGCTGCCGTTCCTCATGCATTTTCTCTAATAAAAATGATGTTAGGGTTTCTACAAAAGATTCTTGGGAACTTTTAGCTGCCAGCCCTCCCTGCCAGGATTTAGACTGACACAGGATAGGTCATGTTATCCAGAATAAAAAAAAAACACAACAGAATGATGTAGTTTTCTCAAAATAAACTTCCTGCCTTTCTTAATGGGTCTTATTCCTGCAAGTGTGTTTAAAAGGTTTATCTGGAAGCTCAGCTTGACCCTCTGTCAAGGCAGCAGAGTCCAGGCTTTGTGAAGATGCCTATGCTGCAGATAGACTCCACCTGCACCCAGGGAGGGAAAGAAAGGTGGTTCAAGACAGCAGGTAAATCAGATTCTAGCTGGGCTAAACTTTCTTCTGCAAGCACTGGTCTCTGTCCTTTGAGTGTACAGGAAGTCAAGGATGAGCTGGTTTTAAACAAGATGCTTCATTTAAATGCTGGGAAATACACTGGACCTCAGCTCAGAAAACTGGACCTGTGAGGCAGGTACTGTAACAAGGGCTGAATCTGTGCTGACCCTGCCTATGGAAACAGTCCAGAAGACAGAAAAGCTGTTTGTAGAACCTGTGCAGATTCCCACCAGAAACTGGGAATAGGATTATTCTTCCTTACTTTACTCAGAAGAGAAGTCCATCATGCTTTGAATAATTCAGGGTATAGTTATGGAGGACAGAACTCTGTGGCACCTCTGTAGTATGTGGAAATATGACAGCAATATATGTCCACTTAGCAGAGTCTTCATTCAGTAGAAAAATTGGTGTGATTCCAGGTACAACAGCAAACACACATGTTCCTTTTCAGATACACTTAGAAAGCACTTAGTAGTGAATTTAGTTCTTCTTTCACAGTAGTATCTAGAATTTGCTTTGATCAACGACAGCCTATGAAATAAGAAAAAAATTACTCTCAATTTTCACAAAAAATGTATTTGAAAATCCATGCAGTAGGTATTAAAAGAGAGTAGTGTTAAAAAAGTCTTTCTTAATGGCTAGTCAGGACAGAGTTGAGTTTTTGCATATTTTCCAATTTTAAACACTAGTCTTCCTGTAAAATAAGGCTGAAGACCAGTATCTGCTGAGCAATAAATAAAGAAACTCTCAGTTAGAGGTGCTGCAAACTTTCTGTCACATGGGTACACAAAAGTGGAGGCATCCCTCTTCGAAACGCTTGAAGGACTCCCATCTGACAGAAGCTGCTGTGAGATTTCATAACTATTGAGAAGGTTCACTGCTTACATTTGAAGAGAGATATTTATATTTATTACACAGGAGTGCCAGTTAAAGCCAAGATAGAAACACATGGACTCAATAAAGGCCAATTATGTGACCTTTGCTGTTTGCCATGCTTTTAACTTGTGTAAGTAATTGATTACACTTTCATGAGATCATAATCAGAAGGTTGTTCTTTGGTAATGGTGTGCTAGAGGAGCTTTATCCTCAACTTCAAAGCTATTCTGTGAGGCTTAAGAACAAAGAGTTGGAAGTTTGAAGCGTGGCCAAAATGAATCTGTATGCATTATCCATGTTTACCACCATTCAAGAGGTGGATTAGCTTGTTCTTAGTCTGTGAGCTTTCCCTCATTGCATCAGATGAGCCACCATCTCTAAGCTTTACATTTTTGCTCTTAGAACTATTCTGCTTAACTAAATATAGTGTCTGTTCAGATCCCCATCATAACTAACCTCAATGCTTGTTAGTGCCATCACTTCCCTAATTGTAAAGATTTTATTGAAATTATTTTACATTCCTTGTGAAGAATTTTCAGGGTAAATATTAATTATCAATAAATCTATCCAAAGCCTGAAACTGTAAACAGACTATAATCTAAAGGTGCCCACCCAGGATCAGCCAACCAAGCTATTCACTTACTTTTCAAGCTGTGAGGGAGAGACAATAGCCCTGTGGGTTTTTCTCAGTGTACATAGAGCCACATAGAAGTGTTGCAGGTGGCAGTGGCAGGCCTGCAAAGACTTGTTTTCTTAGGAAGTAACCTGACGAGACAGTGTTTTTTGTATTTTTTTCTCTAAGGGCAATAATAATTTTCTCCATTTTTATTAGCTTTGGGAGGTGGGCATTTTAAATGTCCATGATCATTAAATGTCCACCAGAGAGAGCACTAATCTTTTCCTAGGTGAACAAAGAATGAATTAGCCCTTGCTGTGCTGGAACAAGAATTAACTTTTCAGGAGAATATCTTTCAGGATACCGGACCAATATGTTTTGTTGAAGATAGCAAAGGCTTGTGTGTGTTTTACTTACTTTAAATCTGAACTCTTAATGGTATATCTCTTTTTGGTGTACTGTTTGCTTCTCTCCCCTTCCCCAAAGCAGAATTATCTAATTTTCATCTGTAAGACATGAGAGAAAACAATTTAAAGGAAGCTTGTGCACCAGGCCTGGTTCATGCAGAGAAGTAGCATTCCTTGCTAGAAATTTTCAAGACATAATTAACTGCATATTTGTCAAAACCTTAGTGGTTTTGTCTTCTTTCAGCTTAATTTTTTTTCAAAAGTAATTTAGTGAAGCTGCACTAAAATGCACTACAGAAAATGTGTTAAACAAAAAAAGCTCTAAATATGGGAAGTTGGTTGCTTTCTTTGTTTCCAAATAAAGCAAGAGAGAGGAATGAGAAACTCCCAGACTTTCATCACTGAGGAGCTGTAAATTTGTTGTGACTGTTTTAAGAAACCATGCATGCTGCATGCCTTTGTCTCCACGTGCTTGTGCTTAATCTGGAGGTTGCTGTGCATCCCTTTGCACAAGTGCAAAGGCTCCACCAAGGCTCCAGCCTAGTGGGACAGCCCCACTGTCCCCACTGCAGGTTCCTGCTGCATCAAGGCTTGCCTCTGATCTAAACCAAAACTGCACTGTCATTAGCAGGCTAATGATGGACAGGAATGTGTTCTAGGCTTTTATTTGTCCCTCTGTTTCAGGAGCCTGCTTTTTAGGCATGATGATGATTTTCAGAGTTAATGCTCGGCTGGTATACTTGGATTTTTCCTTTTCAACTCTGTTCTTCTCAAACCCCAGTCTTTCTAGCAAGCCCTTCAGCTTCCAGTCTGAGATTGCTTTCAAATGACTGCTTCAAATGCTAGAGCCTCCAGAACTCAGCTTCTGGTAAGAGAAAATATTTGCTCAAAATGACTGAGTAGGAGCCCTGTTTCCCATGTCTCCCAAAGAGCAGACAACTGCCAGAAACAATGCAAATATAATCTAAATCTATTATGTTGTGACCTCACCAAGCTTCTTGGAAGTGATTTTTTCATATTACTTATCTTAATAGAAATTGTTTTCTCAATATTTGGAGGAAAAGCTGATGTATTCTGAAAGATTTCAGACCATCTCCCCAGTGCAAAGCATTTTTGGAGCCCTGTAATGTCACCTTTCAAAATATGAGGCTTCTTTTAAAAAACACGATGAATTTCACTTCTCCAATTTCATAAATCATTTTGTTGGAGGACCTGATCTGCCATCCACAGCTGAATGCCACAGGAGACATTAAGCACCAGTTAGTCATCTTCCATTGGCAAAGTCAGAGTTTTATACCATTCTTCTAAAACCATTAAAACCACAAGTAGTTATTGTTGAAAGTTTCGTGCAGGGATGCACTCTATTGTTAAAAAGTCTTCCTTCCCTCTTGTACATGGATTTTCTTCAATCTGCCATGATTTCCTTAATGAGAAGAAAGCAGGCATAGAAGAGGCTCTACAGATTTGTGAGCATTTCACCACAGCATTGTCTAATTACTAATGTCACATAATGTATTTTTCTTTGAGGTTTCCCATTTCTCTGAGTTCTAGTTAATGTCATTTTTTTTATTTATTTGAAAGAGCAAATATCTCTATTCCTCCTTTTGTGTGCATCTCTGTTTTTTTAACCCTGCTGCTTCAGTCCATTCCCACACCCTCAGCAGCTGATACTGGAAGACAGTCAGATTACCCTGTCTTCTATGTAAACTGATTTTCTCAGAGCAGGTTTCAGTACTGCTTCATGTTGTTGAGCATGCCTCCCATTTTAAGTCTACCTCTTGAGGCTGACAGCAAGTTTCTGAGTGTTACACTGAGGTGTGAAAAATGGTTTACCCACTCTGTGACAGGACCAATTCATGGGTTCTGTCCCTAGCACAAAAATGGGCAGTCTGTAGGCAGACACTTTATTATCTGCTTGTCTAAGGGAGCCCCATTATGTTGTTCATGACAGCAGTGTCTAGACTGCAGTGCAGTAACAAAACGCTCACGTGTATGTACAAATTCCTACTCTGCCAGACTCCTTCAATAGCCTGGTATGCACAGTACAGATAATATTTGTTGGAATTAATCTCACTTTGCTTCATGCTTCATCTTGGAGCACAGACCAGCTTCTCTGACCTAATGCAGTGAATATCTTGGAGAAGCAATGGTCCATGCTGTAAACACCTAACAAACACATACATTGTCTCACTTCGTGACTTTATTTATGGCATATGCAGCTGTGAGCATCTGCTATGGATAATGCAGGGTAGAATCTTCCAGTGTGTGCATAGCCAGAAATATTCATGGATCTGGGATAAAAAGGAACTTCTTTGATGTGTCTCTTCCTTTAAATATAGAAAATTGGCATTAAGATATATTTGTCATTTAATTGATAAAAGAACATTCAGCATTGATCTCTTTAAAATAATGAGAAGAAAATATAGTCAATTTCTCACATCTACTTTCAAAGTTAACATACATTTGCTTCTTAATTAGAAAGGGTGTAGATTTAATTTGGTTATTGAACCATAACATACAACAGTTCAAGCTACTCTGCTTTGCTTTAGGTACTACAATTCTATGTCTATCGTGTAAAATGAAGAAAATATAAAGCATACTATTGTGAGTTCTTTGATAAAACATGAAAGAAAAATCAGTGAGAAACAACATGTCATCTGAATGATAGAAGAGGTTCAGTGCAGTAGATCTTGAACCAAGGAAAGGAGATCTGTAGGAATTTTAACTGTATATCATTTAAAACCAAACTGCCGACAGATGTTTTCTACAATACTTGTTAGAGGGCTTCATTATTTTTATAACCTTTTAAATTCCTCTGATTTATAGAAAACAGCCATTCAAACTCCATAAAAGTTAATCCCGACCAAGGAATTATTTGCCTAAAGTGAAATTTCCTCTCTCTGCTTTACCCACATGGGGAACTGTTAAAGGGCAGCTGCTTGGGGCTACCTGCTGCCTGAAAGCACCAGCTCCCCAGACTGTCCACACAAGGTCTGCAGGGGTCCTTGCCTTTCTGAGGATCTCAAACAAAGATTGTCCACAGAAGTAAAGCATACTTCTCCTTGAGTGCTTCCTGAAGTCAAGCCATAAGTCCTTTGTCAGTGCAAAGTGTGCAATTGTCAGTGAGCAGCAATTTAATGCAAACCCCATTTTCTTCACCACCCTTGACAACACTGTTGATCTAAGATTTACCTTCACTACCAAATTTAGATCTTCACATACCAGTTTGTAGGCCAACTTTAAGAAAAGAACAACAAAAAAACCCCAAAAAAACCCCATGAGAGTACCTGTATGATGGAAAAGAGAATTACAGATGGTAACTTTTTCCCTTTACTGTCACCAATATCCAAGCAAATTGTTCTCACTACCAGGTCACTCACAATGACTACTTGCAGCGTAAATTACAGTAGTCACTAGACTGTATTTTAATTGCACAAACCTGTATCTTCAGTTAACCATCATCACTAAATTTCATGGTAGTTTGGAGCATGATAAATATTTGCTGAGAGCATGTTGTTTGCTTTTCAGTCATGATGATTAATGCAAGTTAATTGGCAATTGGAGTTGGCAATCAACTCCAATTACAGCAGGACAATATAGGAGACTCAATGTAGGGTTAGTGTCAAGACAGATTTTCTCCAAATATATAGGATTTATGGCAGTCAAATCATGTTTTTTATTCACAGATTTGAGGAGTGAAGTACTCTGCTTCACTGTGCAACCTCTGTAGACTGGGATTTTTGTGTATAACTTTAATGTCAAATTTAACCAGCTCTATCGAGCACACATAATTTGCAAACATTCTCAGCAGCACATGACTTTGAAGCTAAGCTAGCTGGATCTACCTGAGGTGTTTCAGCTCTTAGATGCTATCATTTCAAGAAGTTCAGTTCCTGTCAACTCAGCAGATGTAAAAACTTTTGCAGAGAAATGGTGAGAGCAGTTATCTCTCCACAGTGCAATGTGTGGCTTTTCTTCTGAGCAGCCTGTTGCTTGTGCAATGTCTCTTCCCATCTTTTGAACGTGCCATCAGAGCAGACTCCTGCCTCAGGCACCAACCGCTGCTACGCCTCTGCCCTGCTTAGAGGAATTACTTCCTTCAGCAGCTGTGAGTATTGTGGCTCATGCAGCAGTGGGTCCCTTTTTCCATGGGGAACTTTCTTTTTGTCTTTGTCCTTAGGCACTAGAAAATGAGATTACAACCCTTTTCCTACAAATTGGGAATCTGGCTCACAAGCTGACCTTCTACAACAGTGTGTCTGGAATGGAAATACAGGAGTAATCCATGGGGAACTTTCTTTTTGTCTTTGTCCTTAGGCACTAGAAAATTGGCTCTAGAAAATGAGATTCCAGTCCTTTTCCTACAAATTGGGAATCTGGCTCACAAGCTGACCTTCTACAACAGTGTGTCCGGAATGGAAATACAGGAGTGGAGCTATTTGGACTAGTTACCAGTTGTTGTTTACTAGAATAGTAAGAACATAGTGTTTTAATATCCCAGGTCATAACTCATTATGACCTGGTTTAGATACGACCAAACATCAAAGCTAACCAATGAGAAACAGACAGTGGAGCCCTGACTCGCTCATTGCACTGTTCTATAGATGTGTGGAGACATACAATTATTTTTCTGAACAAAGTTTTATTTGAAAACAAAAATGTTCACAATCTGACTTTATGGCCTTTTTTCATATTTTGGCACGGTATATTGTATTGGGGAAAAAATGTTTTTAATTAAAAACAGCATTTTGAACATTACCCCAGACTTCATTTTTCATCTCTGGTTTTACTGTTTCACTCCATGTCCTGTCTCCCTCACACATTTACTCCATGTGTTTAACCCCTACTTAAAACCTTTCATTTTTTCCTGCCCTATTGTTTTGCAAGTCCTCTGTGCCTACACAACACCCTCTGAAAATTGTCCATGTAGAGTGCAGCCCCTCATGCCATCTCCTCTCTGTTGTAGGGTGTCCTTACTGTCCCTACAGAGCAAGTGGATGTACTGCCAGGGCTGATCAGGAATTTCATAACAACCATTCTATCCAGGTCATAAGTGCCTTTCTGGTGTCATCAGTCCTTCTTTGACTAGGGAACCAGGATATTACAGGAGAAAAAGGACCTTGTTCTGGCTAAGGATATGGACAAACATCTTACAGACATAAGCAAGCTATCATTTACCAGCCCAAGTTTTGGCTTTAATCTCTCTTTGCTGCACTGTTTTATCTAAAAAGTAGACAGAACAATACCATCTGCTGTCAGTGAGCAGATGGAAACACATTTTTGCCAGTGCCCATGCTAAGGTTCTCAAGCACTTACCTGAGACCAGCAGATAGAATTACCTGTAATCCCTTGTATGCTTCATGGTAAATGAGATACCACAATTTAACATAAAAGTTTCATTTCCACTTGCTCTGCACACCAGCAGTTGTGCTACTGACAGTAGTGGAAGCCTCTAGTGACTGGCTAAGGTGCATACATCTCAGCTGTATGTGGTGTGTACAGCCACACTGCAGACGCATGATGGCACTTTGCATCAAATGTGAAGAACTCTTGAACAGATGACCCAACAGAGAGGCCAGGCTCTCGTGGACAAGAGTACCAGAGCCTGCAATCTGTGCCACAGTGCAGGTGCTTATTGGGGGAAGGATTAAGGTAGTGGAAAGTAGTTTTTAAATCATTCCAACACTTTCTAGGGATCGCCAAAACAAGTCATTGATGTTGCAGTTAATGAGTGACATGAAGCTGGCTTGGTAGGAGAGCTCTCAGCTCCACCCTTGGAACAAGGTAATGGAGAGGGGTTGAACAAGGCAGTGTCAGAGCTGTAAACAAGATATGTGTCCTGTTGTGGTGCCCCAGCAGCGTGGCTGCTCACTGCCTGGCACTGTTTGCCCAAGGCAATGAGCTGAGCAGACCAACCAAGAGCAAGCCTGGATAATCTCATGCCGCACTTGTATGTGCCCATGCCCTTTAAACTGCACTCGTAGTACAGGCACGTCATCCAGGCTCACCAGTCAGTTCCAGGAGGATTCTGCCCAAAAAACAGCTTTAAAAATGAGCTTAGCATTCAGGTATTTTTGTTGTCTGCCAGAATGGTGTAGGTTGTAAAAAGCATCTTCTCTGCACAATGTATTTCTCCACTATATGCATGACATCTTCCTTGCTGATATGCTGCATGCTGATTACTGTGTATGGTCAGTTGCAATCTATGAAATAAGAGGAAATTTTCTGAAAATTATGTTTAGATGAAGAAGCACTCAAGGAAATTATAGAAACTAATCCAGTAAATGGCATCATGAAAAATGTAGTAGTTCTGCTATAGTTTATGTGCTCAATAGTTTGCTTCTGTGAATACAATTAAATAAATACAATTTTTTAATTTATTTTGTTGTAGGCTGAGTACTACTATGAATTCCTGTCGTTGCACTCTTTGGATAAAGGTATAATGGCTGATCCAACTATAAATATCCCCCTGCTTGGAACAGTTCCTCATAAAGCATCAGGTTTGTACTGTTGATATTATAAATTTTGTTTCTGTAAAATATATTCTACAGCCAGTAAAGTCTAAATATTTCATTATGAATTGTAGTTCTGAAGTTTATTGCCTAAAGCAATGCTTGCCACAGTGCTTGGCACTGAACCGTTTGTAATTGCCTTGAGTAAGTACAGCAGCATATTTTGTCTGAGTCAAGACGCATGAAGCTTTTATGTGTGGGTAAATCAGCAGAAACTTGTGCAAAATTGTTGCATAAAATTCACAAATGCTATTACTTAGTTGTACAACTTTTGAAAAACAAATTCTTTGATCACTATTGGAAAAGTTATCAAATTATTCTGTTTCTCAGAATTTGCAGTTTGTGGATGTTCTGCTTTCATTTAGGGTCATCAGGCATTCAGCTCAAAGACACAAGTTCTAATTTAGGATATTATAATTTATTATTTATCCCTTAGTTGTGCATTCTTAATCCTTCACTGGAATTTACAACTCCACAGCAGAGGCTGAGCCCAAGCCAATGCAAATGCTCCAGAAATACCATGGTGTGTAGTGAGCTGATTTGAGTAAAAAAGCTTTCCACGAAAGATTATTGAATCCAGTTAGCTCTGAAGGGGATGAATAACAGTTTATGTGATCTGTTTCAGGGTTCATACATGGTAGCCTCTGGTAGGAAGGCAGAAATGTGTATCTTGATGACAGCAGTGCCTTAGTGATTATTGTTTCCTAAATTGCCTTAGCCAACCTTGGGATAAATGTGGGAAAGAAAAGAGTAATAAAACAGGAGGATTGGACTGCAAATATACAAGTTTTCATCTCTGATGAGTCTTTATTCCCGCTCTCTTTTTCAGTCGATGAATTCTGAAAGTCTGTGTATAATATTCTCCATTTTCAGCTTGTGGTAGATTGGCATTGAAGTAATGTTTCAATACAGCTTTTTGCCATGACACCTGGAATTTAGCATGAATGATTGGTCTCTCCATTCAGTGTGGATTGAAGGAGTGGTATTGAAAATAGATTTGGGTGAAAGATGGTATGATATTTGTGCCACAACTGGTGCAATTGAATTCGTTCCAAGCCAAATGAATGTCAAATAAAGATATTTAATAGCAACCTAAATGTCATAGAGGCCAAGTTCTTTTTAAGCAATTATTTACATCTCCATATAATGCAGGTGAGATTTGTGAAAAGCACTCTGCTGCACTCAGCATTCTCTAATATAACCTAGTTTCTCCCTTTATTTTTAACTATCTAGAAAGGATAGACCAAAATGACTCCTTTCTGACTGTGTTTAGGAAAACTTAATCTAAAAGTGCAGGGAGGGCAGAGATGAGAGCTCACAGCTGGAGCAGAAGGTCTGTTAATCATCGTGATGGGAGATCTTATTAAAGGCAAAAAGGACTTGTCCTGTTGGCAGCACTGGTGCCTCAGTTCCAGGACTAATAGGGGCATGTCCATGGTGTTCCCTTACATGGATCATGTGCAGGGCACCACTGCACTGGGTGTATATATAAGCAGTATTTCAGTCCTGTTTGGTGTTCTAGTGCTCAGTACCCATACAATATTTGAAGCATGCACACTGTTATTGGTGAGACACTACTGCGATGGTGGGCTTTTTATGCTCCCTGTTAGCTGGCCAAAATTAATTTAGTCCTAAGTAAATACACTCTATCAAGCTAGTGATTGTTTGCTACTTTGTAGTTATTGGTATAATTTAAATGTTGGCAAAACAGAGTTGGCGAATCTAGTCTACTTTGCCTGGATCTACTGCATTACCACAGAATTTTTCTATACATACAGATGTCATAAGAAATTCAACCATAAGCTTGTATTTAGTGACAAATCAGCAATTATGGTATTTTTTGAAAAAGTTTTTTACTCCAAAGAAAATTAATTGCCCTTACAGAGAGTTAAGGAGAAATAAAAGAGGAAGACCAACTATAGTAAGCATGAGCATGGGAAACAAGAATGAGGATTAACAGATACCTTATTCAGAGGTAATTCAACCCAGTGGTTTTATAAAAATCAAGTGGACTCTTGAAACTTTGAAGATATTTGTGTCCAAATAAGGCATACGAACGGCTTTATTGCTGTAGGGCCTCTATAGCCTGTATTTGTCTTATGGCCAATGGTGGCCACAAGAAGACCTGTGGAAGAGCAAAAGGAGGACAAGCACATGTGATACTTCCATTTAGCCTCTCAGCTTTTACTATTTCAGCATGATTTCCTGTGTCTTAAGTGATCTGTCTACTTTGTAAGCCCATATGAGTTATAGATCTCTCTCTTTAGTACTTTTCCAGGCTGTCCTTGAGTCCATATCATCTTCTGTTGTCTCCAATCACCTTGGCAAGGAGTTCACTGCCATCCATTGCATGAAGATCCCACTCCTGTTGTTTCAAATCTGACTGCAACAGCTTTGTCTGATGGGCACTGGTCCTTGCACTGGTAGAGACAATAGTCAGTCTCTCCGTTCATCCTATCCATGATTTTGTATACATCTATTATGTATCCCCTGATCTTTCTTCTCTTTGCCAGACTTTAAAGAGTCACAGCCTACTCAATTGCTTCTCATTGGATGCAGCCTTGTCCTTCTCTTAGCCTTCTCTAATTTGGTACATCCTGAGATGAGTTACCAAATTCTCCTTGGATTTAAGTGAGATTTAAATCACCTAGGTTCCTTAGACTTATTGAAAACCATTGCCAAGTCCCAGAATTTGTAGCTGATTCAGTGCTCACAACATGATATTGCTACACCTAAACACATGGTGAGATGTTAAGAAGACTGGAGATGCTTTTCAGGGAGCTTAAAGAGCTAAGGCTGCTCAGCTTGTGCAAAAGACATTTGGGAGGAGTATGGATACCTGCCCAGTGAGAAGCAGCTGGCTGCTCATTTCTGACTGCAGGGAAAAGCCTATGAAGTCCAGTGTTTCAATCTGAGGGTGGCGAGTTGAAAACCAAATGAGTCATAGCAGAGATTAACATCTTGAGCACCACACTCAGAGAGGTAAACACAGCTATAGGTGTGTGCCCAGAAGCAATGTAGTGGCCTGTGACTGAGGTAGTTCTGTAGCCCTGAGTGGCCAGAGCTGGCCCCTGCTGTCCCTGTGTGACCCAGGCAGGGCAGTGCTGGTGCAGGCTGGTGTGAGCAGGCTGCTGGCACAGCGCTGCTTTCGTGCATTTCATGCAGCCCCCACAGCCCACCAGCCAGGCTCAGGAGACCTTCTCTCCCTGCCCACTGCTGGTGTTGAGACATTAAAATATAGATGGTGAGCTAAAACAGGCTGAAAATCTCTCCAAGCTCAGCAGCAGAAATCAGTGTCTCCTCTGAGTGCAACACCATCTCTGCTCTTGTTTGCCATGCTGGTACAGTGGCAGTGGGCTGCAGGACTGTGTATGGGCTCCCACTCCTCTCCAGACCTTTCATGCCTGCTTCTGTTGGGATTGGTCATTCAGAGATGTCCCTTAAGCAATCTCAGTGGACACTAAGGGTGGTTTTTGTCGTTGGCCTTGACACATTTGCTTAGTGGGCAAGGTAATTGCTTGCAAACTTGAAGGGCTTACAGACATCCAGGAGTTACTCTCAGCCTGCTTCTACTGAAGAATTTAGAGAACTTCAGTTTCCTAAGCAGAGGGAAAAGGCATGATCTCCCAGACAAAAGGTATTAAACCTGCATTCTCTGCATCCTAGGAGAGCATTCTAATTACTACCTAAAATTAAATTAAGTTTAAGTCACTGGGTTTCCTTAGGTTATTTTTCAAATTTGTTAAACTTTCCTTGTTCCTATTAGAGCCATATGCTCTGCAGCCCTGGATACAAATGCTCCAGAGGATACAGAAATATACATGCGCAGGAGAGGCTGTTTTCTGGCCTGGTTTTGGGAGGATGGTTAACAGAAAGAGGTCCATATCTGTGATTCCCTCTCCTTGTTTTCAGCCAGTGATGGACAAATGTAGACTGCATCCTGAATTAGGGAAGCAGGGACCAGAGCTGAGGTTTGCCCCACTGTGGCCCTGCTCAGCACCGTGGTGGGCCACGGGAGCTCATGGCCATGTTTTCTGATGCAAGGGACTCCCCTCTGTGCTTTGGTTTGACTGTGGTGCTGTTGGTAGCTGCTTAGCATTACTCAAACAGGCATAAAAATGCAAAGATTCAGGAAGAGCTTAGGGGCTTTATTTCAATTCTGAACCACCACAGAGTTCAGCCAGGATCCAGGGGGTTTTTGCCTACAGGAGGGTCCTTTACTGCATATCTGTGTGCCTGTTCAGACACATGATTAAGTCTAAAAATTCCAGAGTGGGCAGTGCTGGAATAAAAGGTTTATGATCTGTGGCCTTGGACTCTAGTAATGCATTGCTGGGTTTTTCCCTAGGCATTTAAACCACAGCCAGATCTCAGAGGAGTTCAGGGGTTGCTAACAATTCAATGAAATTTAGGTACAGCTATAGTGCTGTCATTAACAGTCTGCTACATCTTCCTCCCCATTGCAATTTGTTCAGATAAAACACATCCTGATCCAAGCACTGATTTCCTGCACTTATGCTATGAGAAGGTTACTACAGTTTAAGAAATTTACAGCATTTAAAATGTATTTTTAAAATAGTAAACTGTGTTTCCTTCTTGCCACCTGGTTACATGGTTTTGGTCTTTGCAAAGGTTGGTGCAAAAGCCCTTTGACTATGTAATTACTTTAGAATGAGAACTGCAAGGCACCTTTTTATTTGTAGGACTTACCAGAGGCAGAATGAGTTTTAGCAATAAATTATTCTGTATTTTACCAAGGCACCAAATAACAAAATGACCAAATAATGGCTTGCAAAATTTTTATAACAAGCAATCTAAAACAAGCCAAGTGTAGGGCTTTTAGCTCTGTATTTTATTAGGAAATCTCAGATCAGCTTTAGAAGAAGGAATAAACAATTTCTATTAGTTGGATTTGACTTATCAGGCAGCTAAGAAGAGCCAATTTTGAAGAAAAGAGATAAAATAATTTCATCTGAAGATTATTTAAGATCTCTTGTGACAATCACAACAGAGAATTCCATAGTTCTGAGGTATTTGTCTTACTTCATCATTAAAATACTCCAGATTTACTGGCCTTAATTAGTTGCTTAAACTCTTTGTATTTCAAAAGTGTTTGAATACTTTTCCTGGAAAAGTAATGTCCAAACGTCACTATGCTTAACTAGTTCTGTCAGAGTGAGGTGTCTATGTCTTCTTTTTAAAACCTGCACCCATGATCATACGTATCAACTGTACCATTTGTCAGCACTTTATGGAGTAAGTTTTGGTTAGCTCAGTATCTCATTTAGGTAATAATTGCAATATCCAAACGAGAAAAACTTACCTAAAGTAAATTTTCCCCTAAATATATGTTTTTACAGAAGTCATCTGACAGCGCAGAAAATTTAGACTCAGAAGTGAACAGTTCAACTCAGAAAATTTAAAGTAGGCTTCCAGCATGTTTTGATATATCCTTAGATACCTCCACATGATTAATTTCCTCATCTGCAAGAAAAGTATGGTTATGTTAAAATCACTGTCTGTGCTATAGACTCTTGGGGTTATTTCAGCAAATGAACATAAGCTCTTCTCCTGTCCTGCTTTACTTCTAATCCTAGAGCCTCTGAATAAAGGGTTCTGTGTTATGTTGTTTCATCAATGGCATTCCTCCAAAGCTTAGATACATCTATAACTTGTTTTTTTTTTTTAGTATTGCAATGTATGCTTTTGTATGTATGTGTATATGTGCATGTAAATATAAGTGTTATTGGTATTATTATCCTTTTAGTTGTTCAGGTTGGATTTCCTTGCCTTGGAAAACAAGATGGGGTAGCTGCATTTGAAGTGAACGTGATCATAATGAATTCAGAAGGCAATATTATTCTCCAGACCCCTCAGAACGCCATCTTCTTTAAAACCTGTCAACAAGGTAACACTGAAGAAAACATGCTGGAATGCTGTTAGAACAGGTCTCCTAACTGTCTTATGTTTCATTTAGGATTAGAGCTAGAGAGGATGGAAGTAAAGCAGTCACACAATGTGAAGCAGTCATGGTGAATTCCAGGCTTTCTGGCTCTGTATGCTCTTAGTTGATCATTTACTACGTGTTTACTGAGCCTTTTCTTACAGAACTCCCCCAGCACGCTGGGTTGGAGACATTTCTCCCTCCTGCTGTTCACTGCTCATCACATTAACATCAGTAGGATGTTAATTTTAGACATTGATAGAGATGTATCATATGAAAATCCCCTACTAGCAAACGCTTCAAGGTGCTTGGGGGAGAGCTAGTTCTGTGAAAGCAGGCTGAGGTTAACTTATCCAGAAATGGCACATCATCTGGGGAGCTGACCTCCTGGGAACTATAGTGGGGACGCTGGGGACAATTAATGCTGTCAGTGCCTCAGTTCCAGCTTGGTGTCATTAGTTCCCTAAATCTCAAACTTGCACATCCAAACTGAATAAAAAATCTTAAATCAGAAAATTTCTGCAAAACTTGGCTTTACCTTCTCTGTAGCTCAGGTGCAACCTCTTGGCTTTTGATACAGGTAAAAAGGTGGAAGCTGGTGTTCAGTACTTCCAGTTATCAAGCAGTAAACACACAGAAGACATGCTGATAGGAGAAAAGCCATGAAGTTTTTGCAGCTTTTGCTTGGAAAGGAGAGCACTTGTTCAATCAAGTAATCTATGAACCATAAGCACTATGTAATAAGACTTTCTGAATTAATTTGATACACCACAAACAACTATAATTATCACTTTAAGCTGAGGCTATGGAAATTGAAAAATCAGTGTCCAAGACAAGATAATTATCCCATATCATGTGCAATTGTATCAAATTAACTCATGACAGGGCTGATGTACAAAGAACATGATTTTTTCCTTCCCCTATTAAATCTTCATTCACGGTCCCACATTTTCTTCTCTGCACTACTTTCTCTGAGATAATTGGCTGTAGTGTGGCTTCAAAGAGTGAGCAGTGGGAGCCAGAGCTGTTTATTCTTTGAAACCTCACTATGCCCAAATAGCAAAGGTGCTTGTCCCCTTTGAAGCCTTGCTGCTGCCAATTAGCCCAGGGAAAGTGGAGGAGGGGGAGAAGAAATGGGCAGAGATACAGAAAGAAAAATGGAGGCTTTAAATGCACAAAAACAATCAGATCTCATGTATGAAGTTGTGTGTCTGGTGTAAATACAACATAAAACTTTTCCTCTCTTTTTATTTTCAGTTCAGCTCAAAGATACTGAACTTAAAAATTTTTTGAAATAACATTGGGGTATTCTGATAGGGAAAGCAGAGTTACAGGTCTGTAGTTTGGAAAATAGTGGCTTAAAGAGGAAGGGCTCCAAATTCAGTTTAGTCATAGCAGTCATCCAAGTTGTCATTTCTGTGTTATTATTTGTTGTTACCATTTTTATAAGAGCTGTAATATCCAACAATTTAGCAGTATTGCATCATATGACCTCTCAAGAAACCTGGGGTTGATTATTGTCCCAGTTCTTTGTTCATGGAGCCAGCTGAGAGACAGAAGGAAGATTTCCCAAACTTTAGAGACGTGCCAAGGAGGAGTTTTCTCACATAGTCTCTTCCAGCCCATACTGGAATAACTCCCATTCCTGCCCTGTGTCTAGTAAGGTGGAGACAGTGTTTTAGGACAGATGCTGAGAAGGATAAGAATGTCTTTAGTTAGTGTTAGAGTAGGTGTGAGTTTCCTTCCTCTGAAAGATATCATACATGGTGAAGAGCTCCTGTCAGGGCCCTAGCCACTGTTTCCAGTTATTCTTGGCCATACAAAAAGGTCCCAGACGAGGAAGTGAGTGGAGCAAGGGAGCAATTTTGTGGATAAGAGAGGATTTGTTGTGGCTAAGAGGTGGTCACAAAGAAAAAGTATATGTTTTCCTATTTTTCTGCTTGAAATGGTATGCATTTAAGCATGCATTTTTTGGTAATGAATAGCAGCTCTGCATTTGATTACAAAGAGAGAAGTATTTCCAGAAAAAGTCCTACAATACAGTGTTAGAACACAATAGGACCAAAAATCCTTTACTACAATTACTATGGCTGCAAACAGCTTTACTTTTAAGGCATATAATTTTACTTTAGAGGTTTTGAACCTTCTCACTTGGTTGTCATACAACAGAGCATCAAGATGAGGAGGTTGTGCCTACCACTGATCCCTACTGATGTTAAGTTTTTCTAATGGGAATAAGCAGTCTCTCCTGCCTGCTTTATTCTCCGGGAGGGATCTGGGAAGGCATTTTTGTGTAATTGTTTTTCTACCCAGCAGCCCTTTTTGATGGTATTCCACAAGGCTTTATTTAGTTTGCCTTCTTGTTTGATGGACTCTGGTGTTTTGAGGATAGTGGTGGCACCCAGAAGTATCTCTCATCCTTGTACAATCCTGCCGGTGTTGCCAAATGCTTTTACGTATTTGATCAATAATTGAGATATGAATGAGAGCTGACGATGATGCAGAACTGTTGTGCAGGACTGCTTTCATCTTCCTTTCTGGCCTTCTTCCATTTAGCCTTGATGCTCACTCTTTCATGTGAACACAGATTTCATCATTGTCACCTCAGTGGTAACAGATGTGGTAATTAATGCAATGCAAGTTGCAGTGATGTCTACTTCAGGCTGCAGAAATCGAAACTGGTACTGCACACTGAGGGTAGGTCTAACCAGACATGCAAGTTCTGCACTAAGCTGCCTGCTCACTTCCACACAGAAAATAAAGTATTGGATTGAGCAGAGCATCCACATTGTTCATGCACTTATCGAGCAATAGGAAGATGAATATGCAGAGTCCACCAACAAGTGCAGCACCCATGGGAACATGTGATGGAACATCTATTGGTAGACTAAAAGAAAAACTAATTTATCTTGAAGAAATCTTAGCTGAATTCCCATTTCTTCAGTGTTTGTCTGCCAGCAAAAATTTTGACTCTTATGTCAAAGAAATGTATTAATCCTACTGAGATCTAGCTGGCAGCTGAAGTATATAACATTTTAATTAAGATTGTTGTTATATTTTATGAAGCGGAATGTCCAGGAGGATGCAGAAATGGAGGAGTTTGCAACGAAAGACATGTCTGTGAATGTCCTGATGGATTTTATGGGCCTCATTGTGAGAAAGGTAATTTAATAAAATATCTCAACTGTCTTCTTTACCACACTCTCAAGAAAACTGTATCTTCTGCACTGTATGCTCTCCTAAAATTAAGAATGGCCTTTTCTGAAGATTTTGTATATTTTGAGTTCAAATATGTAAGAGAATTGTTGTTATCATCCATGGTCTAGTGGAAATACAAATTGCTTACCTGAAAAATATTTTCTCTTTCACAAATTACTTTTAACAAAAACTGACGCAATAGTTAAGTGATCCCTTATCACAGGGAATCCATCTGGCAAGAAGATTAAATAAAATTCTTCTGTTAATGAGGACTAGCTGTGAAACAAAGCACAGTGCTTTAGTTGCTCTGCATTTGTTTATTTGCAGATAAGATCTTTGTAAGCAGGCTGAAAACAAAAATGGGAAGATGAAGGAAAGATTCTCTTTCTCTTCCATGAGTGGATAATAGCCCAAACCAACATTTCCAGGAGTGATGAACCAAGAAATTGGTGTGACTTAGCAAGGAAATTAGATTTTCTTCCTGTTGCTCCCTTCCTTTCCCCAGTGGCAGTCCCTCCCCAGGGCAACTGCAGACGCCCATCCCTATGGGCAACCTACTCCAATGCAATCATTCTTTCCCAGATACTCTGGTTACATCAAAAATATTAAACACAAAGGATCAAGGACTGTTCTCTGGCCTGGAGAGCAACTGGCACAGCTTACATTCATATGTTTAATAAATTCTTACCTTCCAACAAGCCCACTACAAACTCACTCCTGGGAGGAGCCTGTGGTCACTACTCATCCCAAGACCATGGCCAGGAGGATTTGCTGGTCAGCTGGGACAAAGCCAAGCCACCAACAATTTCACAAGATGATTTCACAAGGCCATTTGGCCCTGTGCCTGGGCACTGTTTAACTCACCAGCATGGACCCAACCTCACTGTGTGTACCAATTGTGGGCAACCACAAAGTGAAGCATTGCCCTGTAACTTGCCTCCCTGAAGAGCCTTTTGAGGTGGCCACAAGGCAGAGAGGTCTTGGAAGAGGACAGGAGCTCCAAAGAAGATTCATTGAGAGCATGCAGGACAGTTTGGCTGTGCAGCAGTCTTACCTACCAAAATTAGGTGGCCAGGCTTATGCTCAGGTCTGCAGGAGTGGGGAAGGTTCATTGTAAAGCCTGCCTGGGAACCCCAGTGAGTTACTGACCCTTCTGAGATAGTCCTGCCTGCACAGCAGTGGAACCAGAATACAGCTGTAGAGAGCACTTGTCTGGGGGGATTTTAAATATCCAGAGAGTGTCAGTGTATGTGGGTACTTTGGTCTCCCCTGTCTGGTATTAAACTATACAAGAGGCAATTTCTGCTTACAAATGGAGTTAGATTTGAACTTCAATTAGCCTACAATTTTTAGTAGCACTATACAGAAATTGCCAGATACAAACCATCAATATAATAAATTTAACCCCTTACCAGAGGCACTTTGTTTTGACTTAGAACAATAAGCAGAAGGGAAAGTAGCTTAAGGAGTCAATGTGCATGTGTTTAAATGCCAGGAAGGTACTGACATTTGGACATTGCCACCAGCAATGCTTTTTCTGCTCTCCCCACCCCTCAGCACTGTGTGTTCCTCGCTGCATGAACGGCGGGCTCTGCATCACGCCCGGCCTCTGCATCTGCCCCCCGGGGTTCTACGGCATCAACTGCGACAAAGGTAAGCGCCCGCTGGAGCCCCAGCTCTGCGCAGCAGCCACTCTTCACCCACCTGTGCCAGGTTCCCTCTAGGAGGGCACTTCGGAAAGTCAGGCAAGCAATAAGTAAATAAGCTTTAAAATTTAAATTCTTAAAATAGATGCTATTGCACAGGCTGGCAGCTGCTGGAAGAATGTAGGAAATTGTAGAGATCCATACACCCCAGCTCTGTGAAGGGTTGCTGGGATAATCCCTTCAGCTCATCCACTGAAAACTGATCTTACCACAAAAATCACTTCTATTTCTGGGGTGAGAAAAAAAACTACCAAAAAAAAATCTCTATTTGAGCTCTATTTTCCTGTAGTAAAATTAATTTTACTAATTATTTAGTACATTAATGTGCTGCATCTGGACACATGAAAAAAATATGCAAGCTATTCATTTTTCGTTGCTGCATTGGGACTCATGAAGGGTAAAAACCAACAATCAATTGTTCAGAACAGTAATTGGGAACAGTCTAAGCTACCATGTAGAAAGAACCAAGTACTTTCCTACAGAAGTGTACCTGACCTGCCCATGTCATGCTCCATTTCTCATTGCAGGTCTATATGAAGTAAAGACTGAATGCAAAAGGTCCTAGAGGCCTTTTCAGCAAAATAGTGGGAACCTTCCTATTACTTTACACAAACTGTTGGTGTCAATGCCCTCACAAGTTCTATCTAGTCTTTGAACAGACTTTCACCGCATTTAGAAAATGCTTCAAATGCGCGCTTTAATTAAATGCTCCTGACGTCTTGAAGGACTAATGTGAATCCCAGCTGTTTGGTGAAAAGTCACATCTAACACAATGTAAGTTATTTGGCAGCTGAAAGTCAGAGCATTTGCATCTATGTCACCACACAGAAAATCTCACAGAGGTTTCTTTTCAGTCAAAGGATTACTTAAGAACTGTAGTGAAGTATCCTCTTTTAGAAGTATCTTCCAGTCTTAGGCTGTGCTCCTTTTATCAGACACTAGCAGTTTCAATAGCAATAGTGCCTTAATCCTTCAATGAGCTTTATGTGTGAGGGTTGATAAAGATGTAGCACAGTCCATCCTCAGAGAGCTCACTGCTGTATTGTTCACTTGTCTCATTCTATATTGCCTTGTGTGTGTGCCCATGTAAAGCATTATGTAGGAATAACTGCATTTCAGTCTTACTTTGTAAAGCAGATGAAAAGAGGTTAATCCTGCTTTTACAACCTACTCAATGTTTATTTATGATGAACAGCAGGGAACATTAAGTCCAAGTTAGTTCTAGTTCATGTTAATTAATTAGTTAATTCTTTTTATTTGTTTCAGCAAACTGTACAACAACCTGTTTCAATGGAGGGACATGTTTCTATCTGGGAAAATGCATTTGTCCTTCAGGCTATGAGGGAGACCAATGTGAAATTAGTGAGTAGCATCTCTGTGTGCTTGCTTTCATTTACAGCTTCTTCTACTGTCATTGCCTGAATGGTAACATTTGAGCTGCCTCTGCTGGGCGCAGAGCAAGGGTCTCACACAGCACTTTGGGACCCTCTGAGTCAGATGCCACATGCCTCCAAATGAGTCTCCTACTCAGAAGTTTGATTCATTGCTGGACCATCTCACCCTCTGCCCTGTTCTGTTTTCACTAGTAACCAGGCTTGGTAACAATACTCAAGCTGTAAGTATGCAAGCAATGCCCTGTGGCAGACGTGCTGCCATGCCAGGCCTGTGGGGTGCATCTATTTTCAGACATTATGGCAAATCACACCTGGGCACAGCAGATTAAGTTTGAGCTGTCACCTCTGAAAGGGCTACTATAATTTGGGAATGAAAAGATTTCGGGCAAAAGGAGAACTAAACTGTAAGAGCTGAGAGCGTTCATGCAACATGCAAAGTTACATTCACAAGGTAATTGAGGATGTAGAACCAGACCTCATTCTTCCTGGACTTACAACTTCTAACAGGACACTGTGCAGGAAAGCTTTCCCTGCTGTAAATAATCCCACTAATATTTCCCAGCACCTTCACAGGAGCATGGAAAGCAGTATTTCACCTAGGATATGTAAATGCTGATTTTTAAATATACATCAGTAGAAACAAGCTCTTCTCACAATTAGGAAATTTTTATCACTTTGGAAACACATGGAAATAAACTCTTAACTTGCTATCAGCCAGTACACAACAACAAGTGAATTACTATGCAAAGAAAGTACACAGGTACACTAAGACCTACATTTTGCTCACTCTTTATGAGCAGATTAACAGTAGGTGTACGTAGATGTTTCACCATGTTTCTATTCATTACAAGGCATTTTGCAACTACTTTTTGCAGCATTAAAAATTCAGGGAAAAAGAAGCAGCAAAGCTTTATTGTTTTTAAGTAAATGAAGATTGCCAACTCATATAAATTCAGATCATATACCACAAGAACAACAGTGTGGGTTTTCAGTGGATTTACCTTTGCTTATATCAAGTTCAAATTTGACTATTTGGCAGAACCCCATTTCTTTCTTCAGTCCCTAAAATGTCAATGTTGTTGACATTTTTTAGATGAAAATTAAGGTTTGATTCAGAGAGAAACATGCATTTTATATTTGGTGGTGGTTTTTTTGAGGAGAATTCTTAGAACTCTTATTGCAGCATGTATAATTAAGGGCAGTCCATTTAATTGACCTGTCTGAGGAACTGAAGCTTGTATTTGTCTACTGCTGCTTGGGATAAGTGCAACTGTTTTGATTTCCTGGAAAGGTTTACCTGTGAAACTCAAATTAAATTAATTAAAATACAGGCAGTAAACTAGCTTCTGTACAAAAGAAAAAAGAGCAAATTCAGATCGTGGTAAACTGGGACAATGTCAATGAGAGCAAGGAAAGCAATGCACTTGCTCTGGCTCTTGTAAAGCCAGGACTGCAATTGTTAGACTGTGATTGACAGCTGTCATCACCCCTGGGCACTGCATCAGCTCAGCAGTGGAAGATTGCAAGAAATCTAGACAAGGCTTAGAAACACCAGAGCAGAAACACAACTCGGTCAATTTTCTTAGATCCAGGGCCAGCTACATTTAATCATGGGATTCTTAAAATAATGAGGGGGAAAAACCTTTCAACAGGCAGAAAGCCATCTTCTGAAAATTGCAAGGTTTTGTTGTTTTGTTGGGTTTTTTTAGAATTGGGTATAGGTTTTCAGTGCTTGTGTAATAATTGAATCCCTCTGTAAGACTCCTGGGAAGTGTACTGAACCCAGTCTACAAAACTAACAAGCATTCAAAGTCTTCCAGGTTTTTTCCTAATTAGTGTTTCACTTTGAATCCAGAGTTTTGTTTTGCTTTGGATTCCTCTCGTACTTGTCACCAGCTGTTTTGTTACTTTTTCCATTTCTAAGTCAATAACAGAGAGAGTTACTACTCTTTCCTTCATTCTGTGACAATCCTAGTCCGAAGTTAATTGAGCTGCACTGAGCCAAATGCTTGCCTGTTGCAACTTGGTGGAAGTTGATGTCACATCTCTTGACCCATATACTTCAGATTTGCTTAAAGAACTAGGAAAGTTCATTGATTTCTTTAGCATTGCTCTTTCCAATTGTTAATTACTTGGGATGCAATTGTTTGTAAATTAGAATGCCTAAAGCTTCCCTCCCCAAAGGCTCCTGCAGAGGAATTTCAGAGTTATTAAAATAATTAGGTAGAATAGGAATGAGTGTTTCCTTTATATTGACAATATACATGTGTATCACAAAGGTCTGTAGGGGTTGAGGGCTAAGCAGGTGCTGCCTGTGATGTTGAGCTCCCAAGAGGACAGTCTGTGATCACAAAATGAGGTTTTCGGCACAGCAAGATAGTGTTGATGCTTAAATTATGATGTGCAGTTCTCAGTTAATACCTTTCTTAAAAAAAAAAAAAAAAAAAAAAAAAAAAAAAATAAGAGAAAGGGAAAGGAGAAGGGGAAAAGGGAAAGGGAAGGAAAGGAATCAGTTCGCTGCCCCAGGTTCCAGTTTTTATTTGCTTACAGATACAGGTAAATATTAGTGTTAAATCTAGGAAGGGTGCATTTGTTTTCTCTTTTCTGAATGAGGAAGGAAGTCTAGTGGCATTAGAAAAGATAAAAAATGGTTTTGGACCACAATGAGAAAATCTGCATT
The DNA here is from genome assembly GCF_028769735.1 of Zonotrichia leucophrys gambelii. NCBI lineage: Eukaryota > Metazoa > Chordata > Aves > Passeriformes > Passerellidae > Zonotrichia > Zonotrichia leucophrys. Next base: position 22,032,408 of record NC_088170.1, on the reverse strand, counting down.
GGTACATGTGGGCATCAAGGTGGCAGAAAAGTGAGGATGCAGTTCTTGGTGGCTCAAGAGTGCCCAGGAAGTGACAGTGAACCTCCCTCAGCCTGGAGTGTCTGACTTCATGGGCACTGTTCTTCCCTTCTTAGAGAGAAGATTTAATTAGTTCAGAAATGCAGACAAATTCTAACAAGGCAGTCTGATGGTGGGACATTGGATGTTAAGTTTGAGGAAGGTCCCTGGTGTGCCCAGCATGAAAGAAAGAAATTGAGTGTGGTTCTTCACCAGGAGGGCCTTCTCAGTCCCAGACAATCAGGGCCAAACAAGACTTCCTACAGCAACAACACCTGACCCAGCCTATGCCTTTGGCAAAGGCTGTTTGTGAAGGAAAGTAATTTCCAGACCAAGAGCCTGGAAAAATGTCTGCCAGTTCGGATTACTGTTAGCAAAGTTGCTCTGTTCTTTGCAAACAGGAAAGAAGGGCATGTATTTGTAATGAGCTCTTAGTTTCTGAGCTGCCATGTGGAACATTCCTCGCTGCACCATCCACAGCATCATGGTGTTCCCAGCCTGTGCTACAAGCTGAAGGGCCCAGCCAATCTATTTACTGTCTGCAAGCCATACCTGTCATTTCCTGAGTCTCCTACTGCTCTCAGATGGCACTAGATTTTTTTTCTGCTGGGGCCCCTCGGGTTTGGATCCCACTCTTTGGAACTGCATGGTCTGGGCAGAGCTGCCTCCCCTGTAAAAGGTGGAGAGAGCAGGAGCCAGTACTGACCAAGGTCACACAGGCTCTGGCCATGCCAAATTGTTGTCATATTCTCAAAGGAGAAGAACACTTTTAAGTTGGAAGCACAGACTTGCAGCAGAGTCTTTCCTGATGGATCCACAGTGCACACTCTAACATCTGGTGAGTTTTCAGGTACAGGCAAGCTTGTCTGACACTTGTCTCCAGTGGGCACAGGGGACTAAGACCATTGTTTCCACCTTTTCAATTTCTAGGTAAATGCCATCAACCCTGTCGAAATGGAGGCAAATGTACTGGTAAGAACAAATGCAAGTGCTCCAAAGGCTACCAGGGAAACCTGTGTTCAAAGCGTGAGTACCAAAGCCACTCCCTCAGTCCCCGTGGGAACATCGAGCTCGCTGTGCAGTATCTGTTTTACATAACGTCACTGCTAATTGTTTGTTGTCAAAGTAATTCAAGTTATTTTACTTTCTGGACGTACATCATACACCAGACTTAAGGAAATTATGAAACCAGAAACATTTTTTAACAGAAGTGTCCTCACAGGCCCTTCTGTACTCTTGAGTTTCTATAAAACAGCAGTGTGTCAGCTCAGCAATGGCAGTTTAGTGAGAGAAATGCTTAATGAAATGTCAATAATTTGCCATGTAAATATCCACTCTAAGTGGAGTGCTGGGGACTTCTCTCCTCTGGCTGGTTCTGATGGATGCTTGTCTCTGCTGTACAACCTGATTCTCTTGCCAGGGGCTGAGCTAGACATTGCCAGTAAAGAATGGGTGTGGACTGTTTCAGGGCTCTGACTGCAGTCAATGCAAAGGCACAGATTTACTTTGAGAGCCACAGCCTGTGCCAGGACCAGCTCATCATGTGAAACAGCAGGGAGAGCAAATGTGTGACTGTCTCTGGATGAAATGTCATGAGAACAAGTGTGTGTGTTCACTTTCTGCAGCTGTCTGTGAACCCAGTTGTGGCCTGTACGGCACCTGTGTGGAGCCCAACAAATGCCAGTGCAAGGAAGGCTGGCACGGGAGACACTGCAATAAAAGTAAGTGAGAAACAAACCCTGAGAGCTGGATCTGAGGTGTTACACACCCAGTGCTATAAAGAACTGACTGCCTCAAGAGCCTTTCCAGCATCATTAATGATACCACACTCCTTTTTCTCTGACCTTTAATCCAAGCAATAAAACAAAGGCTTTCAATACTCCATAATTTCACCTACTTAAAAAAATTTCATAATAATTTGAAAGTGTTTTATCATGACCATTTTTGTATTAGAAATTCCAGAATCTGGTATCAATCAGAGGAGGACTTGCATGTCCTCCCACCATAGCATGGAAGGGATCCAATTTTTTCAATACTCCTCAGTAATGTCAGCTAGCTTTGAAATGCTGGGTAGGTATTTTTAAAAATAAAACTCTGTCAGGTTTTAAAACTGCTTGAAACTTAGAAAAAATGTAATGTCCTTTAGAAATTTTGGGGAAAACTTGAAGAATTATGCAAGATCTGTTCTTAGCAACTTTACATTTTAATTCTCCTCTTCCCACCCATGTTCCACAGCATACAAAATGCATTGCCCCAAAGCAAAGTTAAAGTTCTCAAAATAAATTTCTGTTGTGCTTTTTGGTCCATTTACCATCTATTGTAGTAACTGATCATGTCACTGGGCTTAAAATGGTACTATATAATTATTTGAAATACAATAGGATATATCCAGTAAGAACTTCAGATTTAATTTTATGTTTCATGTGCAACAATACTTGAACAGCAGTGATCTTTATATACTCCCAAAAAATTCTAATGTATATCACTGTTGGCTACCAATTCACATGTTGTGTTTTATGCGTCAATAATAAAAAAGTTTGCAGCTACAAAACCAATCAGCCATAAGGAATGTGAACCTTATGTTGCAGCATCAACTGAATGTTTACTTTTATTAAAACCTGTTGATACATATGATTTTTGTCACATCAAAATGTATAGAATAAATACAGTGTTTTCATTGAAAACTGAGTATTATACAACTAAGATGGATTTTGCTGTGAAAATTCGGTTTGCTGTGAAAATTGGGAGTCTGCTTTTCTGTTTTTACCTAGTGGATTTGTGTTTAAGTATTCATGCTACCCTCTGAAGGAGAAATACCGTTAATACAAGTTATGGTTAGAAAAAAGATATAAAGAAATGAAGCACTACAAACTACAGTTTGTAACTTTGGTATGAACTTTTTCTTCCTGTCGTACTCTTCCTATAAAGAACTCAGATAGCACATGAAAACAAATACATACTTTAGGTGACCATCACCAAAGAAATAATTACTTGTACAACAAAACTAAAGCTCACACCTGCCTTGTGATAAGAAGTCAGTAGTCTCACATTATTGTAAACTCCAAGGTTTTGCATCCTTCATTACTTGGAGTTTGGATAGAGTCCTGTTTTGTTTAGTACTGCAAAACTCTTTGTATTCAGCAAAGAACCTGTGAAATGGACATTTGGCAAAATTCACCCCCATTTTAAGTGTCCATTAATGTGCATACACTGCAGTTCCCTCTTTTCAGCTGGAATCAAACCTCACTGGGTCTTGAGAGGAGACTTAGAGTTAACTTGAGAGACTTGCTTCATATTCCATCAAATGAATGGCTCTTTGGTAAAGCTGTTTTCTTAAAAAAAGAAGTGGCTAAAAAATTGAACAGAGGACTCAGTTTTTCAAAGTAATTTCCATGAACTTTAAGTGATGAGATGAGTAAATGAACCTATAAAGAATTACAACATTATACTTTGAATTCCATTTTTATTGTTCGCTTTCATTTTCCACAACAAAGCAGCTCTACTAAGCCTGTTTCAGATGGCTTTTTTTTCCCCCAGGTGTTTATGACCACTGGTGTTCTTTCTTTTTGCACTCAGCTATAAACCAAAGCCCAGCTCAGGTAGCTGGTGCAGATTCTCCCCAGGGGATTGCTTACGCCCCACTCTAGAGCTGGCAGAACACCATGAGTGTAACCCACCTGGAATGGGGGTTACAGATGTGAACCCCAGGCTGAGTAACAGCCTGGCTGTGCTGGGATCCCTTGACTCCCTGGCCAGGCCAAGCATCCGTCTGTCTGGCAGGACTCTGTTTGTCCTGAGGGGTAACGGACGTGTGAGCACTTTTGTAAGGCAAAGCAAAATCAAATGGGTAAGACAGTTTCCACTTGAAATATTAGCTGTGGATCACGAGCCCACTTCTGTGGATTCTTTTTTCTTGAACTGGATAATTTTCCAGGGTACGGAGCCAGCGGTCTGAGCGCCCTGAGGCCAGCAGGCAGCAAGCACAGGCAGCACACGCCTTCGCCAAAAAGGGCCGAGGAGAAGCATGTCCCACCCGAATCCAATTATATCTGGTGAGCTCCAACATCTGAAATGGTTCGTGTTACACAAAGTTCACAGCCTTCATTAACCTCTCATGGATTGAATGTTAAAATGCTCTTCATTACAGTTAAGACTACCGGCTGGAATTTTATTAGCTTCATTATAAACCACAGAGCTGACACTTACTATTCCTTTTAAGTTTTATAAATACTTCTGTAGCATGATTATATAGGCTTCTTCTCTCAGTGCTTTGGATGGTGTTTTGTACTACACTTCAGTTACAGCTAAACTTCCCTTTTTTTTGGTTATATAGCAAATATTATCCAAAAATTAAGTAACAATATTCAAGGAGAAAATCCTGTAGATGCTAACCCTGAATTATTTCAATGACTACAGATGCAATTTGCCTAAGACAAAAGAAAGGTGCATTTTGCAAATTTTTACAAATTGTGTATTTAGACTTTTCCCTAAGAAAAACAAATACATAAATAAATAAGTTGCCTAATTTAAAAACTGAATAACTCAATTCAATGTTATTTTTGGCTTTACAGTTTTGTGTATTAAAAAGAAACTGCAGTGGTACCATTTAAACTGACATAATGTATTGTAAACAAAGTAGAGCTATAATGTAAGAAGTTTCTGCATCAGCTTGAAGCAATATAATATATTGTAAACAGAACAGCTCTTATGTAATAAACTTTTTATACTGATTGTTATGTATAAAATAAAGACACTGCTTTAGTTTTTTGAGTACTGCTCTGTGTGGCCTCCTGGGGTCTCATCAGTGCTGGGTTGGGACGATGGCTTTTCTAGGACACCCTCATAAAACAGTGGCACTGTTGGGGTGCTCTCCCTCTGTCTACTTTTAGCCCCACAGATCTTCAAAATACTTCAGAAGAACAACTTCTTGTGCCTTGGCCAAGGAGGGGAGAACATACAAGGCTGTGTGTTTCACTCCTTATACTTGTCCTCCTTGTACCACGTCCTCCTGTTCCCAGCCATCCATGTTGGTGTGCCCAGTTTGTGGTGCCTCAGGTGCTCAGAATGTTCTTCTTACATCTTCTGCCCCAGCCACGTTCGCTGCTCAAGGGTGATGGTCCTTTGTCATGTTGGGATCACTCTGTAGAAGGTTTGGGTGCTGCTTCTTGCAACAGTCAAGGGCCATGTGATTTGTAATTTGATGTGGCTTGGAAGCAGAAAACATGCTTTCTGTCTGCACTGAAGAACAGTAAATATCCAATGGTTACTGGCCCTTGCTATAGTGTATTTCTGGCAATCTTATTATTTGGGAGAAAAATAAAAAAAATAAATAACATAAAGTTGGAAGCATTAGAGCTGAACTTTTCCCTCCACCGAGGCCAGAAAGAGGAGATGTGGGCAGGAAAGGTGCTCAGCCTCTGCCCACAGTCAGTGCTGCCCCAAAAGCACCCTATTCAGATTAAAAAAGATGGAAAAGAGGCAGCCTGAGGCAGAGGAGAAAACATTTTGGTGATGAAAATCTGGGGATAACTGTTTATGAAGGAAAATTTTTTTTATATTTTTCTTAAAAGTGTTGAAAGGAGAAGATTAATCTTAGGTTGAGATTAAATGTGTAGCTGCTCTGTACATCCAGGGATGCCTTGGGAGCTGTGTACAAACATGAATGTCACATTTGCATGCTTTTTGTTCTTTCTGTAGAAAAGATTAAGTGGTTTATCACACAATACAGTAAAAAGCAGAGAAAATTCTTACTTAAAATTCCTCAGATATTTTGGCTGAATTTTTTCTGCTCCTGTCAATTTCTTAGAAAGTGCTTCCTTAAAAATAGATAGTGTATTCTTTTATACAGAGTAAATTTTTTGCTACTTGCCGTAAAGACACTTAATGCTGCTGTTTTGTTTTCAGAGTTTCACCATTGATTTTTGAAAGTATCATTATCGTGAGAAGAATATAATCAGAAAAGTTACAAAAGGAAAAGACAGTCCTCAAAGTGCACGCTATACCACAACTGTTTCTTAAATAACATCAATTGTCTACACAAAATCTCCATATCTTTGCAGTCTGAGCACAAAGTTTCCTGTGTAAAAGGCAGTCCTTGATGTCAGAGTTTTAAGTTAGACTGAGAATGCTAAAAGAAGACATGAATTTTCCAGAAAAAGTCCAGCTGGGAGTTGGAAGCAATTTAGCCATTTGAAAATAAACTAGGGAATTTATCACATTCTGTCACTAAACAGGACATGCATATGAGGAAAAAAAGACCTGCCAGAGATGAAAATTATTTAAAAATAGCAAAAAAAAATTCAAAATACCAATCCACTACAATAGGTCAGACAGAAACTGCCTTTTCAATGATATTTGGAAAGTTTGCAGTTAGCCAGAGCAAGATGCCAAACACTGCACTTGTGAACAGCAGCTGTAAGGTGATGAAAATGAATAAAACAACATAAAATGTTAAAGCCACTATAACTCTACCAAAGAAATCTCAATTCTAGCAACTGACAAAATGATAGTTTTACAAAGGACTTCTAATAGTACTTGATAATTTAGGTGTCTAATATTGGCATCCTGCTATGTCCAGGTGCGCACAACATTTCAAAGGACAAATACACAAGGCACACAAAGAAAGCAGAAGCAGACATCCTAAGGGCAAACTGCGTTTTTTGTACTGCTGACATTACTGAACTGATGCACATGCTTTTAGGGGTTGGTTTGGGTTTGGTTTTTTTTTTTTTTGGAATTTGCATTTCGGGTTGGCTCTGTCTGTGTCATTGGATTTCGAACATATCTCTATCTGTGCCTCTTCACATCTTCACCTGACTGCTGGGGAGCTGGAGAGAATTGCGGCCTTTTCTTGTTCATGCTGTGCTTGGCCTGGCAGCCTGTGCTGGTTCCACCTGCAGGGCAGGGGTACCAGGGGCAGCAGGGCCCAGCACACACCGGGTGCTGCTCAGGGCTCCTTCTGGCCAGGAGACAGCACTGCCTGCTGCAACCCAGCACACTATCTCCATGTGCTGGGACTGAATGGCCCAGTTGTTCTTCTTCAGCTTCAGCTGCATTTCAAGGAATATTAAGGAAAAATAGTTATAAAGAAAAAAAATCAAAATTGTTCCAGATGACTCGTTGCCTGTAAGATTCAAACTCCAAAAGCCAGACTTAAAACATTGGCCAGACTTTCTGGTATTAATTCAAAAATGTCAGCTTTGTTTCTGCTGGACAGATTTGTTACCTTTCCTTTCCTCTCACTCCTCTACATCACCTGTTCTACTGGGATTGCCTACTGCGGAAAAAATTCCTACTTGCAGATGCTGACGGGACATCTGGCAGCAGCAGAGAGGGAGCTGCCTGAAAGAGCCTGGAGTTGTGCCAGGCTTCCCCCAGTGCCTGCACAGCCCACAGCATGGCACTGGGCAGGGGGAATGGGTGAGTGGGTGTTGAGGCATCACTCAGAGACATGGCTTCATGGCAGCTCCAGGCCTTGCAGTCATTTCAGTTCTAGCCCAGAGGAACTGCATCAGTCAAAAGTGCTCTCATCCATTACAGGGATTAAGTCCTACTAAATCCCACAAATCTTGCAGTGTGAATAAGACTTTGTGCTCAGTGAGGTGATGAGGTGCTATGATTAGCCAGGGCATAGCCAAACCTTAAAACCCCAACTAAAGCAGTGACAGCCTCTCCAGCTCTAAAATGTGCCAGCAAGATTTGCTCACATGATGCTTTAAACAGAAAAGCAACTAGTTAAAAAAAGTCTCAAGTGAAAAGTGTCCCAGTTGCTGTTTATTTTTTCTTGCATCTCTCTGCAGGATGGCTGCTGAGCCCCAGAGCAGTCCCTGAGTCCCTGCCAGCACCCAGCTTCTGCTGGAACACAGCTGGCTACACACCCCTGGGTGCATGGCTGTGAGCCGTGCAAGCTCACCCACACCCAGCAACAGTGCAAAGCTGAACTGAGCGCAGAACAAACGGGTTAGGAGAACAGCAAGGTTTGGAAAAGGCATGCAGGCAGATCTGAGAGATGCATTTCTTATCTTTGTGGCTTTAGCAAGTTCAGTTTCAATGAACCTTTACAATTTTAAGTTTAAAAAAGCCCCATACTATATATATTTTTACTTAGAACACCATATTCTATTATCCATATTAGTTACAGAGATTGCATTTTAATCACTTTCCACACAGCCCATCAGAAGCCAGAGCAGTCTCATTGCAGGAATCTTTCCACGGAAATATGAATTTTTTCAGAAGATTTAACACACATACCCTGTCTGGCCAAACCACAGCTCCAAAGTAGTTCAGATGCTTATGAGGGACATCCCCACAAGGACTTTCTAACACTTTGTTTCCTGGCATATGCTTGGGGGATTTTACAGCTGAGGAGCTGGCACTGGGGCACTGTACAGGGTTTACAGAGCTAACTGGCTCTGACTGCTCTGTTTGGCTTTAATTAATTAAACACTTAATTTATATATATATATATACATATATATATATATATATATCTCCTAATCAGCGTGCTGCACTTGTACTGATCCTTCCTGCCCAGACATCCTAGTGAGCCTCACTTCTAGGCAAGGACCAGTGGGATTCCCCAAATTCTCCAGAAGGCAGTATTTGGAAAGGATGGCCCACAGTGTTTATACCTTGTGCATCAAGTTTCTGTGCTATCCATCATCTCCAGCTTGCAGAAGCCTTGCCCAAATGGAGCCTGCCATGACCCTGGGCTGGAATTTTCCCCTGTTCTCCTACTACAAATTGCCAGACTTTGTTGGACAAATTTGGCTACTATGGGAGCTGCTTGTGTGCTGGACTCTGGCTTTCTTCAAATTAGGGTAATCCAGCTGAAAGTCTGAGCATTTAATTAAGGTCATGGTTGTTCTCAGCATGCACAATTCCACCCTTCAGTGGCCACTGTGGGTATCACCTCTCCCTTGGTCTATCTGGAGAGGGACTGCCAAATGTATACATCTCCCAGATGGTGTCACTGTTAAAAAAGTTAAATGAAAGTTCAGCACAATCCACTCAGTGCTTTTTAAACCACTCTTTTTGTGCAAAGGCATAAAGATTTCTCCCATTTTACAGCTACAGCAACAATAAAGGAATTGATTGTACTGCTTCACTGTATTTATCCCTTGTAAGACTGACTCAGCGATAGTTCCACCTCCAAGGCTTATTCCTAAAAGGAATCAACTGGATTTGAAAGGCAGGTTAAATGTTAACCTAGTCTGACAGTTATGGGTTTCTGAGTGGTTTAGATGTCGCAACTTACAGGAATCCACTTTAAAATGAGATGTAAGGAATTTCTAGGGAGAGGTGAGTTTGGTGTTTCTATTCCTTGTGATCAGTGAGAGTAGGAACTTCCCCAACACCAGAGGACCCCTCTAGCTGTTTGAAAAATGACAGCAACAGCAGGGGAAGAGTGCATAGTGCCCCCCTGGAGGTTCAACTTCATTGCCACCAGGGAGCTGAAAGAGGGATCACTGAGGGTTTTGGTAGTTGTTCCTGAACATCTTTACAAGAAATGATCTAGTAATGTAGAACCACACAGTGGTTTGGGTTGGAAACGACCTTAAATGTCATCTAGTTCCAGCTCCCCCCTTTCACTAGACCAGGCTGTTCAGAGCCCCGTACAGCCTGGCCTTGAGCACCTCCAGGGATGGGGCATCTACAACTTCTCTGGGCAACATGTTCCAGTGTCTCACCACCCACACAGTCAATAATTTCTGCCTTATGTCCACTCTAAACCTACCCTCTTTAATTTAAAAAGCATTACCTCTGTCACTATAGGACTTGTTAAAAAGTATTTCTGTCTTTCTTATAAGCCCCCTTTATATATGGAAAGGCTGCAATAAGGTCTTCTTGGAATCTTCTCCAAGTTGAATAACCTCAGCTTTCCCTGCCTTTAATCAAATTTCAGTTTTCCTGCTCTGCTACGCTTCCTTTTTATTGTTTGTCTTAAAACACACTAACATCAAATAACAAATGAACAAACAAATAATTAAATATACCCCAAGTATCTGAGATCCCCAAGAATTTAATTTGTTTAGGATACATCACTTCTGGTCTTTTTAGAGCAACAATTTGATATTGCAGTAACACCACATTTAACTCTGCACTTATCCCTGGAAGTACTACAATGTTTTTGAGCACTTTGTGGACCATCCACAAGGAAGAGGAGCTGCAACAATGAGGCCAGCAGAACGCCTTGGATGTGATATTTCCTTGGGTTTTTAGAAGACAATAAAAATAGCTTGAGGATTAGTATTTGACTGAAATGAGTTTTGGTCACTCGGATGAGTCTATTCTGCTCGAGACACAGCAATCTTCTCTGCAGCAAATGAGTGACATGAACACTTAGATAAAAAAAGTGAGCTGTCACGTGCAGAAAGTACCCAAAAAGTGCCATGAGGTTATTTAGGTATTGAAGTTCCTGTCCATTTTTAAAGTTTATTATTCAACATATCATCATGCAACAGCTCTGACTGCACTGCAATCCTCTATTGTCCACAGCAAAGGTTGTTCTGGAAGAGCTTAAGATAAAATAAAAGATCTGCTGAACACATCTTGATCAAAAGAGGAATGCAGAATCCTGTGTTTATTTCTAACTCTGCTTCCTCTCCTAGCAAAACACATTCCTTTTGTATGTGTTCCCTTCTGCATTCCAGAAAATAGAGAGGGAATAATTACATGGAAAAAGTGGCTAATTGGGAGCTATGCTTTTTCTGTCATGCCCAGCACAACAATTAAGGTCTCAAAAAATCAAGACAGTGAATGTCCCTTTGAAATTGGTGGGGGTGTGGGGGGAGACTCTTAAAAACCTGGCAAGCAATTAACAGTAATTATAACTTCATTATTACTGCCACCTTCCTATCTGTTGTGTAACACTCCACTCAGGTTTCCTCATCTTATAAACAGCCAGTGATACAACACTGCTGTTTCATATCTGTGAAGTCACTACAGACAAATTATATTGCTGTGAAACTGGAGTGCAGCTATAAAGTTGCTGCCCCATTGCTTTGGATCTGAAAACACAGCTACATGGAACCAATGTAGCTTGGCTCTTTTACAGGATGTATTTGGAGCCCAGAAGTAACTTCTGCTGAATGTGTGGAGGTTTATTTGACTTTCAGCATGTTCTGGGCCAGTGGTGTTAGCCAAGCCCTGGAGACTGTCCCAGACTCAGAGCCATCTCAAGCAGTTTGATCCTGCCTGCTTTTCCCAGTTTAGCAGAGCTCTCCCAGCTGAGTTACCCATCAAAGTACAGAGGGGAGCAATAATCAGAAGCTGACAGTGTCTCTTTTCAAGCAGTACTGAATCATAACTCACAGGAAAGGGCAGGAGAGGAAGGGACGCTGATGTAATTTTCTGTAACAAAATTTAAGATCTTTTTATTAAAGGTGTGTAGGACTAGTTCCAAGAAAAAAACAGTCTGCTTCATACTGCTTCTGCAGTATCCATATTTCAAGACAACACAGAAAATTTATGAGAATTCAGAAGAAAATTGCAAGAGATATTCAGAATCATAGAAAAGTGTGTGACACAGTGAGAAACTTCAAACGTGTTTCAGGAGGAGTGGTTGGGCTGCTGAAAACGCTCCCTGCTGCTAGAAGAGAGGTTTTTTCTTCATCCCATACACTATCCTCAGCAGAAAAAACAAGCAGTTTTCTGCTGAATAAGCAAGCTTGACCAGCTCTCTGGTAGATCAGCAGAAAGGATGAGATCTTCAAAGGGTATCCCAGCCATTTCACTACTTGCAAAACCAACTCCTTGTCACAAGAATGTCTCCTGGGCCTGAAAAAAATTCATTTAGAGAATTTTCAGACTGGGTACACCACTGTTATTAACAGTGGATTAAGTAAGTGTAAGGTTTTACCTGGGACTGCAGCAGGTTCATCATCTGGTCTTAAAAGCAGGACCTTCTAAGAGATACATTAGTAGCTAAAAAATAAGTTACAGTCTTCCCATAGAAATCACAAGACAAGGTTTTGGTTCCTTCCACACTGTGGTCACCTTAGATTTGGTCTAATATCTTGGTATAGTCTTAAACATACAAGGTGGTGAATAACCCCAAAGCTTATGCAGGTACTTAATTTCTGAGTGCATCTACAATTTCACTCCAGAGGTGGAGGAAGCTGAGTAATAACTGAAATCACAGCAAGGTGCTGTTCATACACTGATATTTGGTCATATGCCACGACTTCAGCTTGTCAAGGATAAGGCAAGGAACTCAAGGCCAACTCAAACCCTAAACTGTATAATTAGAGAAGAGTACTGGCTTTTTTATTTCCTTCCTTGCTCCTGAAGTGTATTTTTCACTGTCCCATGGCAACTGTTTCTCCTCAGGTTGTTGCTACATGAGAATTAGAAATTAAAAAAGCTATTGTGAAGGAGTTTTGATAAACACTTCAAAAATTCACACCATTTAAAGAACAGGAACAGAGAAGAGCTCATGAGGGCACAGAACTACAGCATGCTTTGATACAAGCCTTCATAAAGGCAACTGCTCATGAAAGCCCAACAGCAGAATGAATGTCTCCGTGTATTTCAAATTATGTGTTTTCACAGATACAGTCACAGCTGTGATGCTTTCACTCTTCTGAGGGCCAAGTGTGGGTCACAGGGGCAAATGTGATTGCTCCTGTCTATCTTGGCACACTGGGCTTTGTAGTCCTGGCCCAAGTCCACCTTGGACAAGTGTTGCCTTTATTTGCTGGCAGATCATTCAAGGGATCGTTTTGTGCGAGTGACAGCTGAAAGGCATTAAGCAGTACAGTAAATCATTTAACTGGAACCTAGAATGTGTGAACACTGAACCACAAGCTCTGATGGAAGAAAATTTATTTTGTGTTCTGAACAGTCTTAATATTAGTGGCCCAGTTTAACCACATGTAACAACATAATCTGTTCAGTTTTCAGCAAGGTCTTTAACTAGATATTGTATACCCCTGGGGTGGTTTCCTCTAATTATTTGAGGTTTCTTACTTGGAAATTGTATTGTTAAAATGAACTTTTTCATTTGTACAAGCATCAGAGACAAAACCTTGGTTTGAGGGAATATCGGTGTGCTGCAGCCAGCCTAGGTCTTGGAAAAAGGTGATGGACTGAGGCTGGAGCACGCAGCCATCTGTTTGCCCCCCAAGCTGCACTCCCCAGGCTGCACTCCCCAGGACCTCCTGCTGCAGGCGGAGATGCTGCACTCACAAATGACCTGTGCTACACAGAGGTATCACTTTCTGTCCAGGAGAGGTGCTCATGATCACCAGGCTGCCTTTCCTCCAGCCTTTCCCGCTCCCGTTGTCCATCCATTCCTTGGCTGCAGCCTCTGAACGGGCAGAACCCGTTCACAGCCACCAGGCTACCAAACCACTGGGCTTAACAACATTGGGATCCAACTCTCAACAACAAAACCCACAGGAGACATACATCCCCAAGACACCACTTGAGGAAAGGGTCTCATGGACACAACAGTGACAACGTGACCCTGCTTCCTGAGTCTTGGCAGTCACCTTCTCCTTCCCCACCTTCTCCCAATGGGCTCATTGGTGCAGCACAGCGAGCAGGGACCGTGGTGCCACAGAAAGACTCACTGCAGCACAGCCAGGGCACACGTGTCGCTGTCATTCCTCCCAGCAGCTGCCCTCCAGCAAGCAGGTAGGCTGTGCCATTGAGCTCCCAATGCTCCTTGCACCCTGCCACCAACCCCTAGGAAAGACGCTCCAAGAGTGTTGCAAGGAGAAGCAGAGCTGAAGGACTGTGTGTGTGTGCATCTTTGGTACTACAAGGCACTGCCAAGCTGCCCCACTGCCACTCTGGACTCCCACGATGGTGGAGTTGCAGCCTTTTCAACTTCCAGCAGTTTGGATGCCTCCTATGTTTGAAACTGTTGGAACCACATCAAACAACCCCAAGCAAAGAATGCCGTTAAAGGATTTATTCAGCCTGGATATGAGTGCTGCTGATGGGAGGAAAGGGAACAACAAAAGTTTCTCAGCCACCATTGTGATTTACCCATTTAAAAATATATTAAAAAAAAAAAAGGAAGATTCCATTTACAAATCAACACCATTTGGCTGAGTATTTTACTGCAGACCCTGAACTAGTTCCAAATTGCTTGGCTTACATAAATACCTCTACCACCAATGGACCTTCACAGAAGGAAAAGGTTCATAATTGAGCAGTAATTGACAACCATGAGAGACATTTTTCAAAAGTAGAGTGTTAGATTTTTGAATTAAAAACCCTGTAACTAGAACTATAAATCCCAAAACAATAAGTAGATCAAAACAGTACTGTAATTAACACTGTAAGAGTAATGCCTCTGTGCAGAAAAGATAACAAATTCTAACTTTTTCTGCTCAGGGAATCTGATTTTTGGTAATAATCATTTTCCTTAGTTCCTCTTCTTCTTTCCATATTTTATTCCAGATACAGGGAAGAACACCAGTTCAATATATTTTCACCTTTACGTTATGTTTAGTGCATTCAAAGGAGAGCAGAAGTCCAGTCCACAAGCACTATTTATATTTGCACTAACCAATCCACCCATTTTAAGAATTGTTAAAGTTTGCAGTGAAGATGTCCCTTCCCTCTTCCTATCTAACCCCAGTTAAATCTCTTTAAACTGGGCATTTGCATTGCCTTCTCGTGCTGGTCCTTTAGAAGGAGAGGAGCCATGCATCTCTGCTCTGAGCCCCTCTGTAGGGCTTTCCACAGTCATTGGTACTGTCCCTGCTTTAGCAGTGTGTCCCATCACCAGGTTTAAGTAACACCCAGATTTGTCCCTTCCTTACCTGCTTTTATTTTTCCTTCTTTGCTACCATTACAACGGGGGGAACCAGCAATACCAAAAGAAGCAGCAGACATAAAACACAACAAGAGATAATCCAATACAGTAAGAAGGGGAAAAGGGATTTATCCTGGATATGGTGGAACACTGTATCAAATGCTGAAGGAGGGTATGGAATCTTGATCCTTGCAGGTGTTCACACTTGCCCAGACACAACATCTGTGGCCTGATGCAATTCCCAGCTGGTCTGAACAGAGGTTTGGACCAGGTAATCTGAGGTGACTCCCAGCCTGAATTATGTTTCTGTAATGGCCATCATTGAAGGCCACATACAGACACATATGCCTGGGATTTGTAATAAGACCACAGATAGGTACCTAAGTCCATTTGCTAGTTCCGCATATCACATGGAGATGAGTTTGGGACGACTGAAAAATCCATCTGTGTCAGACAAGTCCAACAAGAACAATTCCCTTGGATCTGTTTTGTTTTTTTAAAGATAAATCTCACTTGGGATGAACAAGTATCACCTACAGTGCTCAACCCAAAAGGCTTTTTTTCCATAGCGGAGTATGAGGGTGTCTAAAATTTGAAACAATGTAGGCCCTTGAATGTGCATATCAAAAATACAAGTTTTATTGGATACCTTTGCATTAATAAGGAGTATTGCAAGTTTAAAGCACAATTGCCACGCTCTGTAGTACGCATGATCTCCCCACTAATGACCTTCCTCAGACACAGCCATACTTTGCAAAGGCTGTAACCATTGGATCTGTAGCTTCCTCGGGGCCTGTCTGTTATCATCTTCTCTGCTGTACACAAGGGCAGAGCAGGAAAGAATTACAGTGGATAGAGACAAGACCAAGATGACAGAGTACAGCCAAAACAATTGCCTACCAAAATGCATAACATCTAATTTTTTTTAAAGAGTAGGTGACATGAAAGGTTGCTGTCTTGTTGGGTTTTTTTTCTCTTCAGAATAAAAAACAATGTCCAAGCAGGATTGTTCTTGGAAGGGGAAAAGTGGCAACTAATTAGTGAGAAAACAGACAGGAACCTGAAATACAACCCAAATCCTCCTGCCCCTCTCCCTGACTCGTGGCCACTTATCTCTTATGCCCCCATGTAACACACAAAGCAAATGTCCGCTCCTTGCAGTGCTTCCTTCCCATCTGGTGAGAGGCACAGCTCTGAATTACCTGGAGTTTCAGTTAGTATTTCATGCTAGTTTGGAAATATGTCAGGGGAATTTGTGTGTGTAATATAAATACTCCCACTGCAATTAGTCTCTGCTACTGGTAGAGAAACAGACGGCATCAACATTGCTTTTTTTGCTGAAGTGCTGCTGTAGTTTCAGTTCATCCCACAAATGTGGCATTGTCTCCTAAAATTACATTACTAATTGCAGCTAATACACCAAGGCCAGATGAATGAAACTTTGATCTGAGTAGCACCCCTACGCAATCCCTCTGGCATGTAAATGGCAATTACAAAACACAGCTCAAATACAGCTTGAAAGCAAAGATGTAAGGCCAATTTATTTAGTGCCCCTAGACTAGAAAAGGTCCTTATTACAGTGCCAGATTATGATTGACCAAGATTTGCTCACAAAACATTTCCCACTGAGAGTGTGCGACAAGCTGCAATTATTACTAGTCCAGCTGGTTTAAAAGAAAAAAGAAAAAACAAACAAACAAACAAACAAAAACCCCAAGAAATCCATCTTAACTTCAGTTTTGTCTGGGCTGCCTGACAGAGATCAGCTGCCAACTACAGCAGCAGAGCAGGCTGAAGGGAGTAGGTGTGGGGGTATGAAAAGCAGAATAATATGGGGGAGCAGCAAGGAGCAAGGAAGGAAAGAATGAGACAGAGGAGAGAGAATGTAATTGAATGGGACAAGGGAAAAGGAGAAAATAAGAGAGGTTAAAGGTACATGAGGACACACAAAGAAAGCATGGAAAAGTAAAAAACAGATGTGAGAAAATGAAGGAAATTGAGAAAGAAAGCAGGGTAGATGAGTAAAAAAAAAAAAAAAAATAGGACTAACCAAAGGTAGTTCTGTTGAAAACTTGCCACAGACTAGTTCAATAGGGCAAGAGCTGGACCCCATGCTTTCAGCCTTTGGAAGGAGTCAGTTTAGGCTTCTCGTGCTGCAATCAAGCACGTGAAATCTTCGTTTCTCATATGAAATGGCTACAGGCATGAATTCAAATGCAGAGCTCTCCTCAGACCAGCTAGGAGAGAAAGTGCTCACCACGTGGCACCTAGTCCTGGATGCTCTGTGTAAGCTGTGCCATGGAAACCTGACTCAAAAAACACTGTTTGAGAAAAAAAGAAATGCAGGGCCAGTAATGTAGCACTACCCTGTGACAACACTAGAGAGCAAGACAGACATACACGTGTGATTAACAGGTATGTAGCAGACAAAGCCTGTTAAAGGTTAAAAATTACCAAAGAAACTTCTCCACTGCACAAAAGCAGAGATGAGCTTTTCTACACATTCCAAAGTTACACGGGAATCACAAGCCAAAACATAAAGTTCCTTTTTATTGTCAGTGAGGAAAGTAAGTAATCCCAGAATTTTGGGTGATGTATCAAAACAGAGCTGAGCTGGATTAGGAAAACTGATATTTAATTTAAAAAAAAAAAAAGCAAAGTGATCTGAAGCTTTTTAAAAAGTTTGCTCATTTGAAGAGACACCAGAACTGGAATTAGAAGATGAAAAAGTGGACTTGCTTCTTAAAAAGAGAAAAACAAACAAACAAAACCAGCAAAATAAACAGTGACCTTGTCAGAAAGACTGAAGTGAACAAAATAGGCAGATAAATTTTTTTAATCGTAGCATGGAGAGCGCAGCAGTGGCAGCACCTTCCTATTTAACTCTGATTTACTCTCTCTTTTAATTCAAATCTCATTTCCATGACTTAACACTCACATTTAGACACACAAAGATGAAGTCTGCAACTTTCAAACAAAATGCAGATTTAACCCATGCAAATAGATGTTAGTCAAACATTAATTAAAAGGCACCTAAAATTATCATTTGCAGTAAGAAAAAAATTGCAGATACCACAAAAATCTTGATTAAATTTAAACTGAGCAGAAACCATTTCAGTAACAACTAAATGACGTTTTTAAGCAGGAGGGAGGACGAAACTTCACAGGAGCATAAAATCCTTCTGATGACTCATCCCAAGCCTATCTATTGAAAACTTGCATAAATATCCATGATAATTACTAGATAATCATTAAATCATGCTGGCATGTGGATCTAATTTGTTTTAAGAAAGATGAGAAATGTGAATTGTCTCTTCAGGCAAGAGACTAGGGCAGGAAACCCTGAGGGAAGGAGTTCAGATTCTTGTTTGTGTGCATTATTGTTTTCAAGTTGAATCAGTCAAGTCAAGCTCACAGAGCAGGTCTGACTACACAATAATCTGTCTCCTTTGAGTGCTTTGGAGGAGTAAGAACGACTTGTGGCTATTTCAATCCTCACTCAGAACATCCTTTTCTTATAACTGGTAAAAAAAAAACACCCCACAAACAAACCAAAATAAGCAAATAATATGACTGTCTTTGTGACAGAATTCCTGAAGTCAAAGGTGTTTTTACATAAACTTATGTAGAATTTCCAAGATAAAAAAAAAATTCTACCTTTAAGAAAAAATCTTATAGAACACCTTATAAACACAGTTTGTGCTGTTATTAACTAGTTTTAAGGCCTCTTTCACAGACAGAAGGTGTGTATATCAAACTTTGCCAGATGAGTCTAACCTATATAACTTAAACTCCATCCCCTTCACTTGTTGTTCTAAAAAGTCTTGATAAAAAGAAGCTGCATAGATTTTAAGCTTAAATTTTCCCTGAAATAAGGGAATATTCACCATAATAATGCTCTGAATGGAGTCCGTTAGAGCAAAATCAAGCAATATTATCATAAACCTGCTGACTTTGCCACACACTGGAATTTTTATAAGAACAGGATGTCTGTGGTCATGGCACTGAACTGAAGAGCCCTGGGTTGAGCTCTCTGCTGTCATGAAAACTGGGATAGTGAGCCTGGGCAATGAAATAAATAAACCTCCGTCTGTAAAATGTAAGTAACTATTGATTTAGACTTGTCCTTTCAGTTCTTGAAAGAGAAAATCTTTAAAGACTGTGACATCCTTTGTGCAGTCATGAAGACACTAGGTAGCTGGAAGGCCAGGGTTTGACTGAAAACTGTTTTGAGAAGCATCTCTCTCTTGAAATAAGGCACCCTAGACAGCGGGACTGTAATGTCAATAATGAGCACTGCATTCTGTGGTTGCACTTCCCTGAGCCAAAAGCAAACGTTTCTGCAAAATATGCAATCAACAAGATGCTAAAATTGTTCTGTGGCTATGAAAGTGCTCAGAAACATTCATTTTTAGCTCTCAAATTATTTGGGTGGGCTTTTTAAGTGACTGCACAAACACTGTCATTGTCAGCTTTAGACTGGTGTGCCACTCCATTCCTATGCCTGCAAGTCTCCTGCAGCACTCAGGCTCCCTCTCAGCAGCACTGGCAAAGCAGGCCAGCTCTTTGCAGCTGCACAGAGCACTCAGCTCCAGCCAAAGCACAGAAAGTCCAGAAGGGCAGAGGAGGGTGGGGTGCCCAGGCAGCGCAGGGGTGCCACAGCACATGGAGCACGTGCTGCTGGCTGCTCAGGGCCACACAAACAGTCCTGGGTCCAGAGACTGTGGGACAAGACCCTCCATTTCAGCTGCTTAGAAGGGAGTTCACCAAGCACCCAAATTTGGCACTAAAAGTTAAATGCATCCCAGAATTAAAATGTCGTCTGTGAGGTGAACATGATACTTGGCACTCAAGAGTGACAATATGTGCTTGCCCTATTCCTAACTCAGGGAATCCATGAAACTTTATGTATTCCCTCCTGAGCCTAAAACTGATTACCTCAGGGCATCAGAAAGATGAAGCGAGATGCTTTACTGAACCCCAGCTAAATGATTGGATTGTTTTAATGGGCTTTGCCTGCATGCAGTGAGCTCTGAGGCTTGCAGCCACCCCAGCTGCAGAGTGTTCATGCTTTCTGTGGGGCAGCTGATTTCCAGCTCAATGCTTAGCACAGACACCTGTGGATGCCTTTTCCTGTGGCTTTTCTGAGGACTCCTATCCAATGAGTGTTTCACATAAAATACACTGAATTGGGAACTTGAATTGGGAAAGGTAAGCAAGCCCTGGGACTGTCTCCTCCCAGTGAAGCCCACACATATTTTTGCTATATCGTTGTTTCATGAAATTACTGGTATTACTGAAATTACCTCTCTTTGCAGATCTCTAACCATCACATTTTATAATGATGAGGAAAGACAGCAGCAAGCATTTATTTGGAAACCACAGGGTTAAGCAGATCTGGCATCTCATCTGAAAGAAATGGCTTTTTACCCTATAGGAATGACATGACATCTCCAAACCCTAAGTAGTGAGGAATCTCATGTTTGCTAGCCAGCATGCTAACTACTGTAGCTCTTCTTCAGAGAGTGATGGACATCTTAGATGTTTAGATCAAAGCTTAGCTTTGTTCATGGCTGTAGTCATACACCAGAACTGCTTGGTGCCAGACTGCAACACCCAGCAGGTTCTCAGGGAATGATCTAACCCAAAGTCCTGCTGAGCCACACATAAACTCCTTTTAAGACCCAGCTATTTTTCCAGCCCATAATTCATCTCTTACCACCCCTTTTTGTGTCTGTCTGAAGACTCCTGAGAATAATGCTTAAAAAAGAGCAGGAGCTCCAAATTTCCTCCAGGTCCCTGGGAATTTCTCCTGTAATTTAGTTCTTCCTCTAGGGTGAGAAGTCTCTTCTGCTCATAAGTACATATGATAAACATATGTTTATCATACCCTCTTAAATCACTTTTTCAGTCATCTTGTCACAGAACATAAAGTAAAATATTTTTATCTCCCCTTTTTAAACTCAAATCCAGTAGAACATCATGCAAAATGCAGCTTTGCTAAAAAACTGGGTGAAAAGATTGTCTCTGTGAAGAAGAAAGGTTTGCACATGGTGTTCATGGTGTTTTTTATTCCGTATCTCCCCTACCCCTTCCAATCTATACCAATTATTCAGCCCCAGAAAATACTAAAACTTTTAGTTGATTGTCCCTGACTCCTGCTCAATATGGGCTCTGCCAGCTGTTTCCTGACCATTCCTTGCAAAGGGCCACCTGGCCCAGCCGTGGCTAATGCACAGCTAATAACCAGCCAAAGGAGCTCCTGCAGCTTGATGCAAATTGTTTGTGGCTGCTTCACCTGGAACAGACCCACTTACAAATGGTAGGGCTGGGTTTCTACTCTGGGGCTGTCCATTCCAGGTGTATTCCATAGACCCACAGCTGAATGCAAACTGCTCTCCGCTGCCAGAGGGATAAGAACTCACTGTCAATATGAATGGTTGTGTGCCATTTGGCAGCCTTTAGCTCCAGCTCATTTTGGATTTCCATCTTGTCTGGTTTGGCAGCCCTCGCCACAGCGTGACCACTCAGGCCACCATTGTCCACTGTTAGTCTCCACTCCCTCAGGCTTCTGCACTGGCGGTGTGGTGAGAAGGCCAAGGGGGGAGCAGGTCCTGCTGATCACTCCAGGGCTGTCCAGCCACCAGATCAACGTGTGGATGGAAACCAGGGAATCTCCACTGGTGCAGTATTGCTGCCCATGCATTTTCATGGTAGCAGTGGGAATCTGCTCTTTTTCAAACACGGCAACCAAACCACAGACAGAGCATCTGTGAGACCAGGCAAGGTCTTGTGTTTAGGCAGCTAGACAGATGTTTAATCTTCTCTGTTCTCAAGACATCATACTGTGCACCCACTGGTACTCTCTTGGGGCTTTGAAGTACTCTCCCTTGAAGCAGTCTATGCCAATGATGCACAGAGACTCCAGACCAATCAGAGTAGGATGCTTTTACCCTTCATTCCCAGTTAAACTTGCCTCAGCCTACAAGCCAGGCAGTTTTTGGGATCTTCCTGTCACTCAAGAACTGCAGATGGATTCTACCCCTTTGTAGTCTGATGGCACCAGGGTACACTGCTTACAGATGTCTGCTAGAGCTTTATACTCCTGTGGGGCTGATGGGGCAGGCCATGTGAACCCCACAGTCCAGTAAACCCAGCTGTCCCTTTCCTCCACCTGGCCAAAGGAGGAAAGGCCCTTCTATTCCTGGTCTTCATTACTCAATATTTGTAGCTGCAAAACAGACAAAGAAGCCTCTTTGTTGGGCTCAAAGGTACAATCAGCTCTTTTCTCCACTCAACAGACACTGGAGCAGTAATTTTCCTGGATGGATGCTTTTGGACTGTTATTTTCCTTTCAGTTCCTGTGTCTAAGTTTCCAGCCTCCAGGTAAGTTAACCATCCCACTTCCTCATGGTCACATAGGAAGAACCACAGGATCATACCTGGTGTGTAACACTGGCACCCTTTCTCATGAACAGACAAGGCTGACTCTTCGTAGCTGAGGCCTTGGTAGGAGTGGGAAAGGATGACCCACGTTCCTCAGCTTGCTCAGACTTTTTTTTGGTCAGCCTGTCCACAGCTGAGACACAGCCCCATGTGGGAAGTGAGATAATCCTCGCACTCTCAAAGTTGTCTGGCCAGTTCTTCTGCAGTTGGTGCCACCATGTCTGTCCAGATGTCATCACCAGAGTCCAGATGTTTTCACCAGAGTGGAGGTGATGCCATTGGTGCATTTTGTACAACTTCCACCACGCAGGCCACGTGCCTCAGATTTCATCTGGGTCTTTGGGTGCTGGTTGTCATGCAGGTTATTATAGATCACCTTCAGCATGGTTAATTCCCTCAGATACTGGATTCCTCCCTCAATGCTGGGCCATTTACTTCAGGAATATGTGAAATCTTCCTTAAAGGGAGACCTATCTTTCATACTTGTTTGACCTTTTTGACAGCAACTGGGGGCAGGGGAGGTTTGTCCACCTTAGCAAACCTAACATAGCATTTATAGCTGCAGCTGTTGATTCAGCACACTGGCTAAGCATTAGGACCTGGCACAGAGGCACTGGGAAAAGGAAGATGCACCCATTTGGTCTGTTTATTTTTGAAAGCTTCCTCATTATTGTTGTTTTTGTGGGTTCTGTAGCTCCATAGGCCTGTCAGGAGATAAAGATGCCTTTCCTGGCTGCTGAAGCCAGTCTCCAACATCTGCCCTGTCCAGAGGGAAGGAAAGCTATGTTAAAAGAAGAAAAAAAGCCACCACAATTGTTAGCTATTTGCTGGTATGTTTAGGCAATGAGATCAGAGCGGTCAAGACGAAGAAAAGTTTGCTCAGTTCTGATTAAGAGAACCAAAAACTTCTGGCACATAGGTTTTCATCTTACAGTAAATCAAAGGAGCCTCTTATGAACAAAGCCCTTTTCATATTTTACAAACTATAAAACACTCCAGTGGGTGTTTACTTGCAAATGACAAAAGGAATGACATGCAGATTTCACAGTACATTGAAAAACATTGGTCAGAAGTTAGTTTATATTTAAAAGCAGTTATTGTAAACTCAATTGTATAACATGCTGATCTTTAACAGCAAACATCTGCTTATTCCTCCCAGACATTTATTTTCCCACTTCTCTTCTAACAAAATGCTTTGAATACTGGGGAACAAAAGTGTCTCCATGCCTTGTTCAATCTACATGCACATAAAGTCAATGTTTGAGTATTTTCCAGGGACTTTGCATGAAAATTCACGTGGTTTTGCTACCAGCAATCTACCCCCGAGATGAGAGAGATGTCTGCCACACAGCATAGATAAACAGAGCTTCATTTTCATGTCTGTGTTTCAAAAGGCTTTTCTTCAAACTATTCCAAGTTGTCTGTAACCTTTGGAATATTGTCTAGAAAAATTATGAGAAAAATTTGCTTCTAAACCTGTCCCTCTAGGCAGAAAGTCAACATTGATGACCAGCAAGTGACCAGCCAGGACGTGCACAGGAAGGATTGTCACTGAGTTGCACATCTGAAGATCAAGGGTTTAAATGCCCATATTAGCAAATACATCACTTTCTATGATGATGATGGTATGTTCAAAACTGTAATTAGGCTGAGAAGCTCTACTGAAATCTGGAAAATAGAACAAAGCCCAAGAAGGGGTCTTCTCATAATTAGGTCAAGAACCTGGAGCTATCTATCTGGAGGGTGTAACTGTGGTACCTTTAAATTAAAATCAATCAAGCAAACAAAATACAAACTGCAGGGAAATTGCCCTTTGCAAATTTTACTCAACCCTTTCATTGACCATTCCTGATTTCAGTGGAGGGGGGGATGTATTCAGGCTGCATTAGGATTAATACAATAACTGGGATATAATAATTAGGACACTGTGCTATGCAGAAGAGAAACCTGCAGCAGGTCATCAGCAGATGCAAGAGCTGTGAACACAGGAAAAGCAACGTGTTCAGTCATTGAGGGAGGAGGAGGTACCTCATGGTACCCTAAAGCCATGTGAATGGATGGGTAGGTGCCAGAGCCAGGGGAGCCCCTTCCAGCTGCAGCCTCAGGAATGGCTGTGGGCAGGGCTCTCCACAGCTCCGTGTCCCGTTCCAGGTTGGTTCTGGCGCCTCCCTGTACCAAGAAAGCAGCTGCATCCCTACTGACTGTTCCTGGGGAAAGGAAAGGGACAAGAGTGGCTGCCATCAGGAGACAGTGGGTCCCATCTCACTTGTTAGGCAATGAGTTAAATTGATGCTGGCTGCCACATGTTCCCTCTCTCATCAGTGGAGCCTGCAGCTGGAGTGAATGCTCTGCTTGTTGTTTTTTGTTTGTTTAGGATGGGGAGAGCCACGCTGTGGAAGTGCCTGTTTCTCTCCTTTAGTTAAGATAACGTCTAGAACATTTTGTCAGCTACAAGCATCTGCTCTGGTCAGATGAGGTCCTTTTGAAGCAAATGGTCAGGAAGGACAAGCTCAGAGCATTTGGGTGACTTGGCTAAGAACCTAATCAGATCTTTCCAGCAGATGTGAAACATGGGGCTGGGGGAGCTTAAATGTTTAAAAGAAACAACATGGTTTGGATTTTACTTAACAAAAGAGTCACTAAGCAATGTTTATTCTCTGGTCTGCATCATCAGTAGTGTGTACTATGTCATTCACCCTGACAATGCCATTTCTAATGGAGTCTGGTGGGCTGATGCTAGATGCCAGCTGCCCCACAGAGCTACCTTATAACTCCCCTTCCTCAGCTGGGCAAGGGAAAGAAAATATAAGGAAAAGTGGTGAGTCAAGCAAGGACATGGAGAGATCACTCACCCGTTACTGTCACAGGCAACACAGACTGAATTTGGGGGAAATCAGTTTACTTTGTTATCAACGAGGTCAGAGTAGGATAATGGGAAATACAACCAAAGCTAAAATCACCTTCTCTCTATACTTTTCTTCTTCCTGGCCCTAACTTCACTCCCCAGTTTTCCACCTCCTTGCAGGCAGCAGAGGGAGATGGGGAATGGGGAACGATGGTCCATTCATCACACGCTGTCCCTGCCACTCCATCCACCTCAGGGCCAAGATTGCTCGCCTTCTTCCCTGCTCCAGTGTGGAGTCCCTCCCACATGGACAGTGCTCCATGAGCTCCTCTAAGGCGAGTCCTTCCTGCAGGCTGCAGCTCTCTGCAGATTGCTACAGCATGCATTCCTTCCACAGACTGCAGTCCTTCAGGAACAGACTATTCCCGCATAGGTCCCCTGCAGGGTCACAGTTCCTGCCAGGAAACCTGTTCCAGTGGGCACTCCTGTCTCCACAGGTACTGTAAGAGCCCTGCTCCAGCATGAGCTTCTCTTGGGGTCACAGCCTCCTTCAGGCGTTCACCTACTCTAGCCTGGGATGTTCTGTGGGCTGCCAGTGGATCTCTGCTCTACTGTGAACTTCCATGGGCTGCAGTGGGACAGCCTGTCTCCCCATGGCTGCAGGGGAATCTCTGCACAGGCACCTGCAGCACCTCCTCCCCCTGCCTGCTCACTGACCTTGGTGCCTGCAGAGCTGTGGCTCTCACATGTTCTCACTCTTCTCTGTCCGCTCCTCAAGAGAGACACTTCCCACTTTCTAAATCTATTATCCCAGAAATCCTTCCACTGTCACTGCTGGGCTCAGCCTTGGCCAGTGGCAGGTCTGTCTTGGAGCCCTGGCATTGGCTCTGTGCTTCTGGCAGCTTCTCGCAGAGGCAGCACACCTGGTAAAATGTGAAACAGATTTCTCCTAACTCATGCACCCCACAGAGACCACACTATGGAGAAAATTTTACACCTGAGTCTCATTGTGACACAGCCAACATGCAGAAGGGGTATCTACTGAAACTGAAGTGAGGAAGTGCTCTGCACTCAGCAGTTTAATGGGCTGAGAAGATCGTTTCTCAGATGAAGGCACATGCTAACCCATCCAGCAAAGTCCTGTGTCTCTGCAGACTGACCCATTTCTTGTCCTCCTTGATGACAATCCAGCTCATCAATCCCATTTTTCTGCTGCATTCTGATGTCTTCTTCTGTCAGCAGTCCACCAGTGTGTGATCCTGACTGCTCTCCCTCTTTCCACAACATGCAGATTCAGGTACAATGTTAAATGTATTTGGTTGCTGTCTTTGTTGAAACAAATTATTTTGTTTATTCTTGTTATGGAAATGTCCAATAGCTAAACATAGCTCAAAAGGTTGACAAACAACTTGTGTGTGAATAAAGAGATCTATAAATATGTAAACAAAGAATGGGAAAAAGTATGTGATCACAGAAGTGAACTCTAAAAACATTTCTTTCTTGACTTCCTAGGTGACCACTAGATTGAAGAGTACATGTCGTAACATTTAGAAAACACACACTGGGGACAGACAAGGGTTTCCATTTGTTTGTTCTGTCTGTTAAAATTATACTGTGGTTTCTGAATCATAAATCATGGAGTGGAGCTGGAGCTGCATTAGCTGTACTACACAATCTCCTTCCTGCACACAAACTCAAAATGAAATCCATTTGTGTCCCATGGTGAAGTTAATATGTCCACCTGTGTCTCCTTCAGTCAGTAAACACAGAGCAGGTGAAATCAGGAGGAAACTTAAATGAGATCAAAAGATATGTTCAAAAGAAGGGCTGAAGCCATCTGGAATCCCTCAGAGCTGCCAGCTACACAAACGAGACCTGCTGGCATCCTAAGTGGAATTTCTTGCTTCTCTTTCTTCTGAAGCTGGAGGAAGTTCAAATGAACTCTGGGAGAGCAGTTGGCACTTGCTTTGTAAGGAGGCTCATTGTTCAGAGAGGTGAGATCAGACATATGTTTCAAGGACACCCAGATTTGGACTCTAAAACGTTGCTGCTTTTGTTTAGGGAGCTCTTCAACACAGAAAAAAAAAAAAGAAAAAAGAAAAAGAAGAAAAAGCAGTGTATTAATCTGTTTTTCCATTGTTCCATAATACACTTTGACTTGTCCTACATCTTTCTTTAACTGAAGCAGAACAAATCTA
Source organism: Zonotrichia leucophrys gambelii (assembly GCF_028769735.1). Classification (NCBI taxonomy): domain Eukaryota; kingdom Metazoa; phylum Chordata; class Aves; order Passeriformes; family Passerellidae; genus Zonotrichia; species Zonotrichia leucophrys. Next base: position 22,005,092 of record NC_088170.1, on the reverse strand, counting down.
GGAAGCCCACAGGAAAATTTGTTTGGCTCTTTGTTTGGAAAGTCTCTTTATTTAAAAGAAACAAAATAAACAAAATAAGTCCCAGGACTTTGATTTCAGAGAAACTAGTCTGGCTGCAGAGTAAGAAAGCAAGCTATGGATTGCCCTGCCATGATTGGAATAATATGTGCAAATCCATGACAGAATGAACAGGAGTGGAAATCTAAAGTAAAAACTACAATTACAGGGAGCCATGTACTTCAAACAAACAGCCAACACAATATGCATATCATGAAGAAATGCTGTGCTCCTCCTCCCCCCAGCTTTCAGAACGGTATGAAGCAGGGAAAGGGATGATTAATGCAACATATTCAACAAAACTCTGAAGTGGCTTCAGTTTTAATTTTAAATGAACTGAGTATCTCAAACTGTATCTTGAACACTGCACCCTTTGGGACCAGGGCTATTCCCCTTGGAATCAGAATGTATTCCAGGGGGGCAATTTTTGTTTTGGGTAAGGAGCAGGACAGTTCACAGAAGCCTTGGGTAGAAGGGGGGAGTTGGCTGCTCCTGATGGACTGCCAAAGGATGGCGCAAAGATTTTCAAGTGTTTCAAGTTTGTCTTTTCATCTAGCTACTGAGACAACCCCAGTCTAAGAGACCTTAGCTACTTCTATACTTAATTTTGGCTATATGTGAATACATCTACATTTGCCCTAAAATCTGTCCCTCTTTCATGCTTTCTGGATGTGAGACACACCCCCTCAACCCACAACATGCATCTTTTAGAGATAACCCAGGTGTACATATTCCTAGATTATGCCCAAAAATGGCACAGCAGGGTCTGTATCTGTTCAGCCTGTGTCTACAAGATCTAGCACAGTGCTGCTGATGGGGCACATGGCTGATGCTGAATCCAAAACTGTGCTCCAAAAGGCACCACAGAACACAGAAGTATCATGACAGTGTGGGCAGCAGAACAGGTCCCAAAATATAGGCCTCCAGCTTGTTCCTGTGGAGAGTGTAGATAATCTTTAGTCTGTATTTACTTTGGCCTCTGGATAAATAGGCTGATATTTGCATAGGATATTAGAAAATATTTTATTGTAACAGTGTCTCGAAGTAGAAACCACATTTTGAAAGAGTTCATAAAGTAAAGCAAAGTAAAAACATTCCTTCATGTTTCCAGAAGCTAAAGTACATGTATTTCTATCATAACTGAAGCTCACATAACCTGTCTGTGCTGAGCAGTGTTTCACAGCCTAGGAAGAAATAATTTTAGAAAGCCAGGAAGACAATATGAGCCCCACACAATCCTAGAAAATGAATGCCTTGCTCTTCAGAAATCATGCTATTAATCCACATAATCATGCTATTAATCCACATAGATGTTCACAGAGATCCCAAACATATTTGGGACTGAATTAAAAAAACCCAAACTCTTGCTGCTTTTAAGTACCTCCAATACTGCAGGATTCTTTCTGGTTTTAAATAGAAAATCCATATGCATCAGTGGCATTCAACTGTCCAGAAATTGTCTTGCTGAAAACAAAGAAATTTCCAGATAAGCAAGTCCTTCAGCAAGTTCTCTAGTTCCCACTAAAAACATGGATAGTAAAAAGAAGGGACCATATCCTTTGATGTTCCGTAACAGACAAGGTAGCAGAAATTCAGAATAAAGGTGGGAATAAACAGTGCTTGGGTTAATAAGCCAGGATCCATGAAGCAGTGGGGTGCCTACAGCAGGAGCAATCAGCCATGGAAGCTGCTGATGGAAAATGTAACAGGCAAAATGCACTTGAGCATGGCTGAGGGGAGATGCTGGAGATGAAACCCAAGAACTGGAATTGGTTGCACATCAATCCTTTAGCACTTTCTTGCTCACTAAGATGTAACAGCTCTTTCTTGTTGGGACTTTAAGGTTTTTAACTTCACTGTTTAATGTTAAGAAGGCTATGAATTTTTTATTCTCTACATTTTGCTACGAGAGGAGGAGATCCACTGGTTGCAGTTCAGATTTCACCTCCAGGTAAAAGGCCCTCCCTTCCTCTATTTAGACACATGGCTGTGTGCCCCTGTCAGCCTTGTCTTCTTTGGGCTGGATTGACTCCAGCCAGTAGCCAAAGACCCACATAGCCACTTGCTCACTCCTCTTTCCCAAAGGATGGGGAGAAAAATCAGAGGAAGACAAGAAGACTCATGGGTGGAGAAAAACACACTCTAGTAAGTGAAGCACAGGCTGCTCATGCCAGCAGAGCAGTAACCTGCTGATGGCTGAGTCCCACCAGACTGATCTGTAGTGTTCAGGAAGGAGAAAATCAGAATTCCAAGGATCTTAAGGATCTTCATATATGAGATTTTCCTTTGTTTTTGAAAATCATAGGCAATATCAGAGTTCAAGCATTACATCGACCATGGGGAGGATTTAAATTTAGCCCTCCTGTTTACACAAAGGCCATTAGCAGAAGGTAGTGATACATAGGAGCCAGCAGTCATGATTTCATTACCTTTGTTCTCTGTAACTGGAACAGAGTCCAAGCTATTCACATCCTGGAGGCTTGAAAAGGGCCAGCCTTGAGCCAAGCTGAAAACTATTGACTGAAGTCAGCTGGGAGATGACTCGAAAAAGAAAAATGTTAATTAGGATATATTTCAGAATATTTCACTAGATGCTAAGAAAGCCACAATACCACAATTGGAAAAGAAGGCTGTGATGGTTACAAAAGAACTTCACTTAGTAAGAGTGCAAAATAAGCTAAAAACATAATGAAGAAAGAGAAGGAAATAAGACATGAATGAAAGGATGAATTGATAACAATTAGTACAGCTGAGGAATAAAAAGCTATGGGTGGCATGTGTAAGAACAAAAAAAAAGTAATTTCTTTAATAGACAAAACAAAGAAACCTGATGATGGTGCTGGTTTATTACTCAAGGGAAGTGGTGGTGGTGCTGCTGTCACAGAGGATGGTGATTTATTTGGGAAGAGAGCCCATGGAGAGCAATTTTTTCCCAACCCTTTCACAAACACTTGAGCTTGAAGACTTAAATCCTCCCATATATAGACTTCAATCTTCTTGTATCTTTTTTGGTCTCTTTTTTTCCTTTCTACACTTAACCAGTAATACTTGGTACTTTTCCACTTTCTACCTCAGTGTCGTGGGTGGCTGACAGGAAAGCCCAACACAAGGCTAGCTCCTTGCTCTATTCATGCAGCCTCCATAGAACTTTCCTGTCTTTGGAAGGCTCAGCTGAGTTCAGCCAGCACTCTTTTGATAGAAAACTAACCTGGGCAAGTGTCTGCTAACACCATTTCTTGCTCAGCTTCAACTTATGCCAGGAGAGCTGCAGGAGCTCCCCAGATCCATTTGCGGTTTCCCTGAGGGCGTGCATTCAGCATGCAAATTTTGCTTTGGAGAAGGTACTGGAACTAACTCTGGCCAGACAGGCCAGCAGAAAGCAGATCCTGACACCAGTTTTTAGATCCCAAGGCTGCAAGACCACTGTGTTGCTCTCATATCACTAACAGTTGGTTAAGGTGTCATACCAGTGTCAAGAGAACATGGAGGTGCATAAATGAACTGGAAACTGGATAAATTAGGTAGAAATGAAGGTGGAAACCAGTGTGAAGTGACTGTCCTGTACTGCAAGGTCCTGTACACAACCCTGCTCTAGTTGGAGTTTTTTCAGTGACGACCAAAAGAAGGAAAACCGGAGATGGAGAGCCTCAGCAACCACACTGGCCAAGGGCACCATCTGAGTCCCACGGGCAGCGGCTGGATGTTATCTCCTCTGTGAGTTGGTGTTGTGGGTACTGTTCCTTCCCTCAGAATCCTGTAGGAATCTTCCAAATCTCCTAATCACCAAGTTTCTAATGTCTGTGGCACAGCACAGTTCACAGGGCAGAGGAGGGGGGAAAAATCTATTTGGCTGATGAGACAGGACCTCCCCAGCACACATTTAGAGGGCTGGACCTAACACAGAGGCCAGCCACAGGCTTTTCTGCGCTCCCTTGGCAGAAAGCAGAGGTTTGAGTAGAGATCCTTGCACCTCATAAGACTCTCAGGCTCTCCTACTGAAACAGTTTTTATTTGTTTAAATTAAGTACTTTTTTGGACAGGACTGAAAAACTGGAGATTCAGAGATGAGCTGTGAGAATAACTAAAGGCTAGTTGCAGTTAAATTAAGGCAGAGAAAGCTGAAATTTTACCTGCCTAGGCACATCTGCTATTGGAAGGTGCCTCTCCTCCGAGATACTGTTAGGAATTTCCATTTAAATAAATTCAGAAAACAAGGACCACAATCCTATTAAACATGACAGACATCATCTGAAGGGATTGACCATGCCCAGAAACCAGGCTTTGCAGAAGAACAGGTTTGGGTTTATCTCCCTCTGTGTTCTGCAGGGGTAGGAGGCCTTGTAAGGACGCTAAACAGAGAATCACAAGAGGACCACAGTAGTCCATTCTAGTCTTATCACACATGGTAGAGTAATAAACTAAACAATTCACCTAGCAGTACCTTTCACTCAAGTAACCTCCCACCATTTTTTTGACATTTAGTAGATTTTTAGATTTGCAGGATCCTACCTGGTTTACACTCAGAAATATTCCCAGTTATTTCCAGCTTCTCCAAGCAAGCTCCCTTCCCTCCTCTCTCCCTGGCAGCTTCACTTGCTGTTCCAGGGACAATGCATTTCTTCATTAAGGCTTTGAAATTTGGAACAATAAGATAAAAGAAAAATATCCTTGGGTTGGGACTAAACCAAAGAGAAAACTGAGGAGAGCCTTGCCAGGAATATTGGACAATTTAAACAGATTACCTAGCTGGAGGCTCAGGGTGCCAGAGAAGGTAAATAACACAGCTAGCAGCCTCCTTTACAATTGTCTACATTGGACTTATAAATCACCACATGATAAAGAAAGCATTTCTGAAATTTTGGAGGGAAGAAGGAAAAGAAAGCTATAAAAACCAGCCATTTTTTTACACTTTCACATCAGCAAAGGTGCTCAAAGCAATTAATCTGAATTAAACACCCAGAAGGAATATTGCACAGCCCATGGGTGAAGTCCAAATCAGCTGTGCTGAGAATGGAATGGAAAATTCTCAGAGTGGTAGGTACCACCCCAGAAATGCATGGACCACACAAACCCTGCTGACACGTCACAGGGTCCCAGTAAAGACCCTTCTTTGGAAAGGATCTTTTTGGACTGACAGTCACTGGGGGCTTTTTGGTGGGGGAGAATGATTTTTCATGCATCCTACACTCTTGGCACCTTCACAGCCATTGTTCACTCCAGCAGAAGTTTCCTCTCCTCAGAAATGAAAAATTTGTCTGTTTTTTAAAACCTCGGGGTTGGTGTGTAAGAGAAGTTGGTCAATAAACCACATAACTTAGCCTAACTTCTCCCTTTTCAGTGACAGATGGACTTACTAATGTGGAAATGTCATGACTACATAACAGCCCCAATCTTCATTAACATTTAACAAAGAGTAAAGAATACTTCATGCCATTGGCATAATTTCCATACTCTCAAGGACACCAAAAGCACAAAGCAAAATCCTCTTATTAATTTCATATGCTGATACCTACTCAAGTACCCTCCTTTTCTACTGTGCCTGCAACTCCCCTTTGAATCAACAGGGAATACCTACCTCATAAAAGGCACAGTAAAAATCACAAGCCAAAATATCCATATCCTCTGTAACCAATATATATCCAATAAACAATATCCTCTGGTGGATAATTCACCAGAGATAATTTTGCCCTTAAGTCCTCAAATATTCTGGAAGGATCTTAATTTCTTCCAAAGAAAAACTTTTAACTGAATTTTAAAGAAAAAGGGGAAAGATTACAAGTAAAAGCACTATGGGGATAAGAAACTGACTAAGGTGAGGGAAACTAGTTAAAGCTAGAAAATAAATAAATCTGAAACATTCAATTTTAGGCCATTCCACAAAATGTAGGTGTCAAAGGGCAGGGATCTGAACAGCAGATTTATGCAGGGACATGCTCAGGAGAAGCTTATTCACATAAGATATGGGACCATCCAGATACTGTGAAACAGGGGAAGATTATTGCTAACATGCCAGAAACAAGACTGAATGCAGAACTCTGAAATACAGCATATATAACAAAAAAAACCAAAAAAAACAAAAAAACAACAACAAAAAAAAAAAAAACACCAAAACAAAACAAAAAAACCTATGGGTTTCTCAAAAGTAAATAAATATACATAAAATTGATAGTTGCAGCTTTAGTACCCAAGCAACAAAATGAGTAGCTAACCAGATATTGGAAGGAACAAATTCCCACAGTTATTACAAAATTGTAGAAGAGTTTTAAAGACAATGCCATTTATGGACACTAGAGGTTACTAGCCTGTAACCCAAGAGGAATCTTTTTGTTTTGAATTGATTGTTTTTGAAGAAAAGAAGCAATTCTTATGGTTATATTTGAGCCTGGAGATGGCAGTGAAGGGATTCAACTTTTTGTTGGCTTTGGCTTACTGTGCTGTACTAAGTAAATTACCTAACTTTACTCTGCCAGTGTCCTTTAAATGATAATCATCAGTAGCTTCTATCTGTGCAAACTTCAGAGTGTACTGCAAATCATTTGGTTGTCATTTATGATCAGTATCAGGCTGGCCATAATGAAATATCCCCTTTTTTATGCCATACTACTTGTATCTAAAGAAATAACAGTAAGGATAGCAATCATGGTGTACAGAGGTCTGTAGACTCTCCATCTGTCCAATTCAATCTCTCACAAAACAAAACAAGATCAGTTAATTTTGTTGGTAGTGTTGTTGTTGCTTACTTTCAGAGTAGCTGAGGCAATACACTGATTTAGCCATCTCTGAGGCAAGGTGCCTGACAGGGCTCAAGAGGCAAACAAAACAGAAATGTGTGGGAAAAAATGGAAAGATTTTATTTCAGCCTTGGTTTTTTTGTTAGTATTCAGGTTTATTTACTTGCCTTTCCATTTCTTCTACTGCCATGTTGCAGCAATTTTTTCTCGCCTCCCCTTCTCCCATCCCAGCCAAGACTTGTGGTGGCCTTTTGTCACAGACATATTTTATGAAAAATCCTTTTGCTAGGATCTTTTCTCCTGAGAAGCTGAGAGGCCTCAGAAAAGAAATGTAAACAATGATTATCTGCTGCTGTGGAATGCACAGGTATATCTTTGATTGGTCTCATGTGGTTGTTTTAAATTAATGGCCAATCACAGTCCAGCTGTCTCAGACTGTCTGGTCAGCCACAAGATTTTATTATCATTCTTTTCCTTCCCTTTCTAACCTTCTGATGAAATCCTTTCTTCTATTCTTAGAATAGTTTTAATATATATTTTCTTTTAATATTATATATACAATGAATTAATAAATCAGCCTTCTGAAACATGGAGTCAAGATTCTCATCTCTTGCCATGTCGAGGTTGCTTGCAAATTCAACAGTCCTTCTCCTCTCCTGTCCCAGGGGTGTTCCTAACAGCCTGTTAATTCAGTAGAAATCCTGTGCTGACAAATTCCCTGTTGGTGCCATTGTGAAATACTGAATAGCAGCAGAAACTTCTGAGCAAATAGTTGGATCAAAGTCAGAAGGCTTTCTGTTGAACTCAAGATGCCTGAGAGTGACCAAAAAAAGAAAAAGGAGACATTGGTTTTTGCTCCAGTCACAGCAAACTGCTAATTGACCTAGGGATTACTGCAGAAAGGAAGGGTAAAATCTAATGCAAAATAAGAGGCATATCGCTATTCTTCTCAAACAAGCCACTCCTCCATCTCTTCAGGCCTTCTTTATCCCTTAATGACTTGCTTATTTATTTAATCTGTGCATTGTAGCCTCATTTCACACTTCTCAGAGCATCCTAACCTGGGACATCATTCCAATTCTTTGTCAGAAAACCAGCAAACACTGGAAAAGCATTGGTATTTTCTAAAAAGATCAATATCTGCCTTAGGTTTCAGGTGAATCTGAGTAGCTATTCTACAAGCAACTCAAGTTTTTGTTGCTTTGAGCCCTTTTCATCCAGCTAGCAAATGCCAGGAGCCTGCCTGATCTGTGGGCAGCTTAGTGCTCAGACAAACACACATGGTGTGCCAAAAGGACAGCAGGACAAGCTCCCCTTCCCTTCTCTAACAGCCTAGTTTAGGGTGACAAAAACCACTCCCACTCTTCTCTCAAAAGTAAAATGCCAGAGGACTATTACAAGCCAATTGAGAAGGGCTTTTTCAATGATATAGAACACATGCTTTGAATTAGAGCTCATATGCAAAAACAGGAACTGGAAATCACAATGTTTCATTAAAAATGTGAGTATGAAGTATAGGCAACACTGTGAGATGTTTTTCTTTTTGCTTTATTTTTCTTTAAGTAAATCTAGGAAAATCTACCCAGAACATTTCAACACCATTTCTTACAAAACATAAGTCCACTTTTCCTCTCAGCTCTGTACTCCATTCTGTGGGATGAAATCAGCCTTGCTTCCCTCAGGGTTGCACTTTTATACACATATAATCTGCTACTGATTTATGTAGCAGTAGACAGTGCTCAAAATCATACCGCCAGCTGCCCTTTTCCCCAAGTGTTAAAGCTCAGTGCAGCCCTACAGAGACCTTCCCCTCAGCACAGCTTCCCTACAGAGAAGGGGCTCTGTGACTTCCAGATAAAGGGATTTTCACTCACCAGCTTGGTTCTGGCTTTTCATTTTGCTCTGAACAACAGCAGACCATTGACCAACTTCTTCTATGTCACATAGAAGTACATGTCTCAGTTGAGATGGCCACGATACACAGATATCACCATGCAATTTCAGAAAGCTCCAACCCATACAGAGCAGCACTATCACACTTCAGAAGGCTGCAGGCATCTGCCCTTCTTGTTCTTCAGCCCAACCTTTTACACCCCTCCGGTTGATGCACTGCCCCTGTGAGCCCTCTGTTCGCTTTGGTGGTGGGTCAGTGCCCTGGGCACTCCCTGGCTCATTGCTGTCAGTGCTGCTCACCTGCTGCTCACAGCTGCACCCACTGGGGATGGGGCTCAGACACAGCCCCATCCCAATCACCACAAACTGTGTGCCTGCACTTCCAGGCTTTCTGCTGTTCAGCACTCTGGTCTCAGATTAAATCCTGACATGGAAAATCAGAGTGGCCTCAGGGTAGCTGCCGCAGGGGCTGCTTTGGACACCCATTCTCCACAGGCTCTATTGGTGATGGTAGCAGTTCCTGGCTGGACAGACACCACTGGGATGCTCCTTTCCCAGAAAGCCTCTTGCCTTCCCTGTGGTCCTGTTCAAACTTGTGCAGCCACTGCTGTGCTCTCTACATGATGGGCCTAAACCACTGCAGGATGGTGTGAGACTAAAGCCAGGGAGGCATATATAGTTCAGCCTTAAAATCATATTCCCTTGTGAGAATATACAGGAAATGCAGGAAAAGGAGGTACTCACCTGCAAGGGCAGCATTACCAGCCTCAAGAGCAGCTCCCCATTTCCTCCAAAGAAAACAACAACAGCATCCCACAGATGGAAGCATCCCACAGACCAGCTGATGTAGGTGAAGAGCTGCACAGAACCAGCAGCTCAGGCTGGAAACCTGGCTGGATTTAGAGGGATACTATGCCCAGGGAGGATGGGCAAGGACACCTTACTGGCATATCTCCACTTCTTTCAATAGGCCCAAGGACCCTACAAAGACCAAGGGAAGATGGAGTCCACCCTTGCTCAGCTGAGACCACCATTTGAAGGCAACTAAGGACCTAAGCTGATGCCCTCCTCCCATCCTGAGCTGCCTTAACTTCAAGCAAGATCCTATGGTGCAAGCAAACTAAAAATTTGCATCACAACAACATTAGAAACTATTAAAAGAGTGAAAATGAGAGCCTGGCAATACCACCCAGACAACAGAGTTGTATTACAATACTTACTCTGAGAGTAATAACTTCAGGGTTGCTGCATATGAGGCATTCTCCACCCCAGCCCCTCTCTGCATGGGAGTAGAGAGCAAAACATCATGAAAAATACATTTCATCTCTAATGATCTGCATATGTGAATGGCAGAGCTGGAAAATCGTGCGGGCACGTTCTGCCTGACAGAAAAACAAGCAGGACTTATTCTCTGCTCTGGATAGAGTTCAAAAGCTGGTGAACAATCAAGATGCAACTTATCAATCCTTTTTTCAATTTGTCAGTCCATTGTGTGAGAAAGGAGAAGATAAAACCAGGAGTTCCTTTTTGTTTTCTGCACATATGTCATGACTCTTTTCATTGTCATCAAAGAACCTTCATCAAAGCTTTCCATGCTCTCCAACAGAACATCAGGGTGGAACACACCTCTGAGAGAAAAAATAACTGTATTTCACTCACCATTCACAGTCAGTTTCGACTGCAGCAAATTCCCAGTGCTTCCATCTTCTCTGAGCCTCAGTGAAATACACAGACAGTGAGAAATTTTAACATGCAGCTAGTTCTGTAGCAGAGTCAGCTGTGTGGTAATTCCCTTCTAAGACTTGTATTTTAGTGAAGCAATTCCAGCAAGGCCAAAATATAGTCTCAGATACATACTTCAGCTGTTTTCTAAGAAGGGGAACCAGAGCACAGGTCACTGTACTGGGAAGGAAGGGAAGAGAAAAGCCATGCCAACCCCAGTCCTCTCCAGGGGGGAGCATTGCTCTCACTCTCCTCCAAGCTTCTGCTGCTTCTCATTCATCTTTCACTCTGAGAATGATTGCCTTCAAGAGGCAGGTCATGTATTTGCTGCTGTCAACCTGAATAATGACTACTTTCTCAATTTTGAAGGACAGCAATACTTTTTTATGTCAGAATGCTAAGAAATCACACATTACACCTCCAAAATCACTCAGAGTCAATATAGGAGTAACAGCTTTGGGAGAACTTTTTTCCTCTGATGTTCGAACTTTCAGCAGAAACTTTATCAAATCTAAGAGAGCTAGGAACATTGTCCTCTTCTTGTTTGGGGTGGTTTTGTTGGTATGGTCTGGGGTTAGCAGCTAAGGCTCAAAAAAAATCCACCAACAGAGAAAATCTCCATAGCGTTAATAGCTAATGGACAGGGCTTGTAACAGAGGAGAAAGACAATAAAAAACAGACCAAAGCAAACCAAACAAAAAATCCCACCCTACAAAACTTCATGAGGAGAAAAGTAGACATGAAAAAAATCTAACTTGTGGCTGGTTCATAACAGGAGTGCACTTGTCAAAAATGGCCTTGTTGATCACCAGATACTGCACTTAGGTCCTTGCAGTGCACTGGAACAGAGATAAACCATTCAGTTCTCTTCTCCTGAAAGTCTAGAGACACATCACAGGTCTTGTGTAAGAAGAAATAAATGTGAAGGGAAAGCTGGATAAATTAAATATTACATGCAGGTCAGGTACCACTGTGGGGTGTTTTCTGCCTTTTTCTAAAATTCAGCTCTGGAAAATGCTTTTGATCTTTTCAGGGATGAAAGAGGGATGGAAAAAGGCAGGAAGGCAGGAAGGAAGGCAGGAAGGAAGGCAGGAAGGCAGGAAGGAAGGGAAATTCTTTAGTCTGCCATCTTTAACAGTGGTGGCACCAGCCTGTGCCATGGGGACACAGGAAGGCATAAGCCAAACCCAGAACATTTGTTTCATTTGTTTATGACATAATTCCTTTCCTGGAGACCAGCAGCAGCTTCTGGGATCCACAGTCAGTATATCAGCACCAGTGGCACTGCAGGGTAAGCTGCTGGCAGGTGAACGTGGTAAAAACCAAACACCTGCATGAACTGTGCAGTGGCAGCTCCATTACAGCGAGGATTCTTCCAGCTCACTTTTTGTGATACTGAACTCCAGCAAACACCAATCTCGCATGTGTTTGTAGTGCTCTGGCCCCTCTAACTCACCATCAAGTGCTGCATGTGGCTTCAGAGCCCAGAGACCATCAGCTTCTCTGCAAGCTGCTGCCCGAGGTGGTGTCACTGTATAACGGAACAGGGACTGGCTAGAGCGGGGTTACCATTACTTTAATTTAAATAGCAGTCAACATTCACCATGCAGACTGGTAATACCATGCACCTGTAACAAATGTAAAAGCCAAATACCTGCACACTGTGTGTCCTTCAAGGAAAAAGTTATGGAAAAATCTGTAGTTCAAAATACAGATCCACTCCAGCTCAAAGTACAGATGGTATCTGAGCCAAAGGGGCTCAGGTCTCATTTCTGTACTCACTGCCAAATAGAAGCTTGAAAGCAAGTTGAGAATAGACACAGGAGATTTATTATGGGTTACCTCTAATATAGATTTTATATTTAAATTACATCATTGGTATCTTTTATTAATCTAAAGAAATCAGCCTCAGGTTGAGACAATTCCCTGCGCATCCTCTTTTTATATAATTACTGTATAATGAAAAATCTAACCACACACAGGTGGTGGGGTCCAGGTCTCCCTCATCCACATGAAAGGTCAGAACTCTAGGACAGAGCTTTTATACACTTCATGTTTTGAAGCCTTTCCAGTGGATGCACAGACCCATCTACAGCTAATTTTTAAACAAGGCTATTGTCTGCAAGTTTATAAAGGTCAATATCTTCCTCCCCTTTCATCCTTGTCAAGCCACAGCCCAGAGGATTAAACCTATGCATCCTGTGTAGGTGGCACAGAGCCATGTCCTTGCATCTGGAACTCAGATTTGTGTGTGTGGCGTTGCCACCCCAACAGGAGCTGCAGACCACTCCTCCTTGTCCTCTAAAACAGGGTACACTCAACAGTAAAGACTCTTGTTCATCCGGAGGGGAGCTACTGGTTGGAACTGTCCAGCCTCAAGGATTCTGGTCATGGACATGGCTGTCTGTACAAGAGAAAAACAAATTCTGAGATAACAGTAACACCTTTCTTTGAAGTGTATCCTGAAATGGCAATTAAAAGCAAATAATTGCTGAACTTCTACAGACATTGCTGAACTAATCACAGTTGCTGTGATCTAGAAATGACCACAATCTCTTTGGGCACATCCTGATTTAATGCCCCAAATCAGTCTGCTTCTGCCTCTGCCCACACACAACAAGATCTGCCCTGTGTTGAATTTCATTATTAAAAGGCAAGGAGGAGCTCTAGATGTACCAGATCAATCTCTGATTTAATCAGAGTTCATTTTTCAGCTTCATTGGATCAGTCACATGTGATTTAGCCAAGGGACGCAGAGGTGACACAAGCAAAGGCAGAATTCTAGGGGCATGGGAAGTGCTGAAGCCAAACAGGGAAATTTTACAGAGCACCAAAGGCCACTGCTTCTGTGTGAGGGCTTGGCAAGGGCTGCATTTCTCTTAAAGCATCTTGCTCCTGCTTTAAGAACCTAAGTCCTTAAATGGATGTAGGATGCTTGTTTTTCAAGTGACCTGCATTCAGCTGATGCTTTTTCCTGGCAGCAAAATGCCTGGTGCAGATTCAGTGAGGCTGTGTCAAGCCTGTGTGCTGCTGCATGTGTCTGGTCACAACAATTTGCAGAGCAAGCTGCTGAAAAATTGAGTTACAAATCCGAGGCTTGTATCATTTTGCTGGATGCTGACAGTGACTATGTCTAGATCATGCATCTACCTGAGAGGCCACCATGGAATCATACAGTGGTTTGGTTTGGAAGTGACTTTTAAAGGCCGTCTAGTCCAGCCCCCTGTACTGAGCAGGGACAGCTGCAAACAGACCAGGCTGCTCAGGGCCCCATCCAGCCCAATCTTGAATGTTTCCAGCCATCCACACCTTTCTGGGCAGCCTGTGCCAGTGTTTTACAGTCCTTTTCTAGATTAAAACCAGCCCCTTGTCCTATCACAACAGGCTCCGCTAAAAATTTTGTCACCATTTTTCTTATAATGCCCCTTTAGGTACTAGGAGGATTCTGTAAGGCCTCCCCACATCCTTCTGCAGGCTGAACAACCCCAACTTTCTCAGGCTGACTTCCCAGGATGTGCTCCAATCCATCTTTGGGGCCCTGCCCTGGACTTGCTCCAACAGCTCCTCATCTTTCCTGGGGACACCAGAGCTGATGCAGTCCTGCAGGTGGGGTCTCACCAGAGCAAAGCAGAGAGGAACTCCCTCCCTGGCCCTGCTGCCCACGCTGCTTTGGATGCAGCCCAGGACACGTTTGGCTCTCTGTGCTGTGAGAGCCCATGGCTGGGTCATGTCCAGCCTCTCCTCTCCTCCCCCAGCACCCCGAGCCCTACTCAGCAGGGCTGCTCTCCATCTGTCCATCCCCAGCCTGTGCTCATACCAGGGTTTGCCCTGATCTGGGTGCAGCGCCTTGCACTTGGCCTTGTTATACCTCCTGAGATTCCCTCAGGCCCACTTGGAATCAGTACTGATTGCTGATGACTGGCATGTGAATTTCAAATTCCAGTTCTCAGCTAAGGCAAGCAGTTCTTCAAGGCACAAGATCCACATTTGGATACCTGAATGTGTTTTTTTTTCAAGCTCCAGAAGTTTAAAACATTCATGGGTTGAGCAGTAAGCTCTCCAGGGCAGAGCAGCAAGCAAGTAAGTATCTGAGAGGAGTTTATTAGTACAGCTGTATTTTGTTGGGGTTAGTTTTTACAGAAGTTTGACCAAAAGGTAGGGTTTTTCTTTCAGCCTTTGGAACAGCTTAACTCCAGTATTTATAAAATACCTCAGCTGATTCATGACTGGCAGGAACTGGTTGTCATTGCTGGTGCACTCATAAAATAAGTTTCAACTCAGTGAATCCAATAAGCTTCCTTCATCTGCCTGCAACTGGAATTCTGTTTGTTCACCAAAGAGAAAGTTCATTATACCTCTGACTGAGAAAGAGTTTTTAGACCATTTTAGAATCTTGCTGTGGGCTCTGTTTCCAAAGACACACTGTTAGGATGTCTCTGTGCTTTGGGATCACTGGGCAAGGTTAGCAAGCTTACTAAGAGGAGTCAAATAGAGCAGAGGGGTTGCAATGTGAAAGCAAAGGTAAACAGACTAGAAACTGCTTCACATCTGATCGGGAATGAATAAAAATTGAAAACACTAAGTGATGGCTGTATTTCCTTTCCCAGGAATTGCAGCAGTTGTGTTTGCATGGAGCACCAGTGGCATCTAGTGACCGTACCAAGAAGATCCCCTCAAATGGGTGTGAGCACAGAAAGCCTCAGTGCAGACTGGGCCGGAGCTCCCATCACTGCCCTGCTGCTGGTGATGGCTGCAAAGCTGCTCTAACCTGCAGCAGCAGTACTGCAGCTCGGGGGCCAGACGCTGTAGCTCGTTTACCGAAGATGCTATCGTGTCTGGCCAAGCGCAATAGTGAAATCCTTCCTAACTCTGTCACAGCAGCCTGGAGGCTCAGCAGCAGTGTGGCACAACTTGCCTCTGCCACGATGGCAGAAGCAGCACCTCTTCAGCACAAACACTTTGTGGAACAAACACTTTCCAGTCGGGACAGAAATCAGTGACTCAGCGCTGGCTGCTGGGCACAGAGAACGTGTCCGGCAGCACCGAGTCACCTGGCCCTCTGCCAAGCAGACAAGAGTCCTTTTGTTCCCTCTGGAGAAAGGCCTCTTCTCCGAGAGCTCTGGAGGCCAGACTGAACAGTATTGTTGTAACTGGGTGAAAAGTTTACCAGTGCAGGGGAAACAGTATAAAAATTATCATACACAGTAATTTGGAGTTCAAAAGGGCATTATGTATGCCCAATGTAAGTAGTGTGGGAACAAGCAGAAGACAATCAGGTCTGTACATTGCTGCAGATAAAACAGAGCAATAGACCTACATTTATGAAAAGAAAAATAAAAATAAAGTAAAAAAGGAATCTAATTTCATTAAGAGATGTCATGAGAAGAGTAAGAGAAGCTGTAATTATAAGTCACAGTTGGGTAAAAAAATTGTACAATTTCTGACACTCTTTTCAGTGCCTGGAACTACACGTTCATACTTTGTAAGGTTCCACTCAGCTCTCCTCTCCCTGAGCATCTGTGAGTCGTTGCTGGTGAGTTGTAAATCTTTGGCCTATCAAAGTCTTAACATTGGACTTCTATGGCTATGCTGGGTGGGTGCTAGAGACCTTTCCTACTTTTCCTAAGAACAAAGTTACTTTCTTCTTGCTGGCTGAACACCTTCCTTCCACAGCAGTCCTTGTGATGTGTCTGCACAGACTGGCACCTGCCCTTCACTCTGGGTTTGTACCCATGTGTCATCCACAGCAGCTGGAACGATTAGGAAAGGAAAGCAGGGTGGAGGAGCCATCATGGACTGTGAGCAGCAGGAGCAGAGCAACACCACTGCTTGTGCCCAAAAGGGGGTGAAACCTGCCTGGGAACTACTGCCCATGAGCCCTTCGTCACTGAACAGGCTGTGTGATGCACTGGATCTGGGGTTTTCAGCATGTCTGACCCTCTGAGGGCCTGTGAGGCTTTCCAGTCCATTCCCACCTTCTGCCCCTTTGGAGGATCCCTCCAGCTAAGTCCCTTGTCATGTCCCCTGCAAGGGGAGGCCAATCAGCCTGGAAGGGAAGAATCACCATGAGTTTGGAAGCTCAAGTGGAGCCCACAGAGGCAGTCCAGCACCCAGCAGGAACCACCATGACAGCTGCTGCCTCAGGTTCACATTTTGTGGTGTTTATTATTCTTTTCGTTCTTGGCCATGTCTCCATTATTATTGTTCTTTCCATGTGAAGGAGGAAATTCTGCTTATGAACCAGTGTTTGTGGTCCCTGCTGTGCACACAGCTGCCCAGATCAGCACCCTGCTGTGGGTGAGCTGCCGGCCCAACATCCAGCTCAGCTCTGTGTGGTGTACTCAACCCAGACAAAACTGGATGACTGCCCCAAGGGAAAGCTTGCCATTCTCTGATGTGCTGTGTTCCTGCAGGACTCCATTCTTGGCCATTTCCTTCAGTTGTCAGAGAAAAGACACTGGGCTAAGTCAATCAGCATGGTTATCCTTGTCTTCCTGAAAACTCTCATCAAACACTCAGACAATGAGTACCAGCAAGGGTTGGGAGTTCACAAAGGCAAAATACAAGCCAAACAGAGGGGAATAGTTGCAAAACTATTGAGTCCTGAGATACAGAAAGCATTTGACTTTCCTGATGCATTATTCAAAAAATGAGGAAAAGATCAAAAAATTTCCCCATGACACCAACAAATATAAAACATCAGAAAACCAACAAGCAAGAACAGAACCCCATGAGAGGAGGCCCTTTTAGATAGCTCAGTGTGAAGTGAGTCACAGTGAACCTCATCAGAGGGCTCTCCACTGGCATCTCCCCTCTGCCAGGGCAGAGAAACCACTGGGGTACAAAGTGGGCAGACAGTACCACTGCAGGATGTGCACCTTGCTAGCATCAGGCCAGTCCATGACCACTTAGAACACAGCAAAGATGGGCAGGAAGTAGCATGTCATGCATTTGTTGTTTGAAATTTAAAAACCTAAAAAGCCACACAGACACCAAGGAGTTTGCTTTCCCTCAGAACTTCTTGTACCTTTTGCCTGGACGAGTCAATCCTTCCCTTCTCTCAAGCTCTCCATCCACACGCATTGCCTCTGGTGCCACCACTACGCCTGCCTGCTAATTTGTGGCAAACCAGTGTGGTTTGATATAGTTTTATCAGAAAAAGACTTTGAAGCATTTGTGGTTCTTTCTAAACCTGGGGTGAGCCAGCAAGTGCTGTGTGCTGCTTGTAGGTCAAAGCACAGCTGAGATGACATCCTGCAGACTGGGGGAGGCTGGGCCTGAGCATGGTCTGACCCTGCAAACCACTTCTATGTCCTAAACTGTGTCAAATATCTTGTATCAGCCCATCAGCCAGTGCAAGCCCTGAGGGCTCCTCATTGGGGAAGGGTGTGAGAGGAGACCCTTCCTTCACCCGTGCATTTTCCTGCAGTGTGCTGGATTCCCCCTCCCACAAAGCAGCCCACCTTCCCAAGGCCACTGTTAACACAGATGTGTGCAAAGGTGTCTGAGCAGCTTCTGGCTGCCTGAGAAATCAGTCACCTCCCCAGTCCCTGCTGGCTGATGGCACACAGCCTGAGGGTGCTTGCCTGGCATGACTGTGCATCTCAGATCACTGGCAGGCCTCTAGGGAACCCCCCTGCCTTGAGTGAATCTTTCACCAATTAAACACAAGCAAAATTGGAGCAAATGAAGCATTGACTAGAATAGGTATGCATTTGGATGAGTTTTCTATCTCTTCATACTTCAGTGGAGCTGCTGTCAGATGATCCTGGCTCCCTGCCACTCAGCCAGGTGCTACTACTGCCCATGGATGGGCACAAGATAACTCCTTGCAAAGAAGGTCAAGGAAAACTACAGTACAGTGAAACAACTCACCTTATTTCTGTATGAAATATTTCAAGCAGTTTTAAATAGATGTTGTGAAAGTTTGATACAGGTTTTAAGTCTTGAATTTTGAAAATGAGCTTTTACCTGAGTTGGAAATGTATGGGGCTATGTAAAGGGCTGCATTTTACTTTTGCATGAAAGAATGTTTTGCTGCCTTTCTAGTAACCACTTAGGTTGCTTTGAGTGGAGGTAGGATTTTTGTGAGTTACACAAAATTGAATTTGCACAATAGCTACAGTTGTGGATGAAACCAATTTTTGCTAACAACAATTCTGAAAAACTTATCTCTTCTATCTGCTATTTTTACCCCCAAAGCGTAGACAGTTTCTCATAATCTCTGAATAGCTGTGGACCTGTTTCCACTTGTAGACGTGTAAGTGTCTGCAAAATGGAATCAATTGCCTGCCCTTTGAAAGCTTTCATTTGATGATGGTGAAACATATGCTCAGAAGTAAAAGTCAACATGATCCTATTAAAATCCTTTAAAAAAAAAACAAACCCAAAGGGAAAAAACCCCAAAACCAAAAAACACCACCAAAAGAACTCCAAAAAACAAAACTCTAGGAATTTTAAAAGCCCCCAACAAACAGAAATGTCATTTGGTCACATGGAAGAGAGCATTTGAACAAGAAGACTCAAGGAGAACAAAATGTTTACAGAGCAGATTCCCACCATCATACTTCCCAGCACTCTCAGTGCTGTGATGCCACTCTTCCAAGCACAACTTCCTTCATCACTAGACCTCATTTTCTCAAGGGATTGTTTAAGGAACAATAATGGGAAATGGAGTTCCCTGGTTCTCTGAGCCTCATCTTAATGTTCTGTCTCAGTACTAAGCAATGAAGTTGTTTTTGCTGTATGTTCCAACAGTATTTCAGGTAGAGAGTGAATATCCTTTGAGGTACAGAAATGTACCTTTGAGGTAGCTAACATGACACATTATTTTCTCATCAAGCAGTGCTTTAAGAGAATTTCCTGCAGCAAGCATCATCAAACTAATGCACTGAGCAGCTGTGGTTCCTTCACCTCAATCCTAACAGCCCAAGACCTGAATGCACACTTGTAAATTACTATTAGTTCTGAATCATTAGAATGTGTTGTTCTTTCCCCAGAGCTATATCCATGCATAATTTACTGATTTCCCACTGCTTACTTCATAAAATGTTGAAAATCCATGCACATACTTGGACCATTTTAGCAGGTTTTACAGACTGACAGTCCTTTTATTTGTATGGGTTCAGCATACAGCCGTGTGATACACTGAAGCTAAGAAAAACTGGGGAGGATGATTCACAGGAAAATTTTTGAGAAGTCCATTTCTTCTAATTCAGTGCAAAAACAATTCACATACAGTCAATAATCAGAGACTGAATTCTACATTATTTTAAATTTACTTAGTGCTGTAAGTAATCATTAGTGACAATACTACTATTGCCTGGAAATAAGGCAGGGGCAAGATCTGACCTACGTCTGTTTTATAATTATAGTGTTCATAGTTGTATATTACTTTATATGCATACACTTATATGAAACAACAGCAAAATAAAACTGTTCCCACAACATTGAACAGAGTATATTGTACAGCTTATAAGTTATGGTATACAGTAAATCTGGTGTCACATACTATAGGTTATGGAATACATTCATAGACAATGATATATATTAATTTGCAAATTTAACAAAGAATTTTTAAAGCAAGTAAGATATTACATACAATGGTGCTGATTCATTATTACTGCAGTTTAAAATATTGGCCCTTTCATGCCACAGGAAACTTGGAATCAAGGTAATGCATCACAGTCAGTACATACCATCTGACAGAGCTGCAATGATTTAAGAACAACCTGAATTTCTTGGAGTTTGAGTACTTGAATTTGCAGTCCTGAAGTTGAATGATGTAGGTTTAGTTTCTCTGTCTGGCTCTGTTATATACATATAAATACTTGTCATACAGTATTTATCAGCTCTGCTTTTTGATTTGGAAATAAATACTCAGTTTATCACTTTCTTTCACACCACAGAGGAACCAAGACATGGAAGCCCGAGGGCACATCCCACTGACATGGTGGCTGATGTGTTGGCTTTTAATGGGAAGTGGCACTCTAAGTATCTAATCACTCTATTTATAGAATTTAAACCCCTAAACTACTTTGGAACATTCATATATTTTACCTATGCTAAGCTGGCAAATATTATTTAACTACAAGTCTAATCTAGATAATAGCTTTTAAATCCATTGAAGCCAAGATGCATCAGAATAATAATCATACAACTATACAAATAGTTGTACCTAATTCCTAATTTCATAGTGCTGCAACTCTTCAGCAGTAAGTAACAGAAATGTATGTATGTACACCTGTAACAGAGAAAGAGCAAACCTATGTTGTGGATGGATTTGTGTCTGCTGTTCTCATGCTCAATGTTTAGGTTTATATTAAAAATAGTATCAGCAGAGAATTGCTGTGGGAAGAGAAGCACAACATGCTGCTCAAGAATATCTGAAGCCAGATGTCACAAAGTGACACTTTTATAATTGCTAGGGATGCTTGTGCTTCTGTTTGTGGTGGCTTCTCCAGCTACTCCCAGAGTATGATGATGAGGTCGGATGGGGAAGCTGCTTAACAGTGAAAAAACTGTTACACCTGTCTGCTGCACTGGACAATTGGTCCTTTGAGCTCAGCTAGACTGGAGGCAGCCATGGGGTCTGAGGGGTTAAAGGCAGCTGGTGATTTAATGTCTGAGTTAGACCTTAAGAAACAGTATGCTTCACATTGTAAATTAATATTTATTTTACACAGGACCATCAGAATTAACAATAGGGTGCCAGAGTGCATCTTCACTAATCTATCCCATAACATCATGGAAGTACAATTTTCAAAGTCACATATTTATATATCTGGTAACCACTTTTGTCCCTGTTATTTAACTAGCAATTAGAAATGCTTTGGGACACACATACACATGCACACATTAAAAAAAGGCAATACAAATTCTTTTGTTGCTGTCAGAAATAATGAGTATCAGCACATCATCGTTTCCTTGTCCCGCTGCTGCCACTGGCAGATTTATTGAAACTTCTGCTCATTTGTGGGAAGTGTACTGTTGGTGTTCTTTCAGTGGGGCCATATAGCCCTAAATTCCTGGCTGTGGCTGACTTTCGAAGAGGCTTGACACTGGGAAAAGGATTGAAGACTTGTGGCTTTGGGTTCCCAGGCTGGGGTGATTTAGCCAGGTTTCCACTGTCTCTGGATGAAGTGGAAGACTCTGACAAACATGGCTGGCTGGACCGATGGGATGTTGGCTCCACATCAGTTTGGGTATCTGAGGTGAGTTCCAGTGCTTCCAGTTTTAGCTGAACCATGGACACGTTTGTACCGCTGTCCATAGAGTCTGCCTCAGATGACTGCTGCTCAGCTTTCCGAGTAGTCCTGTCATCCAAACCACCTTCTTCTCTTTCTCCAAAGTCAGAATGTTTGGAAGCCTCCTCCTTTGCACCAGGACTATTTGTTTTGCAGCTCTCACTCTGCTCATCTATCAGGCCTACAGTATCTCCATAGCCCAGCTGGCCTTTGGCCCTAGCAATGTTCTTCCGATGGACTCGGATGTGAGTGCGCCATGGAGAGTTCAGTTTTGTCTTAAGATCTTCTTGGGGAATGGGAGACATCTTCCCCGTAGCATGGCTTGGGATGTGAATTACAGCATTTTTGAGAGACTTGTTATTCAATTTCATCTTCTTTCCTAAAAGGAGGTGGTTTATCACTGGGGAATGGTTTACCTGAGAAGGGAGGAGGCTGGTAACTGGCCCCTTGTCTGAAAGAAAGTATTTAAAAGAAACATAGTATTGTTAAAGAACAAAACAAATTAATGTTCTAAGGATCTACCACCAAATTTGATACCTTTATTGAGATATGGCAAAGGTTTGTAGGACAGAATGTATATTAAAAAAACAACCCAAACTTAACAATCATCACTGAATTTCACTTATGTCTTAGAGTTGAACACAAAGCAGCACCTTCTATATATAAGGATTTTCTGCCCTCCCTTACTGCTTTGCACCTGTGGGGAATCCCAAAGCCAGGAATACCATGAAAATATATAATTTTTAAAATAGCATCTTGATTTTGGAATTGAACTATAATAGTTGAACATTAATTTTGGCTTCTGATATTCCCCCTCTCCTTCACTTCTCTTCCAACAGCAAGAGGCAATTCAGTCTCCATATGAGGTCAGTCACACAAGCCTCTCCATGAGGGTTGTGTGACTGGAAAATGGAAAACAAACTGAAGTACTATTAATGCATAAAAGCACATCTTATTAAGCCAGAGTAGTAGACTCAGAATTAGTGATTAGATGACAGTTTGATTAAATGACAAACCCAGCCCTGTATCATGATTAGTAAGATTAGAAAGATTTGTGTTTGGAAGGTAGGGGTTGGCATTCTTGGGAATCAACATTTTACTGTTTGCACTGTTTCTGCTGGCCTCTGTTCAAAGCAAAACACTTCACTAATATTTAAAAAAAATCCTTCTAAACCACATAAATAAAAAAATTGCAGTTCCATGTATTCCAATGCTCCTGGTAGCACAGGTTTAGACAATCTAGAAGAGAAATAACAATTCTCCACAGTGACCCATTTGAACAGTGAATTTCAATAGCGAACTTAGTAGGATGACACCTAAGCAGGAGGAATGAGTGGGGTGAGCTGTGTTCAGCTTGCACGCCCAGTAAAACCTTCAGCTGTGCATTTCATGCCAACCCTTGCACTGCTGAGTCTGACAGTTTGGGTGACAGACTCCATAACATGGGCTGTTAAATAAGAGACTGATGTCCAGCTAAGTCCTCACAACAGAATCATTATGGCTAAGGAAACTGCCAGCCACAATGGAACATCTAAGCCAGTTCCTTCAGTTGCATAATTTGCCATACCCAGATGAACTCAGAGGAGTTTAGATAATACAGACTAGCTAGGAATCCACCTGCCACATGATCTGAAGCATCCTCATCTCTGCATTCAATTTTTTCAGTGCATCAATATGTCAATCCCAAGAATGCCAAAGACTTAAAGTTTTTTAATCAGCGAGATCAACACAATGCACCCAGATAGCAAAGCCACTTTTAAATACCATTGTTTGGTTGGTCCCTGGGACCTAAGAAAACCCCAGGGTCATCATCTTCAGATCCTGACAAAAGAAGAAGAAATATCACCTTCTTGTTTTCTGCCTGCATGAAGTGGTACCCACTTTACTGCTAATGTTACATCATTTACTACAATGTTATATCATCAGTCTTTCTTATTTTGTCTATTTGCTTAAATGTAAAAGAATGTCATTTGCCTGATGAAGTTAGTTTGCGATAAATCAGGGAATGAAGCACATTTTGGATGTGTTACCTGCTCTGATATACACATGGTGAACCTGCTGCTGCTGCTTCTTCTTTATCCTGGAATATTGCTTTTTCAGTGCATTAATATCAGTGGTCATACGCTCCATCATCATGCTGTTAAAAGCAGTCTGATAGTCACTTCTGCAAGAATCTATTGCTCCTGGACTTAATTCTGCAATGTTACTGGAACCAAGACTTTGTTCTTCATTCTGATCTGTAGAAGGAGGGAATAAAGTGGAGGTGAGGAATAAATTGGCATACTTAAGAGATGTATCTGTACTTCTGTAGCTTATTTCCAAAGGAAGTCTGTGTCTGATTCCTACCATTTTATTTAACTGTAGTCTTCAATTAAAATTTTATTATAATATGTATATTATTTAACTAAGCTGGGCTATTTACAATAAGAAGTATTATAAATAGCACTACTGCTTAAGATTATCAGGGGTTTGAAGGGAAGTTAAAGAGTGCAAAAGTCAATTAACATGGCAGTCCAAAGTTGTAAGCATAGCTTCTCAAATATCCAAAAGTACATTGAGCCACCACTGAAGTAATTCAATAACAGATTATTATTGTTGTAGAGGCCAAAAATTCAAGTTATAAAATACATTACAGTCAAGCAGGCATGAAATTAAACAACCAACCTAGTGCTACCAGCAAGAAGCATCAAGAAAGAGAATACCACAGGGAGAAAGCTGCTAGTAGCAACAAAAAGGATAGGCACAGAGCAGCTGAGGATCAGACAACTTGGGAGTGTCTCTGGCCAACAGCTGCAGAGCATTAGCAGCAGAGCTGTTTATTTTCACAGCTGTTTCTGATGCACCAACCTGGCACTACAGGGTCAGGAGGATAACTCTTTTTCAAGGAATGTTTATTTGTCTTTGGCTTAGTTTGCAACAGCAGTTTGATGTTCTGACTAAGTACTAGCTTGAAGCAGCAGGTAGAGTGTCCCCCAAGAAGGGAAAAACAAAACACCACAGCAAGGAAAATTGCAGCTTACAGGTCTCAGTAAAACCAAGACACAAGAAAGATGAAGCGTGAACAGCGACTTGTTGCATCAGTCTGGGGTTTTTTGAGGGTAAGGTGGTGGTGAGTTGGGGATAAATAAAAATGGCCTCTCCCAAGATACTGTGAAATCACTGTTTATCCAGTACCATTTCATAAAGGCTGCTACTTTTCTTGTATGGATCAGCATTTTGTACTGCTTATAGAGAATTTGCACCGGCGTTCTTACAATTCTGTCAAGAAATTTCCTTGCAGAAGGATTTGAAAAATGGTGACATTTTGAATATATTCAAAACATACAACAATCTGGAGGTTTGGCCAAAAGGGCAGTGAAATCACCTGCAGAGTTCACTCACTGCTGATAGGTTCCAGTATTAGCTATGCATATGTTAATAAAGATCAAGATAATGTATTAAAGGAACTCCTTCCAGAAAATGCTGGCTACTTAACAGCTGTCTCAGAAATATGCATGGATTTAGAGTAGAATTTTTTCAAATATGGTTCTTTTTTTGTGTCTGAGCAACACTATGGGCTTGTTTTGTTACTATTACTGCAGCCAAATCCTTAACTCACACCATCATTTACTGCACACCTACAGCCTTCCAACCTGGCTTTGGCAACAGCTTCATGGAGGACAGAACAATTCATTTGGTACCTGCTGTAACCTCTGTGTGCACAGAAAACACATCTTTCATAGCAGCTTTCACAGACAGAACTGCAGATAATTTCTGCCAGGTCATATAGATTTAACTGTGTTTTCCAAAATTAAAGAAGTCACTTTTACCTTTCATCTGTTTTTGGTATTTTTGGAGCTCTGGTGCCAAAAACCCACTTAATGGTCCAAGACAACCAATTGCATTGGCAATTGAGTCTTCATCATCTAAGTCATTCTCTTCATCACTGTCTCTGGTTCTGCCTAACCTGCTGTCAAAAGAGAACATAAGAGAATTAAGGAAGATACATTCTTAAATGTGAATATTATCAAGCATTTTTATCTTTTTTAGAAGCATACAAGGGAGGATCCACCTGCCTTTTCATCTGCAAAGGGTAAACAATAACTTTATACACCATAAGCAGTGCATTTCAAACTTACCCTGAAAATGAAGTTGATTTTACTGCTGCAGGGAAAGGAGTAATATTGTATGTATATTTCTCCCTCAATTCTGCTAGTTGTGGGAAAGGAAACTGAGCCATGGTGTAAACAGTCTGGGGGTGAAAAAAAAACAACTTTAAAAACTTTTTGCTTTAATTAACAGTCTCACAAAAGATTTCTCCATGAACAGACTTCCACAGTCTTGCAGGACTAAAGGCTGCACATTCTTGCACATTCATATGCTGTAAGAAAATGGTCTAGTTTGATGATTCAGTCAGTATTTCCTGTAAGAAAAATAGAGTCTGACTCACTAGAAAGATACACAGTTCTGTTAAAAAAAAAAAGGGAACTGATAACATGAGCTGCAGGATCCTTTACAACTCCTATACTCATTTAAAAATTATTGTCAACCCCTTCTTGCCAGCACACCAGAAATCCTCCTCCAATTATGATTTCACTTACATGAAAACATAATTTAGGATTTGGGGGTTTTTCCAGGAGACCTAAGTTTTTGCTCAAGTATTCAACAAAGTATTACCACTAGCACAGATAGGAAGGGGCAGTTGATATGGACTGTTAGCTGGTTCATTATTTTACCTGAGAAGCTCAAGAGCTTGTGTGGGGAAATCACATCAGCACAAAAATCATCACTAAAGAGGAAGGATCCAACATATCCAAGTTTTCTTCCCTCAATTTATACTTTTGATTGCTGATTGGTTTTGAGGCTAAAGGTGGGATTTGGTGGGGGGTAAAGGTAGTAGTTTTTCTAAAATGCTTATAGATTTTCTTTACATCAATACTCAGAATTTAGGAAGATACATAGTTGCAAATATATTTCCTTTCAGCATTATTATTGCTGCAAGTCACCAGCCCACCTGGCATAAAGACAATTCACATTCATTGCAGTATCATTGCTGATTTGTTCCTACATACTTTAGTTGCCTTTTTCCCCCTGCTTTTGTTCACTATTCAGAACTTTCAAATAACTGCCAAATAATTCATTCTGAGTGTCAATGTCAGAAGAAAAAAATATATATGTAATTTCCCATAGTTTCTCTGAAATATTAAAGCTTTTCCACATCCTGAAAATTAAATATCTTTTGAAAGACAGCAACACAAAATTTTCTCATTAGCTATGACAGTAAATCTTCACTTATATATTTTTTCCTGTGCTTTTAAGTCAGTGACATTTTCATCTGAAGGCAAATGACCTCAATTAAGATGAAAGGAAATTCTGAACAGTTTCTACATAATCCATTCTTGAACTATGCCTTGCCTATGCTAAGTACACTGAGGAAAATTGCAAACATGAATTCAGTACTAGACATTTCCTGCCTTAAGGAGGGGAAAAAAGTTTTGTTAATGGCAATGATGTAAGCACTGAGGAGCAGGAAGGACAGTCCTCTCTGAATCAGAGACAGGGCAATAGTGCCCCTCAACAGGGGTACTATGTGTGACAATGCTTTTACAGTTCAAGCCCTGCACAGCCTCTAAGGAAAGGAAGATGCTTTCAAAATTCCATAGCATGAACTGAAGTTTTGCCACTCCACTAAACTACAGTGCTACTGTGAAAGGTAAATATTCCCTAGGGCCTGAACAGTGATTTCCCATTGGTCTACCAGACAAAGGGATTTTATGATCTAGAGAAAGACCTACCCCCAGCCCAACATGTCTGCCTGCTTGTTTGATCTCCACCATACTTTCCTGTTAGGTTTTATTTTTTTTCCATATGTTTCAACTCTCTCCAAAGGCTTGTCTGGAATTTATTTCTACTCCTTATGTCAATGTCCTTCTCAGGTAACTTGTTCCATATGCTAGTTACCCTTTAAGTGAAACAGTCGACTCCAATTCCTCCATTTGCTCCTTGCACCTACTGTTTCAGATTATACTTTTAGCTTTTGCCTGTCTCCAATCTGTGTCTCTTCCACATCTGCTACAAGTTCTCTCATTTAGCATACATATTTTAACTTAACTATTGTTATCAGGTTATAACTGCAGGCCTTGCTTACCACCTGGCTAAGAGATCCACAAAACAAATTTTACGCCTGTGTCAGTTCCACTGGAAAGTTAAAAAAATATTGCCAGACAACACCTCTGATATCCTCCCAGTGACAATTCAGAGCCAAAGCATTCTTTTTCTAGTCATTACACAGCCTTGGATGCCATTTGGTTAATTCTAGGGAACTGTCCCTGAGAGAAATAGCCTACACACAAAAGCATGATGCAGCCAAAATTAGCATCTTATTTACATAAGGGACAGATCCTGAGAACAAGAACAGAGACAAGGACAAAACCCCCTCTATTCTCACCTTAAATCATTTGACAATCCTTTGCCTTACTCAAAAAATGCAAAGCTGTCTACACCCTCAGCAGAACACCATATGGGAGGTGATGGGCTGTGGCTTCCAAACAGGGTAAGCCATTTTGCAGACAACTTATTACTTATCTCCATAGCTGCCCCTCACTGGTTTAAGGATTTCCTTTTATTTCAGTTTGACTAAGAAAACAAAATAAAAATCAAAAGCAAAAGCCAAAGCAAACCCAAAAGAAAACAAAGTGCTATTCAAGTCGCTAGTTAACAGTGAATACCATCAAATCAGGGCAACTGTCTAGGCAGATGGTCCAAAATGCTAGAGTACCACAGAAGGATTAATCCCTGCTCCTCTCTGTTTAGTAAATACAAAGGGATGCCTCTCCTCCAGTTGGCTTCTCATCTCCTCTGTGCTGCAGTGTTCCTGAGTATACAGACTGAATCAGTTTAGCTGGTCATAAAAGTGCTCACTTTCTGACAAGGCATGGCAGCACAGACTCAGTCTAGCTCACTCTGTTTAGAATATCTGCAGACCCCTGACCACAGCCTTCTGTCTCCATATTGGAACCAATACATACCCAGCCTAGAATCTGATGTGTACAGCACTTACCCTTTGTTCACCCAAACTGTTCAACCTGAAAAAGGAGGAAGCTGTAGGCTGGTTTGCTCCTCCAATGCCTACATGCTCTCTTCAGTAAAACGTTAAGAACTTTTGTCACACAAGGGCCAAATCTGCAAAAGCTTTAAGGCTCCCACCCTAACTATAGGTACTGTCTGCAAGGGAGCAATAAAACTGCAGCACCTGTACGTGCTGGTGGAAAGAATGAGGACAAGAGTCCCCTGCTCTACTTTAGACATCTGCTCTGCCAACACTTCCCCTGAAGGATCAGTTGTACCTCCCTCCTCTAACTCCTAAAAGAAACAAGGCTCTTAGAGCACAATTTGTTTTCCAGTGGCTGAGAAGTGCCTGTTAGGCTGGCTTAAGTGAGCCTGGACAAGCAGTTTAGATGCAAATATAAGTGTTATGCAAGTCTGAAGAGAAGTGAGATGATTGCCACCAGCGAGCTCTTCTGAAATGTGATGGGAAGGCAGAGTGAGATATTATAATCCTTTCCCCACAGTAGGATACTAGTCCTTGAGCCATCTTGTAAAAAATATTAGATGTAAATTAATAATTCTGATTTTTATTAGGGGAAAAGCAAAAAAAAAAAAAAGAAAACAAATCATCTCTGTATGACTCCTCTGAAAAACCTTAAAGCAATTTAAAAACCAGCATGTTCAAGCAGCCTGCATTTTTTCATTAATGCAATGGTTCATATTTCTTAATTTTTTTCTCCAACCACATACATGGTAGCACTTATATGCCCTGATGGTAAACTCTTGTAGTTCCTTATTCTTTCCGCTTAAGGTAAAGAGTGGAGGCTTCAGAGATGGCTACACTGCCAGTGGCTGCCTTTGACTTGAAGAAAGCTATGCAAACTATATTGCGGTTTCTTCAACAGAGAGGAAACACATGAACCAGACACACTGCTCCTCCATACACAGAACTTAAACCTGCCACATTCTCCATATCAATGGCAATGCTATCCTATCTTAGCACTCCTGTCAGTGCCATAAAATACACACATACACTATGAACACACATATCTATTGTGCCAAATACTCATTTTTTGCTGAAGCCCAAAAAGATTGCTAATTTGCTAGTATTTGTAACTGCAAGAGTTAAAAAAAATATCCCTCCAACCAGTGAATTACCCATGCCTTGTCTTTTATTTCACACATCAGCAAAGGAAGAAATCCAGAGTGTCACAAAAGACCACCTCAGCTTCCCCAAAATTATTCTTATTCACAAATGCCACATCTTGATTTTGTACCATCCTGGAGACCAGGAAGCGAAACACAATGAGAAGATGTCAGCTTGTGCTGCCCTCCTTACACATCTTCACTCTCTGAACTGTCTTGTGAAGAACTTTAACACTTTTTTTAAAAGTTTGTGAGTGCCTCTGAACAGCTGCGTTTCCATTTTTGAAGCAAAACAAAGCCACAACACCCACTTCTCCCATTCCTAGAGCTTCATCATCAGACAAAATAACAATGACCAAAATAATAAAACTGAAAATAGGGTATTTTAAGAGTCTTCCAACAATAGGCAATAGAAGTCACTTGCTAACAGCTGTAATTAAACTTTTGTAGCTTCACAGACTGACTTTTTTCCTTCCCTCAAGGCAGGTACAAATTTCAGGTGAATTATGTTCTCTGTACTTGCTCCCATTTGATCAGTATGCTCTAACTCATCAAAAGCAAAGTTCCAGAACTGCAGCACTAAGTCCTTATAAAGCATGTAAGTAGACAACACCTTAAAAATATCACAAGAATAAGTGTAACTGTAAATAAATAAATAAATAAATAAATAAATTTATCTGCTATACTAAAGGCCCTTTCCTTTCCCAGAACAATGTGGGTCTTTGTTCTCATACAATGGCATATGCTTTAATAATTCAGACACTGCAATTATCTACAAATGTCTTTGTTTACAGTACACTACTGACTGTTCATGTTTTGTTTTTTTTAAAGTCATGAAGGACTTTTTACACACTTCTCACTTCATAAACCCTTATTCCCACAGTGTCTGCAGAATGGAAAGGACAGAGTGTAATAGAAAACTGACCAAAACATAAAAATAAGGCAAAAGAACACCCTAAAAATCTTGTGTAAATGGAATTGAGCATTATATCCCAAAAGACTCAGCTGTCAACATAGAATCATTTTTTATTAAATGACACCTAGTGGTTCTCTACATTTCATATAAAAATAAGATTCTAGCTCTAACTGCACGTCACCTACTTGTTTCATTGACATGCTAGCTCAACTCTGTTATCTGAAACTTTTATTCTTGGGAGAATTTAGGTTTCTGCAGTATTTGAAGAAAAATGTAATTTGTTAGAAATCCAGACCTGAAGAAATCAACACAGAAAACACAAAAATTAATTATGTTACAATTGCTCACCTGCATAAGTTCATTGCTGTCAATCAGACTGTCTTCAAGCATCTCCTGGGTCAGCTTGCCCATAGTACTGTAAAACTCATCTGCAGTTTCACAACACTCAATTTGCCTACATCAAAATACATGTTAGTTTTTATTTGACTTTTACACATGATTCCACATGCTCAAAACAAAACTGATCTTCTTGTCATCATAAAATACACATTTCTGTTAGATGCTTAACTTCTAAGTTTATTTGCAGTTCTGCCTACACTTCCAAATAATAAAACTATGCACACAACACTGGAAAAGCTGCAGCAGTAAAAAGATGCACTGACTACAGCCTGCTGTCCTGACTCCTCATGATAACAGATGAATGTATCTCCAGACAGGCTATTCCCTCTGCCCCTTTCACTTCTACTGCACAAGAATCAATACATTTTGCCTCCTACTAGCACGAGGGTTTTTATCAGCTTAAAAAGTGAGCATAAAGACTTCTTGACTAACTCATCACCCATTCTTCACCATGCACCAAATGGCCAAATTCACTGTCTGAATCTTGTCAGAGGACGATGGAATAAATTAGTATAGGTGCATTCATACATGTAATTGTGTTAAAAATAATTAGGCTAACATAAAGCACAAGGAAGGAAAATTCACTCATCATATTTGTGAGTGCTATTTCTAAATTAGGGGTGGGAAGAGTGTTGGTTTTGGTTGTTTGTTTGCTTTGGTAGGATGCTTTTGTTTGCCTTGTTTTGGGAAGGGGTGTTCAATTGGATACTTGTTCTGCACTTTTCATTACATTTCTAAAAGCACAGAATCATTCCAAACACAGAGAGTGTCATCTAGAGGAAAAGAAATATGAGTAATATGCTTTTGTGAATTGGTGTCCTACACACATTAGGGTCAGCTGCTAAACATCTCTCCTGTCAAGTGAAAAATTTGTTTTTCTTATATCCCAAGGAAGTGCTTTGATGGCTACATATTGTAGCCTCTCCTCTAAAACCCAGATGCAGGAATCATGAAAAAAAATACACTGCCTTTTTTCTTAAGCAATAGAAGAAGCAGCTTCCCTTGATCTTCAGCAACTGCACATAACAACCATTGAGCTATGAAACTCCTGAAATCTTAACACAGTTTGGGTAAAATAATGATTACATAGCTAAAAAAATAATTAAAAAATAGTATAAACAGTGGGTATGTAGGCAATTATCGCAAACTTGTGGCTTACCTACCCTGCTACCTTTAGTCTCTCATGACCTCCACATACTGCTTTCTCTACTGCCCCTATATTTAACTTCCCCATTCCTTCAGCCTCCCTCAAAACAGAAGTACGATTGAGCCACCTACATTTTAAAAATGCACCCTATTTTAATTTTGAGAATGAATCTTGAGAATTATGAAGATCATGAGACTATGAAGACTATCTCTGACCCCACTTCTTTAAATCCCTTGTTCTAGTTCTAATGGTGGAAAAAAGAGAAAAAAATATCACAATCTTCTCCCAGCATAAACAGTGCCCTGTCTTTTACCAGACCTTCTCTCATTCCCCACAAACAGCAGTTACAAGACGTGCAGTGATCATCTTATTTCTCTTAGACACATTCTTATATATTTCTTGATTCTGCTCTTTTCAATTTCTTAAAACATGTTTAATTTTTCTTTAAGTTTTACAGTAAAATCTTCAAAGTACTAGCTTCCTTTTTATCATGTTATGAGTTGTAGTATTCACAATTATAACTTTTAAGTGTACAGAGATCTACTGAAAGAACTTTTTATCTAAAACACTATGTGACTACATACAGATTAATCCCAGTGCAAATGATTCATGCAAGTTTCATTGATTGAACTGAACTGAATACAAAAAAGCTCTCAAGAAATTATTATTTTAATTATTACTCTTCAGATTAAAAATTAGATGTACTAAACAAATCCTCTTACAATGCAACTGGCCTGCAGTGCTAATTTTTTCAGAAAGAAAAAAGGAAATAAAACCTCCAAGGACAGAACTGAACATAAAGCCCACTGGTTCAATTTCAGAGAAAAAAGGAAGATGAGTTTTAATAGGCATCACAAGAAAAAAATTGATGCAGCTGCCGATGACAGCTGAAAAATGTTTCCAGCTGAACTAACATCTGCTTGACCTGTCAGAGCTCAGATCTCCCACTGAAGATAGTGACAAAACTCTTTTCTCTGGGAGCACTGTAAACTCCTTGGAACGCAAATATTTGCTTTGACAACAGAGGGGTTTGAAGAACTAACCATCTCTTCTTGTGTTCTGCCATGTGGTGAGTTTCCAAGGCCACAAAGGACTACAACAGAAACTTGGCTGGAATGTGCTGAAAAGCAGAGAATTTCAGGAAAATTCATTTTCAGGCCTTAACAGAAAAGAATCATGTACCACAGGGTCATTCCCTTAGTAACAATGAACTCTCATACTGCAAAAGCCAATGGGCTCAAATCCTTAAGTCTCCTTAAGTGAAACTAAGGAAACTACCATCCTCACTTTCAGGTACCCAACTAAATTAGTTGATCACCCTCAAATCTCTTTGTGTGTCTTTATACAGAGAATTTACCAGTTCCTTCAGAGGTTTATGCTCAGGAAAGTCCAACCTTTTAGCACAGCACAAAGACAATATACATAGACAACTCCAATAACTGGAGACATTTTCTGCAAAAGGGGTCAATTAATTATCATGCCTGTTCTGACATGATGTCAGAATCAGGTGTTTTTAAGAAACCATAAAGGTCCTTTTTGCAGCTTTTTCAAAATAATCATTCTCCTGAAAGATTCTATCTTGTTTAGAGTTCAGAACATCTTAAAGAAAACAAAAGTTAAACATGGCTCATACTGAAAATCAGATAAAAATGACTACTTACTCCCCTAGCTTTGCCCAGATAGCCAAAGCTACTCTCAGTATAATTTCAGAGCCTTCAAAGAATACTGAATCCCAGATCTTCAGAACTGTATGGTTAGGTAGACAGGTGGCAAACAGTGTCAGAAACCACTGCATTGTGAAGACATTTGTAAGTGGGGGTTCATAGCCTCCTGAAGTTAAAAAAAAAACAGGAAAAAACAAGTTACTTGAAGTAACTGCAATTTACTATCATTTTACAAGGAGTATAAACTGCATCATAAAATACACCAGACATTGTAGCACCTCTGTTATTGCTCAAAACTTACTTAATCTGCAGCTGTCCAAAGATAAGCTGAGAACAATGGAAAAATTACATAATCACCTTCCATTATGCTGTACTGCAAAAAACTAAGCAGCATCATTGGCTTTGGACTAGAAACCCTGGAATACAGCACCACACTTTTCTCCTTTATTTCAGAAAGACTGTTTCTCCTTCCCCAAAGCCATATGAAATAAAAGCTTCTATCAAAAAAAAACCCAAACCCACCAACTTCGCCACAAAATGCTGCATTTTTTCACCAACTGATGGCATAAGTCTTTATCTACATGGTGATAAGGTGAAGGTGACTGTCTCTGTAAGTCATATCTATTATTTTAATATCCTGGTGTACTTGTTAAGTTTCAAACAAAATGTAGCATTTCAGGCTGAAACTCTAAAATGTTACTTTTTCGCTACGCTCAGAGAACACTTGGTGCATCCCAGTATCAACTGATGCACTGAAGGCCATGACCAGAGAGGCCAGCCTGTGAAAACACTTTCAAACAGGAAATAATTCCTTGATACCATTTGTTTGTTTTTCACACAGTTTGGGCATAGACACATGGAACATAGTAGCAGATCTTTTCTAAGGTGGAACTCAGGGTGCACTTATCTTCCCAACTGAAAAAGAAACCAAATCAACTAACAAAAAACCTCTTACCCTCCCCAGAACATCCCCAAATTAAAGAGCTGTAAGTCCGGATGGAATGCTGTGCCAGGAAAAAAGAAAAATCACAATGCAAAGCCAGTTTTCAGGTAGGAACCCAAGATATACTTCTGAGTTTTGTACCTGTATATTGGTAAGGATCCAGGTGAAGAAATACTAACCATCCCTCACTGGCTCCCATACTGTAACTCTTCCCAGAATAGCTGTGTGAGCCAGCAACTACACAGAGCAGTAGGAGGACACCTATCCTGAGCTAAGGCAAGAAATTACCTTTCCAAGGTAGCCCTTGTACTAAGCTAAGTGTTAGTGTTGTCACTCCATGCTTTGTATATTCTTGTCAATCCCAATTCTGTTTGCAGCTAGTGGTGGGACCAAATTCTTTCCCTTTGTTTCTTCCTGGAAGTACGCCTATTTATGTTCAGGTTATCAGTAACAGAAACCATCATATTTCATCTTAAAAATTTAAAATACATATTCTAAGCAATAAACTCATGTAAACACTTAAAATATTGTATTTTTAAATCAGTGCTCAGATGAAACAACAGCAAGACAGAGCTGAACAGCATTTTCTGTTGAACATACCTCCACTTTCTCTGTTAGCAGCTCTTTGTAGGGTGTCTAAGTGCTGGGACAGTTCAGGAAGCTTCATTCGTAAAAGATCTCGGAAAACAGCCATATCCACAGAGAGAGCACGAAGATTATTGACAAAGTAGCTATCAGGAAGCACCTTATCAATTAGGTAAATCATGATCTGTGGGCAGAATGAAAGGCTATCATGTAGGACTTACAGAGCAGTTATTTTCTAGGAATAACAGAAAAAAAAATTTCTCTGTTCACTAAAGAATGCATTGGAGCCAGTGGCAACACATGCTTATGGTATCTCCGTTTATATGGGGAGAAAATATTAACACTTTGAGCATCCTCAGGTACCCTAGGTATCCACAAACATTCAAGGTACAGAGGCCTCTTGAAACTGTCCAGAATTTATGAACCATGAAATTACTGAAATCAATGACTGAAATCAATGTCACAGTAAGCTATGCCTAAGCTGGCAGCATAATCCCCACCAAAAACAATTTTTGACACTTCTGATGTTGGAACTGTTTATGAGATTTTCCACTGCTCTAGAGTCTCACTATCCCTTCTCTGGTTAATGCCACAACTAGAAGACTGATTTTGCAAATCCCCTATTTTGCTTCTCCAAAAAGCAAGACACTGTTCTTTAAAAAGAAATTCTCCATATATTTTACTGTGATTTGTTACCATATGCTGCACTCCATCTTGTCACTTTAGAAGGTGCTAAATTAAGCAGAGTGAGACATTTTAAGCAGACATCTGTTTCAAGTGAGGTGGCTCAACTACATGGATGGTAAGGAATTAAATGGATACTGTCAAACTTTTGAGAATGAAGAAATGCAACAAAAAACATGCAGAAGCTGATGATGATCATCAGCCTAACAGAAGACACTGACCTTTCACTTCAGGATCTTTTAGGATCTCTATGGCCACTCTACTAGCCTCATCCAGAGAGCCTGCAGTCATCCCGTCTGCATCTCTTCTACATTTCTCTCATATGAGCACCCTTACCATGATTCATAAAGACTTTCATTCTCAAGAGAAGCATTGCACCTTCACATATAGGAGACAGTCCTCCTTCCAATCCCTCTCTCTCCATAAGAGGCCCACAGAAACAGCTTCTCACACTCAGGACTACCAAGAGCACCACCTGACAGAGTCTTACTGCTTTCTTTTCTTCCCCAGCTGCTTGTGACCACGTACTGCCACTTGTCCTTGAAAGATTTCTCCAGCAATAGCAGTCTTATGTTCCATGTTTTAAAGCATGTGGAATAGTAGTCAACAAAGGCAAATCAACAGCTTCTACATGACAGGCTTGTATTTTGTCAGATGCATTACGTAACCTTTGCTGAATGGTGGGTTACCCCACAGTCTCGTGAAAATATGCTTTATTTTGTTCAGATGTATTTCAACCAATGGAAGAGTAACTTAATACAGCAACATTACCTTACAATGTGTTTTAATTAATTCCTGATAACATAAGCTATAAACCTCCATGTTAAAGACACCCTTCTATAAAGGCCTCTGCTCCCTTCCCACTGAATATTATCCCTTCATTGATCTCTGATATATGAGAGCACAAAGAAGAGAAATCTTATTCAACACTTAAGTTCATTCTGTTCCACCAACATGTGAATTGCTTTGAGAAGACTTTTTTTTGAAAAGCAGTTCATGTACTTACCAGTTTGCAATAGATACTTTCTTTGTAACATATCTGTACATATTTATTTTTATCATTTGATTCTGTAGCATTTCCACCCAATAACATTCAAGAAAAACTTTTTTACGTTTCAGTATCTATGACTTTAATAGCTTCTACTCATGCAAGATGGGATTTTCTTGCTTACCATAATTTCTGTAGGCTAACTTTGAGGCATCTCCTGGGATTTAACTTAATGCTTACCTTAACTAGCTAACACTCAAGTATACTGGCTGGGCATTCACTGAATGTACCATGTTGGGTCCTGTGCTGTTAAAGCCCCTTGGCATCAGTAACACCTGCTGTTTCCTAGCTCCTGAGAGATGCTTTCCAGACACAGAACTTTTGTTTATAATGTCCTCCCCAGAAATGGGACCTGACTGCCAAGCCCTAAGGATACCCTTGCTCCCTTAACCCCAGATTCTACCATAACCCCAGCACAGCTATCCCACAGCTACAATCCTCAGGGCACCTTTACAGGCCTCTCTAGCTGTACACTCACTGCTTCCATTAGGTGGCAGTGACTACAGCAAAACCATCACATGCTAATACCAAATTCTTATTTCCTCCCATCCACCCTGCTCCTTTCCTTGCCTTTCCCCTCTTCCCTCTGTCTTCTGGGAAAATCCCAACATGGCAAAGCCCACACTAAGCTTGGAAAAGATAATTTTTTTCCCATTCTTATTTTTGCCAGGTAAGACCAGTTTTGGTGCAAACAGCCTTCAGGGCTTTACCTCCCTGGGGCAGCCTGGCTCCATTCATTGTCTCCTCCACACAAGGAGCCTAACACAACGCACAATAACGGACAACACAAGGATGCACACAGTTCTAATCATCAACTTGGACTTCATAAACCTTGGGCAAGCCTATTTCCTATAGGATAATGTGGTAAATTACTGTTAAAATATTGAGGAAATCTTAAGCAAGAATTATTGTAAGGAAATTTTACTCTCTGATATAAAGTTGCTATATTATGGTATTTTCTTCCTATTACAGGCAGCTGTCTAGAATGAAGGATTAATTATCAGCTAGCTAGACTCTACTGCCACAAGCTTTATATTTTAGGAGCTCTATAATAATAGGAGCACTATTTAGGAGAAAATTTAAATATTTACCCTATTTAAATCATTGTCTAAGGCAAAACAAACAGCTCAGTTTCTGAAGAGTCACAGTCATCTTTCATTAATTTGAGACCAACTCACACATATGAGCAAATTTATTAAAGGAAATTGCACATGATCTTGCCAAACCTTAAACCATGTCCTGTAGTAAACTGTAGTTCCATTTACTGACATATTATAAATTTCATGAAGCTTTATTTTATTTACAATAAAAACCATCTAAGAAAACAAAACTAATGTAAGACTAATCCGGTCCAGAAATTAGCTTCAAAGTGACTTACTTTCATTTTGGATATTTAGTGTTTCCCTAGGATTTGCTTTGAAATATGGCCAATTTATCAACTGCCCCACATGGAGCTGCCACATAAGATGATGATAATGAAATTTTAATATTTCAGCTACCTGTAGTGTTTGCAAGCAGATTTGGGATTATGGAATAAGATATCCTATAGTAAGTAGCAGTGGTCCCACTTTTTTTTTTTCAACAAAAAAATGTAACACTGATAACATTCAAACTACTCATTTTAGCTGAGACAGGATAACAAAATAAAAAGCTCACCACTATAAATCAGCTAACTCTTTTGAGTTGTGCTCTTTTAGTCTGTCTCCAAAATTCACACATTGGTTCATTCTATAGTTCACTAAGTAAAAGCAATCTTCGACACTAAAAGAAATTTTACTCACTTTCAGGGCATCCCCTTCATTGCCCTCCATTACTTCCAGAATAAGTGCAGCTAGTATGTTAAATCCTTGGCAGTAGCCAACAGATTTATTCCACCTGGCATAAGCCAGCAAAACACGTTTTAATACCACTCGATCTTGCTCTGCCTCCTGGCCACAGTAAGAACTGCAGCCAGTTCGGTGAAGGTCCTTTAAAGGAAAAAAAATTAAAAATAAAAATTACAAGACAAGCAGAGAAAAGATGTGTATTTTCCATCCCCTGTTAGTTCTCTTTCCTGTTCCAGTTTTCCTTCCATCTCCACCCTCCCAGTACTTACTCCCAAATGAGAGATGAAAAACTCAAAAAGAGATGAAAACTCTTTTTTAGGCTGTTAAACCTTTATCCTACCCAAAAGAAATAGTTTCAGCAAGCTCTTAAGTAAACAAGTCCCCTAAAAGATGTTTATAACGCATTGCCACAGAAGATGTTAATAAATCTCTGGGTTTCAAACAGGCAAGGCACAACAGCTGCTTAATTGAACAAAAAAGAGCATCTGTTTTTATCAAAGTATAAAAGAACTAGTAGATAACTGACTTTTCCAAACACACAAGCCAGAAACTGTGTCCTTGAAATTTAAGTGATTTATAAGTGAAAGGCAAAATGTACAAAATGGCTGACTGCTTTAAATATTAAACATTAATCAGCTGAGAAATACAAATAGGCAAATGTGTTTCACTCCTGTAAAACAACTGAAGAATGTTAGTTTGCTGTATTTTAAAATATGCTTTTACTCCCAGAAAACATTTGTGCTTATTTACAGAGAAGGAAAAAACCCACTTATGTTCCTTTGTCTTCATTAACTCCAGCACTTTTTCAAAATGAAAAGAAAGTAAAAATGAAAGGAAAAAAACCCAGAAATAGCATCTTTTTCCCAGCCAACACTAACCAGACTAGTGCAAAAGGAACAAAGCAGACAAAAAAAAGGGAATTAAGATACATTTTTTGCCAAAGCAATTGCAGAGATGAAAATAAATCCAAATTCAAATGTCAACTTTTCATGTAAAAATTAGAAAAGAAATAACAAATTAGCTGGCTACCTTTACTATCTGGATGCCCATAGAGTCATCATCAGGATTACTTCTTTCATTGAATGTGAAACGCATGGTTTTGTCCCAGTCAATGGCTATACTGTGTAAGTACTGATCAGCCAGGGTCAACCAAACCTAGAAAAACATATGGTAAAATTAATTATTTCTCTGATAAAATATAAAGTGTCAAAATATATTGTTAGATGAACCTTATCAGCTTCACCCACACGTGACCTGCTGTTAGATTTGAAATATGCAGAGGAGGATTTTAGCCAGAACAGTTTTTGCACAATTAAATTAATACCTTGCTCCCTAGAACAGAAAGAAAGGAAATGGTCAGCAGTAAACATCCAGATCTGTGGGCTGCTTACAAAGATGCAAATCAGCTGTCAGTGAATTCACAGGAGCCCTCCAAAATGGAAACACAAGGCAAGGACCCTCTGTCAGTTCAGACCTTCTATCCTCATAACCAATAAAGAGTTTGATAAAAGGATAGCACTGCTGCTGGCTTTCCTCAAACTCAACCATGGATACGTCTCCTGGAAACTCCCAAAAGAAATCTAGCAGTGTTGGTGCTTCTCTTTATCAGAAGTCTCTTCTGATGAGTTTGCAGAACAAATACCATCTAGTATTCACCATTTGGGATTGATCTGAAAGCATGATTTGGATCAAAACAGCTTACTCTTACAAGAGGGTTTCCTAAACTGTTGGTGCTACAGGGAGTTCTGAAACAAACATATTCACGACTCTTAAAGCCTAATAATTGCCAGAACAGATTTATGCATGTGTATCCAAGACAAAGGCTGGACCTTTATTAAAAATTTGAAAACTTCCTGAACCATGAAAGGCACATGACAGATCATACAATGACAACAAGTAACAACAAAGGACCTTTTTTCAGGAAACTGAAAGAAATCATGAAAGCAAACTGGTCAAGTTTTATATCAGCCATTAATTCACTCAAGTGAGAAAAGAAATTTAGACACTTCCCACAGATTTAAACACTGAGATAGCTGCATGATGAAGGAATTTATAGACAGCTCACAGAATCTCATGTTTTCTGCATTTAAATATTTAAATTTTAATATTTAAATTCTACACTTTTGTAAAGCCACTCATGTGGAGGAATGCCACTGTTCTGCCTCCCAACAGCCTCAGCACTGCTGACACCCTACTGATGTTGTTTGACTGGATTCTTTATCTCTGCCAGCCCACATGCCACAACAATAATGCAGATGTCAACCCTGCTCCTTTTGTTGACAGCAAAGGAGGCAATCAGCAGGCTGCCACCACAAAATACTTCCTCTATTTTAGTATCTACCTTAAAATCATTGTGAACCCAAGGAATGGCAGTAAAAAGACAACACCTCCTTTCATCACTACTTCTTTGGTTAGCATCATGTGAGCATGTGAGCAAACACAGAGATGGGCAGAGTGAAAAGGAAAGACAGATCTGAGGTGGATGATGTGGCAGAGCACACACAAGTCTGCTGATTACACAGAACTTGGGGCAGTGGCTGATAAGCCCAAGGACACCTTGACAGCATGGAAAAATGTTCTGACAAGAACCTCATTAAGTTCAACAAGGAGAAGAACAATATCCTGTCTCTGGGAAGAAACAATCCCAAGTACCAATATATGCTGGGGACACCCAATTGCAAAGTATCTCTGCTATGCAGGAAGGCTGAGAGCGCTGGGACCATTCAGAATGGAGAAAAGGCAGCTTTGGGGAAATCCTGACGGTGTGTATAAACACCTGAAAGGAGGGTGCAAGGAAGAGGAAGTCAGGCTCTTGTCATCTGTACCAGTGACTGGACTGGAGATAATAGGCACAAACAGAAACATAGGAGGTTCTCCTCAAACATCAAGAAATACATTTTCACCATGAGGGTAACTGAGCACTGACACAGATTTCCCAGAGGGGTTGTGGAATCTCTGTCCTTGGAGATATTCAGAAGTTACCAGGACACAGTCCTTGGCAACCAGCTGTAGGTGGCCCTGCTTGGGCAGAGGGGTTGGACCAGATGACTCCAGAGGTTCCACCCAAACTCAGCCCTTCTGAGATTCTGTGACCTCTGCCACTCATGTACCACAGAAAAGTGCCTGAGACACTTGCTGGAGTGTGGGAAAAGAATATTTCAGGAAAGAAAAAAGGCTGTTAGATGGGTATAAGGATTCATTGAAGTTGTATATTAAAAATAAATTCATCGTGGTATGAGGAAAACAATGCCATGAAGTCTTGTCTTCCTTCTCCCCTGATTTGTAAAGAAGTACAATTCGGTTTGGAAAGACAGAAAAAACAGGAAAAAGAAATTAAGCTGATACATCAGAAATATGTGGAACTATATTATTTATATATTATTTATATATAATTTATATATGTAATTTATATAATATATAAAATTATAATTTATCATTACAATTACACAATTATAATTCATAATTTTATATAATATATAATATATAATATTATTATATATTATACATGGAACTACATATTTTATAAATATTTTAAAAAATATTTTTATTAAAACAGTGTTTTTAAAGCTGAGATTGTGTGATTCATTTTTTAAGAAAAAATTAATAGACATGCCTCTTTTTATACTAGGGGACTTCAAATGTTGAAGAATGCAATAAAGTAAGTCTGGCAGAATCCCAATGGACCCTTTTCTACAACACTCAGCACAATTTCCCATTAATGATGCACTCTGCCATTCTGCATCACTCCTGACTTTGAACTTCCCGAATTTTGGTAATCTGTCTTTTCCCCAACAACTGTTTCTATAAGCATTCTTGTCAACATTAAGCATCTATCAACTTCACCTTCGTAAGTGTGACATCCTACACTGCAGATATGTTCTCCTTTCAGTTATCTTCAACTGTGGGGGCAATTTCACCAGTGCAATTTCTTGAGACTGACAGTATGAGGCAATAACATCTGCACCAGAACAAGTTACCTAAGCCTCAAGCAGAAAGAACCCAACTATTGAAAACATCATATTTACCTGTCTCCTCAGCCTTTCCATCTGCACTGTGAAGCTGTCACTGAATAATGAAAACAATGAAAAAAAATTCCCAGTACAACTTAAAAGGTCCAAATATTCATTACAAAACCCACTAACAGATAATATTGATGTAATTCAACTGTCCTGAGAAACCTACAGGTAATATGGCTCACAAGGCACGGAGGTCTACCTACCTTTCTCCTCCATTCCTTTGGGATGCCTGTGGGCAGTCTGGCCACTGCTTTGAGGGCATCATGCCACTAAAAGAAAAAGCATCCCAAAATGTAAAATATTCATCATTAGTTTAATGCTACAGCATAGCAACATTTGCTACCTTGCAGACATGCACATTCATTTCATTTTGCTGCACACATGTCAGAGTTTAACTGCTTAATCCACTCACAGGGAAGATGCAGATTAACTACTTGATGATTTGACTAAAGTATAATATTCTAGGACACAAGGATTTAGGAAATATCTGAGCAAACAATGAAAGCCTATTCCATTTTCTGAATATAAATGAAACAGCTCTTGATGCAATTGCAAATAATATGCTGATATTATGATGACAAACGCACTTCTGAACTAGGCAAGCACCTTGATTGCTGAGAACCCACTTCTTCACAAATTCAAGAAAAAAATAAATCAAATTACCTGCTGAAAACCATTTTGACCTAAAGATGGCTCAAGAGTGAATTTCAATTTTGTATCAACCCCTAGAAAGAAAAAAAACACAAAAAAACTCATTACTTCATTTAGCTCAGAAGACAAAAAGAAGCCAAAAAACCCCAAACACAAAAATCCCACAGTTAAAACAAGAACACAAAATTTTATCTTCCTATTTTAACAACTACATTTCAACCTGTTTTGGTGAATTTTTTCTTCACAGTAGATTCAAGGAACGTGGTAAGAAGTACACGGACAAAATGCTTTTAAAATGCAGTAATGTTCTCTTTAATGATGTAGCCTGGCACAACTTATTTCACTAATATTCATATAGTTCACTGGTCTACAAACTATACTAGTACACTGCAAACTGTCATATGCTTCCACAGAAAAATACACATGCACAGACAGTTTATTTTCATCTATGCCAGCTTCTTGACATTAGGTCAATCAAAACTAATTTATAAGTTTGGTGTGTGAAAATTATTTTACTGTCAAGAATATTTTTTTTTCAAATTCCTCAGACCATAACACACATTTGGTAGTACTGTTATTTAAGCTTAGATTTTATTTTGGCCATATGAGCAAACT
This sequence comes from Zonotrichia leucophrys gambelii, assembly GCF_028769735.1. Lineage (NCBI taxonomy): Eukaryota > Metazoa > Chordata > Aves > Passeriformes > Passerellidae > Zonotrichia > Zonotrichia leucophrys. The sequence goes on along the minus strand of NC_088170.1, from coordinate 21,960,777 downwards.
ATTTTACTTGTTATGAAGCAGGCCTAGTAATTGTTCATGCAATATTACATAAAATACCAGAATCTCAAGTGGATCCCAACATGGCACTGGAGTATGCCAGAACATGATCAACAGTAAAATGTTTAATTTGCTTTCCATCCCACAGTTTGAACGTGCAATTCCTAGATCCTTCAAATGCCGCTGTCCAGACCTCAGGTGCTGAACACAGCACAGATCACATTCCCTCCCTCCCATCGGCTGGCATGAAGGAAGAAGCCCTCTTTTATTTTCCCTACACAGTTTAACACAATGCTATTGTTCCATATTTACAATTAAGTTATGCATAGCTTCTCATCTTTCCACAATACGAAGCCAAACAGTTTTAACATAGAAATATATATATACATACACACAGAAAACCCAAACTGATTATAATCCTGCAAAGTGTTAAGTATTTAACATCCATGCTAATCAACTCACCAGTAATACCCAGTTCTTTGGAGGTCTAAACCTACAAGTGTGACAGAAAACCCAACTGTAGTGGCATTTGCTATTTATGGAATGTAAAATGCCTTTGAGCATTTGCATACGGAAGTGGTAAGGAATTTTAACCTTACTACCTGATAATTATATACTTAAAGACAAAAGCTTTTTCTCCATGCCTTTTTTTTTCTTTGTTGGGGTTGAGTGAATAGAAACAAAGAAAAAAATCACACAAACTCCAGCGCTGTTTAAAATTTTAGCGTTTTAGAATTGCATCACTGAGACCTGGGGATTAGTGCCCTTGTTTCCCTGCTTCAGATCTAAAAGACATGCTTGTCAGACTTAGAAAAATAAAGACTTCTAACCATAATAGATATGTCTTGAAAAAACATGGAAGAATTAATAGCTGTTCCTGGAAGTAACTGTTTATTAGTATTCCTTCCCATGGCGCAATGGCACTCGGCAGGGGCTCCTAATAGATCAATCTTTTCATAATAATTCAAAGCAATGTAACAATGGCAACAACCTAAGATTAAATTGTATCACGTTTGCTGAAATTGGAAAATGTGAACTTCATTCTCAGGCAAAAAAAAAATAAGTACTGTAAAACACTAATACATACAAAAATACATCATGACCGAGAACTTCTTTTGTTAAAGTAACAGATGCTGACACATTATCTAACACTACCTTGTAGCAAAGAACCAATAGCCTTCCAAAATAACCATGTATTCATTTCAACCCAGCAGCCAAATATTAATTACTCACAGTTTTCTAAGACTTAAAAGGTCCTAGTAACAACTTTTCTGTCTGTTTTAGAATCTTCCTAAGAAAGACACAAGCAGATACTTCCAGGTCTTCAAAAGATTAAGTACAGCAAAATAAAAGCTCAGAGCAAGGAAAAATCTATCTATAATTACATAAGCATCATGACCAGGGAGCTCACACTACAGTCAAAGTACATATCCCTCCTGAGACTGAAATGAGACCCTTCAAATGAGACCCTTGATTAAATGAGACTGAAACGAGATCATCCATCTACTAAAGTTAATTAAATCATAGCAAACAATTAAGACAGGTGTGAAAATTACTGTAAATGAGAATTACATCACATGGTAACACCAGACTATGCAGCACACTCTCTTCAGCATGGTGAGGAACTGCTTGGTCAGGCCATGCATGACAACCTCTTGTAAAAGCCACAGAATCTGTGTCCCTTTATTTGTTCTGCATTGGAAGTACTTTCCAAATCAAATTATGTGACAGTTTTGGGGAGGGGAGGGGAAGAACCATGGGGAATAAACCCCAGAGCATATACGAATTGTTCCTCATTCCCATCCACTTTAAAGAATTTATATTTCCTAAAATCAAAAAATTACAACATTGCTTAATAAAAAATACAGCAAGTAAGCATGTAAAAAAAGCTGCAACCATACAGAGAGAGCAAGGAAGCACAACAGGAGCAGCATCTCCTGCCTGTTACTTACTTCTGGCACAAGAATCATCTTTCTACACGGCAGTTTCTGCACTCTGCTCAAGGAATTTGTCCCTGAGCTTCAGAGCTTCAAGGAAACTAATGCCTATCCCTAACTCAGCCTCTCTTGGTTTCCTAATCCTTCCTTTCTCCATCATTCCCCTTTTTTTATTCAGTTGTCTTCTCTCCATAAACTAACTTAGATTCCCCAATTGTTTCTTCCCCCTCAGTACCCCACACCCATTCAACCCTCATGCATGTCTGCACCTATTTTCACTGGATTTTCCCATGTCTAACAATCCTCCATCTTTGGGTCACATTCCTCTCCCTTAGATAAATATTTGCTTTTTGCAAAAAAAATACCTCTTCAGGCCTTAAGAGAACTTTTCCTCCCAGCTCCTTGGTAGGGACAGCCTGGCCTAGATGCACCACACATAGAGCAGTAGTTCTTACTTTAAGTGTTGTCAGTACAACTCTGCCCTTTCACATCAAATCAGCCAGGCTATAGTGTCATTTGACATATTAAATATCACCTCCAGTTCACACACGTTTAACTTATTCTTCATGTCTGAGAAGCATATTAACTCATAACAGCAGGAATATGCTGGGAACACTCTGGAATTATTAGCTCCATGAATACAAGGACACACAAAGGTACATGCTTGACAACAAATTTCTGAAAGGTAGGGGAATGCCAAAATAAGCTCTGTTCAATGCCCTTCCAAGCCTGTCACCAGAAACCACTGCAGAAAAGTCATAAAAAAATAAAAGAATTTAAAATAAGGAAAATATAACCCCCCCCCAACCACAGTCCTTTCCTGTGTAAAATACACAACAACTCCTGACAAGAAAAGGCTGTAAGAGGGAAGATCATATCCCTAGGATTCCCAAACCCTCAGTCTTCCTCTGCATAACCAAAATGCAGCACAGAACCACACAAAGAGCCACAAGAGAAGAGAAAAATACTGGCAGCCAAGTACCTGGGTGACAGAAACAAATTCCCAGTGCACCCCTAGCAACATTAAACAAAAGAATAGGGCAAAATCTGGGATTTTTTTTCAGCAATATCAAACCAGAAGAAAGTGCAGGAAGATGATGTGTTTTGATGCATGTTAGTGAGCTGTACAGATGTAGCTTTAAACTTGCAAAGTAGCACTATAGGTTCTCAGCTGTACTTCACAGCTGTTGAAACCTCTCCCACAGAATGCAAATAAATATTTTATCAAAAAATAAACAAGGAAAAAGGCCTAAAGCAGATTTGTGTGCAGCAGGAGCCCATGCTCAAGGAAAGAGAAATGTCAACGTAAACTATCACCTTATGCTGCTCGCTGTTTCAGGCAGATTCTTAGCCTTGCAATTTATCTCTAAAAGTAACATCCTCACTAACTCTGTATGAAACCACTTCTACCAGGAGCCAGAGCTCACTGAGATGTATCAAAGCACATCTAAAACCTCCAGTCTAGAAAAACTTCACAATACAGACAGCTAACAAAGATGTTAAGTAAATCTGAAGAATATTTCATCCAGCTTATTTTTAAAGGGTCCCATCTCCACCACTCTATGAAAACATGTATCCTGAATGGGGTTATTGTCTTTATCTACATGTGAACAATATGGAAACCCCAAACCAGGGGGATTTTTAGGACCGTGGCATTCATAGTTACACCCAATCACATCCCCTGGTCTTTGTGTGAGTGTAAATACATGAATGTCATTATCCAGATAACGTCATTACCTGGGATAATAGCAGGCTACTGCTGGAGCAGGGGTCTTTGAGAATTACAATTCAGGAAATCTCCTTGAAAACAGCAACCCCAGAAATCTACCAAAATGTATCTGAGACCTTATTAATAACAGCTTCTGGAACCCATCTCAAACACAGAGGCAGTGAGCATTGTGTGCTTGATGCACACACAGCTAATACAATGGGAAACTGATCTTTATTTATTTCCATGCAGTGCTCTATGTTTCAGTGGATCTCTGGCTTGCATGCTTTGTAAATGCCTAAAATTAGGCAACAGATCCACAACGTTTTAGCTACAAGTGACAGCTCTAACACAGTAAATTGAATTTAAATTTCTTGATATTTCATTTTTTTTTAAATCCAAAATTTTGATGGCAGGCAACTAGAATCTAGCACTCACTCATGATCACCCATCTGTGCTTCTGTTGAGAGCCTCCCTCCCGCGAGTAAACACACGTCGTTTGCTGACCATCCAGTTCTTAAAAGATTTTGATACTGAAGGAGGATCTAGAAAACATAGCTGCAGAGCTGATGCCTTCCCCTTGGTATAGGCATGGTTGCAAATTTAGACAACACCCTACCGCAGACAAAGGCTGGGCGGAAGGAGGGGTCTCCGGCAGGTCAAGAGGTAGCAGGTTTATCAGGGAAGGTCTGGGGAGGCTGCGAGGAGACTTCGGGGAGGGACTGACACAAAGCTGAGTCGTAGAGCCCGGGAGAGAGGAGACGAGGGAGAAAGGCACTGGGGACAGACGACGCAAAAGCGCTGCGAGGCGGCGACGCCGGGCGGGAGGAGCGAGGAAAGGACCAGGAGATGGGGAGAGCGGAGCGGAGATGGGGGGCCGGGCGGGACAGGAGCAGGAGGAGCCCCCCGGGGCAGGAGCAGCGCGCTGCCTCCCCGCAGGGCCTCGCCAAGCCCGGCCTCCCGCCGGGGCCCGGCCCCGCTCCCCGCCGGGGCCGCTTCGCACCCGCCGCGGTGCCTCGGCCGCTCCCCAGCCCGGGGCCGCCTCGCAGGCCCCGCTCCGAGCCCCGGGCCGGCGCAGCCCGGGCGGGAGCCCCGCGCTCCGGACCTGCCGCCGGCCCCAGGCCGCGACCGCGGCGCCCCGCGCCGGCCGGGCCCCGCCGGGGCTGCCGCAGCAGCGGCCGGGGAGGCGTATCTGCCGCGGCCCGGGGCCGCCCCCGGGCGCTGCCCCCCGCGCCTACCCGCGGCCCTCATCCCCCGCCGGCGGCCTCCTCCTCTCCGAGCCGACCCCGAGGCCCCGGCGGCTCCCCCCGCCCCGCTAAGCCGCTTACGGGCCGGCAGCCGCAGCCTCGGCCGGCCGGCGCGGGTACCTGGCTCCAAGGTGCACAGCAGGCGCGGCGCGGTCCGGGAGATGCAGCTGCGCTTCTTGAGCACATTGCTGAGGATGGTGCCCACGCCGCCGCCCGAGCTCTGCCGCTTCAGGCATCGCCCCCCGCGCCGCAGCGAGCCCGTGAGCCTGTCCTGCCGCATGGTGCCCGGGGCAAGCCCTAGGGCGGCGGGCTACGGGGCATGGCGTGCGGGGACCCGCACTGCAGGCTGCCAAGTCCCAGTGCCGGAGAGAAGAGGGAGGACAAGGAGAGGAGAAAGACAAAAAGGGGAAAAAAAAAAAAAAAGCTGTTCCCGCCCACAACACTAGCATCACTGCCTGAATAAACCAGCAGCCTCTCCTCCTCCTCCTCCTCCAGCACCACCTGGAATGCAGCGGGCGAGGGGAGCAGCAGCTCTGGTTAGAAATGAAGGGAGCTCCGGGGGCAGTGGTGGGGCTCCGCTGTGCCAAAGGGCTTCGGGACAGCTGCACAAGCCCCGGGCTGCGCGGACACCGCCCGGCACGGGCAATGCGGACGCGGCGCGCTTGACGCCTGCTAACAGCGGCAATACTGACATTTCTGCCGAGAATGAAACGAGATAAATATCCCCCAAAGGGTCTTCTCACCTGGTACTCTGGCCTACAGCTGGACATTTATAGATAATCCTGCTGCCTTTTTCAAAAAGCTGTCCTGGGAAGGAGTCAGACCAGCACTATCAGACCACGGAGCAGGGGGAGAGCAAAGATTTTAACAGCTTGTCAGTGCCAGGGCAGGCTGGGGTCCTGCTCAGCGACAGCCCCAGCAGCAGCACAAGCAAGCTGCTGCACAGCTTCAGTTTTTCACCCACTAGAGAAGAGACCCAGAACATCCTCTGCACAAACCACAACAATCCTCAGCTAAAAAAACAGTCTTTTCCATGAATCTACATTGCAACTGCACTCACAGGTAACACGCCAGGCACTAAGTAGTTAAAAGAAGCTGTTCAAAAGCACTTTATTAGATGCATTTTCCAGTGCAATTTGGCCTAAGAGCATCTTAAAAGGGTTTCAGAGATTCTCAAACTAGAGGTTTGATTGACAAGAAGGAAAAGCATTTGAAATAATGGTAGTTTTTATAACCTAAACCACTCAGCATTTTTGTGGAAGGAGAGCAGATTTATCACACTACATTAGTCAGGCTCAAAGGCCAAACTACCAGAAGTCTCAGTCTACCTGCCAACAACTGTAGCTTTGAAACATTTTTCTCCTATATTAAAAAGTTGTGTTCCTCAGTCACATTATGAAGAGAGAAAACTGGCAACCGATAAGCAGTAAGCTAATTATATAAAAGACACACAATATAAAACACAGAATCAAGCCTCTTTTTAAAATCAGTTATAACTATTTTTAGAAGTCACTGTTAAGCTTTCAGAGAAGTGTGATTTTGATCATGCCTCTTTAAATATCTGCTTGGGTTTTGGAGAAAAGTCACTACATTTGAGCTGTTAGCTTGCACTCTGAATAGATAATTAAGTCTGTGTGTCGGTGGTTCTTTTTTTAACAAAGGTGACACTTCCCTGCTGATGTAGATGATGCAAATCACTTTATTTCAGTGCCAGCTGGAGATGATGATTTAGTGGTTAAAGCATCAAATTTGAAATCAATTAGTCTCCCTAGGTGTACAGATTGTACCAATGGGACTATAACAGCAACATTTAAATACAGAAATAGCCATATTATCTCTGTAATATTATTCTCCTCTTGCTTGAGCGCCTTTTGCAAATAGCACCACATCGTTCTTGGATCATTTCAAGATTAACTAATCCAACACCACACACCGTTGCCCAGTCTTGGAAGCCATAAACAAAATTTCAGAAACCACTCATTATCCAGACAGTGGGAATCAGTCATCACACTAAACTGTGTCACCTCCAATTTTTAAACAATTAGAAATCAGGTCTAAGAAAGATATCAATATTTAGCTGATGAAGATAACCAGCTCTCAAAATGAGAATTCAGTATTCCCATCATTGCTATTTCTCCTACTTGTCATCTTGTCTCTACAAGAAAACTGGAAACAATCAGGACAATCATACTGTGACTGGGCACAGAGATACTTCCAAGCACACCATTAAGGAGCTTTCCCGCATGCCAGCCAATTAATACAATGTTATTCTGAAGGAAAAAGTTCAAAAATCGAACTTCAGGAGACAAAATGAAGAAGCCAAGCCATACTAATAGGTTTGATGACTCACTGGATCATTAGTACAAATGGATTTTAGATGCAGGGGGATAAGCCTCCCATTAAGCATACATATACATATCTTCAGGGCTAGAACCTAGCCTCTAGAAAAGTGGATGGCGCTGGGTTTTAATCACTGATCAGGCAAAGCCTCTAATCTGCCTGTGGCAGGACATGTTAATCATCATGAATCTAGTTTGATCCACCAGTGCATGGAAGTTTGGTCATGTCCACAAGCCCTCATCTGCATTTACTGACAAGACAGATGACATTCAGAAAGGATTTTGAGGGGGAAAAAAAATCAAAAACATTTGTCCAGGCAAGATATTTCATCTCCAGTATTTTGTAATAATTAACCTGAGACTTTGCTTTTTTTCCTCCCTCTGTACTTCATGTATTCCCTCTGACACAAAAGAGTCACTTAGTGAAAAACCTTACCTCCTCATTTGGTACCTCTTTACAATCTTACCACCATTTGCCACACATGCCATTTTAAGGCCAGAATTAAAAATACTGTGTGTATGCTTGTTCCTTTGTTGCAATCAAAGGGTGGTCAGTCCCAAGGTCAATGCCAGGTTTTGACCAACTCCATTTACATTAAACCTCTCCATTCTTTAGCCCACTTGTGTCTGCACTGTGACAATGAGGTAAAACATGGGCTGACAGAAAGTGACAATGAGTACAAACAGAAGGGGCAGTGGCAGGAACAGAAGGACAGCCAGCAGAAATGGGGCCACAGAGCAATCTACTTTTAAAGAATCTATTTGTTTGCATGGAGCTTTAACTGCCCAAGCCCAGGATTACTAGAAGACACAATTCACCACTTCTCTTCTGATGTGTGCTAAGAAGACTGAATGTAATTAAAATACTAAAAATGGTAAGATATCTTCAGCTGGGTTACTGTATTTCATCTTCAGCTGGGTCACTGTTCATTTCATGAACTCCACATCCTCCCCTTTATTTCACAGAAAATTGTAGAGACTTCTCTTAATTCTGATTTGCATCACAACATCCCAGTAAAACAGTCAAAGTCTGGGAAGAAAGCTTATTTGCCACAATTCTCAATACCAATGTCAGCAAAAATACTTAAAATTACATGTACCCATGAAAAAATAGAGTAAATATATTGTATGATAATACTGTAATATGATTCGTCCAAGAGGATTTTGGAAATTACACTTAAACAGCAGCACTACAGCAGCTGATGATACAGCATATATCAGAAAGAAATATATATCAATAGGATGAGGGGGAAAAATGCATTGTAACCACAAGGGAAAACCTATTATATTGATCAAATCTGCTAAGTCCCAGAGCTCAATATACTACTTTAAAGAGCCCAAGAAAATGTATCCAGAAAATGTAACTCTATTACCACAGGGTTTCAATAGCTAGACAGAAGCTAGCAAATAAACCAACATATGTTTTGACATGTATTGTATTTTACCATGAGGCTCAAAAGAAAAAAAATATTTCACTTTCAAATGACAGTATACAAGAAAAAACAAATGGAATTAAATACATCCACATTAGAGACAAGAAAAGGTAAGCCAGTCTGAGATTATCCCAGAAGGCAAAACTAGTTTAAATACATTTAGCCCATTAAGCCATCTCCACCACTGGGGCACAAAATTCCTATCCTACCCAGATCTATGCATGTTCTATTATTAAACATCCCCTCTGAAGAAAACAGCCCTGCTTCCTTCTGCTTGGTCCTGAAAGTCTAAAAACAAGCACAACCCACCTGGAGTTTCACACTCCTCCAACACACAAGATGGAGCCACTTCTGACAGCTTGAAAAGAGGTTTCTGGCTTGTTGGGTCCTTGGCACCACAGGGGCACAGGTGCTACAGCAATGCTACAGCATGAGCACAGAAGCTCCCTTGAACACAGAAATTCCCTTGAACACAGAAGCCTGCGAGGTGGCAGAGCCCAGCACTCCTCCCACCCGGGCCTGCAAGGGAGCATCCCCTCCTGCAGGGCCCGTACTGCTCTGCCACAGCCCCTGGTACTGATGTGCTACCTCAGAGTGCAGGGAGTGTGTGCTGGGATCCTCCAGCCCCCTGCACCTACCCTGGGGAACACCAAGCACAGAGCCTGTGGCACTGCTTTGTGTATCTGTTTGCATCACTGCTGCAGGAGCACCTGCCTATGCAGAGATTTGTGCCATGCAGAAGGAGAAATGTGATTATGGACTAACAGAGTCACTTCTGCCAGCAAGCTGGTTTCTGTTGCCAGACAAGTAATCCAGGGTTGTCTTCAATGCACAAAGGATAGTTCCAGAAAAAATACAAAAATTAATTTTTGCTACTGTATTTGTGCCTAGAGAAGGTTAATTCTACACACTTGTAGAAAGCAGGAAAAATGGCTCAGGAAAATGGTGCAGTGCGTTCACACACAACAGTCTCTTCAACACAACTGTAATATTTTACAGCTTTTCATTGTATTAGTCATCATCTGTATGACTTTGTACACAAATATCACAAAAGAGGTCAAGACCTCGCTATATCCTATATTAAATATCACAGACAAAAGCTGCAGAGCCAATCCTTGTCTGCAAAGGTATTCAGCAAAAATATAAACTACACAATGGAGAGGAAATAACATCTATGATTTCCAGGAACAGAGAACAAAATTTATATGATTTATTCTAAGGAAGCATGCAGCTAGTCAAATGTTTCCTCTTCCTTTAAACTTCAGGCACCTAACCTTATTACTTATTTCCCTTTCCAAAACTGAGAGCATGGTAATTACACTTTAATACAGCCTTCTTTTTAAGGAAGCCCTAAAACAACACACTTGTTCTTGGTGAGCTTATGGCAGAGGAGCTAGGAAATTCTCTTGTTTATAGGTAGGATATCAGAAAAAGAATATTGCTTGCATGTTGTTTAGCCATATCTATTGAGGACTAATCTAGAGACAATAATTTAAATAGTACTGCTTAGTAAGGTGTATATCTTTCAACAGGAAATTCACCTACAAGTCTGTAACTCATGTAAGACGCTCACAACTGCATATGCACTACATGATCCTTCAGCTTTCACAATCAGGATTCAAAATTTCAGACTCAAGATTCTTTGTTATGATCTTTAGTTGTGGGATTTGGGGATTTTTTACCTAATTCTCCCTTTTCTTCCCATACACATTATCCACTCTTCCCTCCTGTACTACACACTTGCATGCACTAGGACAGGATTGATGAGAGCAGACAAGAAGGTCCCCTCAATAGAGCTAGCACACAAGTGTAGGTCATAATTTATTCTTTGGGAATGATGGACAGTTGCATCTAGTAAGTGTACTTTCAAGTTGAATAAAGTTCATAGTCATATTGCTTCTTGAAATTTCTGTCAGATACACCCTGAAAAGTATGCCACAGTTTCCAGCATTAGTGAAAGCACTTGAAAATATAATACATCTGCAAATCAATTGTGAAAGCAGTTTACAGCACAATGGTATGGAGCTGCAATGACCAGTTTCCCTTCTAGGGAGGCTCCACATTCCAAGGCAGTGAATCAGTGCAGGTAAGGCTGACTGCAATCCCTCAATCCCTTGGTTGTTCATAGAGTAGCACAAGATGCTTATGCAATTGGATTGTGTAGGTGAGTATTTGAAAGCCTTCAAAAACATTGCAGGTTGCTAAAACAGACATACAGATGTGCCTGTAATCCCTCTGAACCTACTCATAACCTCTTTCCATTTGTAGATACATAACTGTGCAAATGAATGGGGGACATGCAGAAAGACTTAACATCTGTATAGTACCAGAGATACAGGCAGCAACAGCAGAACTGCACAAACCCATCTCCCAGATCTGTACTTGATCCAGTAGAGCAAAAAGCTCCTGTTTTCCCTGAGTTCTTCAAAAAACCCCTCAGCAATAAGCCAGAAGATTTTCTTAAACCTATCTACAACATAATCACATCAAGCTAAGACTGAATATATTAATATTCAAATACTTTACTTCATAAATTATTAACTCTCCTATGTCACCATCTCTCACTACCACACCATTAATAAGCTTGCATTCTGTAGTGCCTGGAGTTCCTAGGTCAAACTAATTTTGAGAATAGAAGAATTTAAATTTGCTGATAATTCAGCAACCCCGAATACACAAGTGACAGCAACTAATGCCAATCGGCTGGGTACAAAGGGTGGCTTATTTCACTCCAGGCCCATTCCCATTCACTGGGAATGGACTGTTCCCAGAGCCTAAAAGGAGAGAATCCCAGAGCTTAAAACGAGAGAATTGAAAGAATTCCAAAAAAGTAGAAACTGACTCATGTTTTTTAAACATAATGCAGTACAGATCACAGGCACCTCAAATATTTCAGAAAAAAACCCTAAAACCTTACTGACATTACAAAACGGATGTGATGTGGAAACTTTTAACATATGGTTCAACAGCTACACTGAAAGAACAAGGCACAGATTTAACTCAGAACTATCTACGTGGGAAACAAAAAGGAGCTTAGACAAATTTTGCTTGATCACAAGACAGCAGTTGTTTACCTTATTATGCCAATAATAGTGAACAACAAACTGAGTACGCCTGATATACTATTGAAGTTATTTGTATTCATTGCAGTGCCTGTAAATCCCAAATCCCGATTCTGGGCTCCAGCACTGTTGCTACAGGTACTGCACAAGTACAACAAAACCTCAGACTGCCTGCTTCAAAAAAAAAACAAAAGAAGAGAAAACACATTAGCAAACACATTAGCAGACAGAGAAGTACAGGTCAACAACCAGGTGAGATTGAAAAGCATAGTCCACAATATTCTATTGTTTCTATGGCCTTCATGGCAGACATGAGCTCCAAGGGACACACCATGAATGGATAAGGTCAAAGAGAGTGCTAAGAGATCAGGTTTTAATCAACATGTTCAATATGGTGAAACACCTATAACAAAATGTCATCATGAGGGGAAATTGAAAATGTACTTGTTTTAAAACACATGTGGGATGGAGGTAGGAGGCAGGAGCCAAGCTTGTATATTAAGTAAGAAATTATAAGGACGGGACAGAGAAAAAAGAGAAACAGAGAAAAAAGTAGGTTGTGAAGAGTTTTGGACATGAAAGCAACAAGAGGAAGACAGACTAGATCTACAATGACCATGAGGAAAGCACACACACTGGCCTCCATGAAAACATATGTACAAACACTGAAACAGGTGATTAATCCAATGCTGAAGTCCACTTTATGTTTAATTCTTTGTTCATATATATGTTGTCTTCCAAAAGGAGGAAAGTACACCCAACAAAAAAAGCAGCTTGCAGAAGTTTCCAAATGCTATGTTCCAAATGCTTCTAACAAGCTCCTAAGCAGAGAAAAGTGATAGATAATTGGATTGATACCTCCATGTTGAAATATTGGCTGTGTGTCTGTAAGTCAACAACAGCATCTAGGTTTCTTAATATATTTTTTAAATTTGGTTCAAATGCACCAATAAACTCTGAAGCTATAATTGCCACTTGAGGAACAGTGATAAAGAAAATAAAAGGAGGGAGAGAATCAATTTATTTTGCTTATTGCCTTCACATGCCAAATATAGCAGTAAAGCTATAGTAGATAGCTGCATCTTGTGAGCAAGCTAAAAGATGTGTCATGCAAGCGCTGTAAAAGTAACAATATATTTTAACTGCTGCAGTAACCAGCAGCATAAATTCTAGAGTTAACAACTGGAATAAAAGTCATAGCAATGCTGACATGGTCAATAAAATATAGAGAGAACACTTTTTAATTAAATATGAAGTAATGAAGGGAAGTGAGGTTTCAGAGAGCAAATGACCTTCTTTTTGTCAGAGAAATTATTTGAATCTACAAAAGAAATTCAAAACATCATTTTGGTAAGGCATATATTAAGAAGTAAAATTGTTGAATAGGCCTATGTAATAAAAAAATACTGCTGAAAAGTATGATTTTCAAAGTTAAGAAATGTTTCCTAACCTTGCTAAACAATATGAAGTAAATGCACATGTTGGCCAATACTCACACTCCAGAATCCTGCTTAAATGCCACAGGATAATTTAAAAAAATAAGTCATCAACTCAGCAGAAAAACTAATGCAATACATGAAAAAAAGAATTCTGACAGATATGATTTGTAGTTATGTTTAAGATAATATTGCAGAAAAATGGACGTCATAGCAGGTCCCAGATCTAAAATGGAACTTCTCTTCCTTTATTAGAATCTGATTATTTGCTTAACACCTAGCATACAAATTGAATTTTATAGTGTGAATCACCAGTCTCATTGATCTGAACTGCTATTTCAGAAACAGCAGGATTTTTATCTGCCCAACATAATGAAAAAAGCAAAACGATCCTATATTCCCATGACAAGATTTATCCACAAATAAAACACTTGGAAAGATTTTAGATTAAAAATTAATTGCCAAAGTTAAAAAAAATATTAATGGTGAAATCTCTTTCCTTTGGGCCAGAAATAATTACAGAAATGGACCAGATTTATACATAAAAGTTTTATACACTGACTCATAGTTATTTGCAGTAATGCTAAGGACATGCAGCAAACACTAGGTTCAGCCCATGGAAGGTTTTAGTGAGACGTAGCAAAGAGCCAGGCTGTCCTGCACTGCCCAAGGGTAAGAGTGCAGCTTCCAGCATGGATCCTCTCTCCCAGCACACATGGCCCCAACAGGAACAGGAACATGACCCTCTCTGGAGTTGGAGAGGGGAATGGTGCTGACTACTGGAGAAGCTCATAAAAGCACCATAGAGCTCTTGGAACCACAAACCTTGACCAGGCAATAGCAAAGCCTGCACCACCACTCCAGGTTTTTGATCATGTATGCAGTGATTCCCATTTGTAGAAGCCACTAGTTCCATAAAGAAAGTTTTGCATGTATGTGAAGCTATTGCAACCCCAAGTCCTCCAGACCACCAATTCTCTTCATCTCCCAAGTGGGCTGTAGCTTCACAGAGCACACTCTCCAAGTGCTGGAAACAAAGCAGCTAGCAAAGCAAAGGAACCTCAAACCACCACCTCCACTTTCAAAAAAGAAAATACCCACATTAGCCAGTTAAGCAAGTTTGACACAGAGCTTCTTTAATGAAGTTTGTGAGATGAAGAGGAGAAAATAGTTCCAAGAATATTACTACTCAAAGATTTTAGACTTAATAGCTAAATGACAAAACTTCAGTTCATAACTTACTCTTACAGGGCAAGTTTATTGAATTGGATGTGTTTAGGATTAATCAAAGGCTCATTTAGTACTGAAGCCTAGAGCCATTAAAATTGATTATGAGCATGTCCACCACCACACAAGCACGAGTTTTTGGCTAACAGCAAAGCTCTGACTATTTACTTACTACTGCATAGCTCAGGACAACTCCCATCAATTCTTTAAACATGCGCTTTTTCTGCCAGCCTTCAAGTAGTCTTGTCTCATTAAGTTTGTTTTTCAAAGAGTCTCATACCGTCTATCTGTCCAGTGATATCTAGTTTGTCCAGCTCAATAGGTACCTGACTTCTAGACCTCTCTAGATAATACTATAAATATCAGTAATGTTTAGCTTTTCAGATTAATATACATTTTAAAAAAATATCTGTACATTGAATACCTCCCCACTCTGACTTTCTTTAGTTGCACCATATAGTTATTTTTCCTTCAGGATCTAAGGTCCAATAGCTATTTCTGCCATGAGCATTGGATAAGACTAGAAATTAACAATAACATGTTGGGGAAAAACCCCAAAACCCAAACAAAAAACGAAAACCATGCAAACACACACACAAATAAAATGTTAGCTATTAATGTCTAATCCAGTCCAAGAACCGAAAACTGCTCATGGTCTGTATTTGGCCATATGTATTGCATGGATGGCAAAGAAAACATGTTGATCAGAACCAGGTTCTGTGATTTTAGGAAGTTACCAATAATTTATAGGAAACTAAATTTAGAAGCTGTTTCACTGCTGACAAAACATAGCAAGAAGGTTCCAAATTTTACTAAGAAAAAGATAAATTGTAAGTAGGCTTGTAAGTAAGATGATCTAATCTGGAGATGGAACATAGATTTGATTTCTCTGGCAAATTTCAAGGCTATGTGAGAAGCACTCATTTACTGCTCAGTAAATCAGATTCAGGTTATTAACAGCTTCAAGGAGAAAAACATTTTAAAAATCTGAGATTCACATTTAACTCTTCCTTCAGAGCTGCTCCAGTGCAGAATTATAAGCAGGACTATTGATCCAAACAGACTAAGTGCCACAGCCCACTTTTCTATCATCTTGTTTTTAAACACCAAGCTATCTCAAAGCTGCAGAAACATAGCTGCTGGCACTGCCTGATGCTCCATAAATCAGTCTATTCCTAGCACTAATTATCCCAAGCAGCTGTTATCCTCCATTTGATCTTCAGTATCCAGGAAATCTTTTCTTCAAAGGCTAATGCAACCAAAGAATGTTTAGCGTGTTGCAGTTGGAGATAAAATGCATCTGTGTTACTTAAAGGCCATAGATCCTGTTGGGTATTTTCACTGAAGCCCCATTAACCCTCCTATAAGATCACAATGTTTGGGGTTGGTTTTTTCATGGTTTTTTTGTTTGTTTGTTTGTTTTAGAAAAGAGCATTTCAGTAGGAAAAAGAACAGAATAGTTTCTTTTACAGAACTATAACCCCCAGCAGAATAAAAGAAAGCAGTGCTCAGCTAGACAAGTGTGAAAGACTATGCATACAATTTAAGAGAACTTTTTCTCTCAGGCTGCTTCCACATCCGAAAGCTTGTCAGAAAAAGATTAGAGACTGAAATGATAGGGTATTACAGTTATGCAGCTCACACAGCCACCCCTGCTGTGAGCTTATACACACAAACCCTTACATCTTGATTGTCCAACATTTGGCACAGATGCTGTGGCTCACTACCAGCATGTATCAGAGCAGATCTACCATCAGCTCAGAACTGTAAAGATTTGTGAAATATGAATGTACCCAGGTGCATTTCTCACACATCACTGCTTCCCATGTGGCCTGTGGCACCATGGGTTGTGGAACAGCTTCCTTGCAAATTGCCAGCAGTTAGTGCAATGAACTGCTAGGTTATAGCCTGGATGCTGATAACATGCATCACACAAAGCACACAAACACTTCAGCACACAGACCTGCAGGCTGAGCCCTTTGCTCAGCTGGGCCCTGGGCCACTCCTGCGCCATGGCCAGCACTTGCCCTGCCCCAGGGCAGACATGCAGCTTCTGGGCTGCAGCAGGATGAGCTGCTTCACACTCTTCCTGAACCTATGTGGAAATTGGCACTTCATCTAATTTAATCACAACAATCCCTGGGTGACTGAATAAAAGCTTTTCCAGTTTTTCAGGGAGCTATTGGACTAACAAAACTTTACCATTGATCAGGTATGCATTTGAATAGCTGCAAATAAGCAGAGGAAACAGCAGTGGCTGCCAGTTATTTCTACTGCCATGACTGACTGACAGGGACTGTAGACAGAGAACAGGCTGTTCTGAGTTCGTTGTCTCCAAACAGCAGCATCCTTCCTCCAGCATGCCTTCTCAATTTAAGCTAATCAAATCCCACCTCCCTAAGTCATTGCAGTACCAGAGGAATAAGAGATCACTGGCCGTAGAACCACTTTTTCCAGGCAAATTAGTATAGAAATACTACAAGTATTGCTTGATAAGCAATCCAAAAAGCTCCACACACAATAATCTGTTGCATTAATCCCTATTTCTAATACTCAGGAAGTATTTTATATAACAAGCACTCTCTAATACATCAACTTCTCATGGCACAGCTGTTATGAAAAGTGAAATTCAGTGGAGTCAAAATTCTACATGAATTACAAAGCTAATCCTGTGAGGTTAGCTGTGACTTTGCAACAGCAACAGGATTGCTGTTATACAGAAAAATATGGAGCAGCAGCTAAGCAGTCAGCCTCCAAGTTTGTATGCATTCCCAAAATAAACACAACCTCTGGTGTAGCACTAACTCAACCAATTTCATTGCTGTCACAGCTGCTAGGACACTGACAAAGGACAGTTACAACATCCTACACCAAATGCTACAGGACAGTGATCTGTACATCCCTATATCAAACAATCTGCATTTTCTGTTGCAAACTGGGCCTAGATTAAGCAGCCAGATTATTGCTTACAGAATGATTTACTGAATTTACTGTTCAGTTCCATGATAAACAATGAAATATTTATTCTGCAAAATATTTTTCTATGTTGTAACCACATCCAGCTGTTACTATCTCATCAAGTATCAACATCATTAAAAAAATACTGCTGAACTATTTGTTAGGGAAGAAGGGAGGGAGGGAGGGAGGAAAGAAAGAGAGCTATTTGTAGTTAGATAATCAGTGGCTGATTCTCTCACCATCTCAGCTGGCCATTCCAGGGTGCACATTTCATTTTAGAGGCCAACTACAGGACACACCTACACAACACACCTCAGACAGGCCAATTTAGCCCCACTACACCTTCACCCCAGATGTCTGCCACCTCCCAGGGCAAGCACTCAAAGCGGGGTGGCATGGAAGGCTGCAGGAGCATGGCTGTTCATCTCACAGGGCCCACAGCTTGTACAGAAGGGGGACAGCACAGGTTGAGCAGGGTCTCCCAGGTCTCACCACACTGCTGTGGGTGAAGGGTATGTCTCAGAGCAGCCACCTGCTTCTGTGTGAAGCACATCTGGGGACAAGTCTGATGCTCAACAGGCAGAAGTGAACAGGCAACTGTAGGCTCTCTTCTCAGAGACAAGTGCCCTGAGGTCAGCTGCTCATTTTGCTCAGCTTCCACCTAGCCCCGAACCCCTGGCATCTCCCTTTCTAAGGAAAATCTCACCCCTCCAGACACAGCAGCTTACTGAAGTGGAAAATGACTGGCAGCAGTGAGCCAGAAGGCAGCACCTTCCTCAAGGACATAATGATCTCTTAGTCAGCAGGCTCCACACAGTCCCCAGGATTTTCCCAGCAGCAGAGACCCCAGCTCTGAATGCAGCCAATTCCCTAATAACAGTAGCACTAGAATGACACTTAAAGGAAAAAAGTGCCAGTCAGGTGAAGCCTTATCCCCTGTGCTGATACAGAGTCACTTGAAACAGACTCCCAGGGCTTTTAACAAAGGCAGTCTTACCTCTGTCTCCTGACACTAGTCAAAGCAGCCACCAGGAGAGTTTGCTTAGTTAAATCCTGAAGAATATAGCTGAAGGAGCCCATGACAAAAGCCAATTTCAATAATTGCTCAAATTTTAGCCAATTATGAGATGGTATTTTTTCTGAGGAAGCTGGGAGGTCCTTTTAGTAGACATAAGATACTTCAGCGGTGAGAGTTAGGGACAAAGCAGTTAGGAAAGTATGTGACACAGAAAAGTAAAGATTCATGTAATGTTCCCCTACAGACTCAGAAGGAAAACATATGGCTTAGGAATGCATGTGGGCTCCTCAGCTCCCTAAGCAGCCTGGCAATCCCAGTGCTGAGCAGCCAGGGAGTGAGCTGCAGGATGTTCTCAGGAGGATCTCTGTAATATAGTTGGTTGAAACCAACTTTAATGGAAAGGTCTCACATAAAATATCAGTCTGTGGAAAGCAAAGTCCTTCTAAGCAAAATGTCATCTTTGACAAAAATAGATTTCCAAATGCTAAAAGCATGATTTTTACTCTTTTTAGGATTAAACATCTTATCATCTTATTTAAAAATAGCTCGTTACATAATATGAAATGAAAAAGGCATCTGAACAAAGCATTTTAGTTTGAAATGCAAACTTTCAGAATTTTGCTTCATAAGCAATTGACTCCTGTGAGTGGGTGTTTTATTTCATGCTGGAACAAGATATTTTAGTTGCTGTATCCTTAAAGCAGAATTTGCCTCAAAAGTGAGGATTCCATGTTCTGTAACCCCAAGCACTTAGTTCTTGCCACCTTTTGAATCTGATGTTCTGCAGTGACATAGACCACAAGAACTTCTCAGTTGGTATATGACCAAATTAGACAGCAAATCTAGCCTCTTTCTTTCAAGGAAGAAAGAAAGAAAAAGATTATCTTTTCAACACCAGAAAAGTGAAGAAACTGAAATTAGGCTCAAAGTGGCCTCTGAAAGGTATCAAATCTGCACAATCACACAATTTTCCAGGTTTGTAAGGAAACTGACTGCACAGTTTGCCAATTTAGAATTGACATTACAGCTTTGTTTTTACAGCAAGGGAAGACGGCAGTCAGTTTAAGTATTTTTAATTAGCCCGACAAGGGCTTCTGTTGACTCACACACCAGTCAGCATTCTGGGGCTAGCACAACTCATCCTGAAGAGGTGCCTGGAGACACTGCTGTGGGGCCATCTCTCCCCCTATGACAGGGTTACCAATGCTACTGAATGACAAGTGATCAAAGACATCAAAATTCATTTTGTGCAAGATCACCCTCTGTGTTCACATCCCCTCAGCAGCACAATTACACTTGCAATCTGGGCACTATGTTGATAGCTCTCTAGAAGAATATCCTGTGACAGGGATGCGACACAGTGCTACACCAGAACTTGACTGACTTGCTCCTCTGTTAAAGTACTCCCCAAGTCCCAGCATCCCAGCTGTGCTGCTCAAACACCAGTTCCAAGATGATATTCTCATCAAAAGAAAGTAACCATGGAATTCACTGCCTAAAAACTCCTCAGGGTTATTCTGTTAGTGATTAGCTGTCAGTCTGTGCTCCACACAGCTGTTATTATGTTTGACAACACTCAAGCTCTCTCCTACTCTGACAGATACTCAAAACACACAATCTAATTTATATTAGCAAATACTAAACATGACACACACCTACTTATTGAAACATTTCTTAATGCCCTGATGCACAGCAATGAATGTTGCAGAAAGTTTGCGGTTCTTCTCCTCCAAGCCTAATGTTAAAAGAAAAGTAATCTTTCTCAGCCCAGGCTCCAATTGCAATTGAATAAGCTTTCAGATTTTCCAGAATGAAGTATCTTAGTCAAATGGCACTTAATACTATATTCATCACTATAGGTGGCTCTTTTGAAGGGCTGTTTTGCAATATTTTCAAAAATTACAATTTATTCATAATTCTAGGTAACAGTGAACAAGTCAGTTAAGAGCACACTTAGGTCTAAAGCCATTTTGCCTTGTACATGCCAATCCCAAGGGAGCAGCAAGTGAACTTCACCATCCAGATCAAAAGAACTGCTGCCCAGTGGCCCAGTGCAGCTGGTGGAGCAAGCCCAGCTTCCATCCCCACTGAGCCAAGCTCCAGCATCACTAAATACAGGTTATCTCCTTTCCTAACTGCTCCATTAGCTCACTCTTGGCAAACCAGCACACGACACAGAATGGATCAGAAAATCCTTGCTAACCAGTGCCCAGCCCACCTCTACTAAACTGCCACAGCAGCAATATTCACTGAGCAATTCAAGGCTTCCTAAGAAATAAAAAAATTAAACCAGAGTATGTGGGGTGTTCCAGGTTAAAGCGTATTTATACAACTGCAACAGTACATCAAACTACAGGGAAGTGAGTGGGAAGAGACAGATGAGCCATGGGCAAAATTCAATATGCATGAATTATTACATCAGTAATAATGCAATTAATGTAATTAATACGTACATCGGTACTTGGCCCATGTTGCAAGACATCTGATCCAGGGTGAAATCACTCACCAAATCCCAGAATATTAGCTTGGAAGGGACCTCAGGGATCATCAACTTTTCTCAACAAAAGCATGGTCTAGGCAAAATGGTCCAGCATCCTGTCCAGCCAAATCTTAAAAGTATCCAACATGGAGGAATCCACCACTTTCCTGGGGAGATTATTTCAGTGGCTCATTGTTTTCATCATGAAAAATTTTCGTCTCCTCCAAGAACCTTATCAAGTTCAAGTTCAATCAACTCAGTATTAGCTGCCACCACACTATATTGTGTTAAAGTTGTTCTTACACCTTTAACCAAACTTTTATCCTATGAACTAAAAATTGTGAATTTGTGGCTTGGTTTTGTAACCATGTTGAGGGAAGAGGAGGGATAGAGAAAATGGGCAAGTAGATAATTAGTACATACAGGAAAAAGACAAGGAAGAACAGCTGAAAGGGACCAAGGAATACTGTGAAGAAAGCTCAAGGACAGAGAGTAGTCTGGGTAGACACTGCAAGATAGACAAGATGCAGGGATGGGGAAATGGGACAGTGCTGAAAAATTCAATATTTAAAGCTTGGGTCATGTGAGAAAAGCTAATAAAGCATTTGGCAGGGAAAAAAATAAGATGGGACAGGACACAGAACTGCAGTAGGACTGAGAGAAGGGAATGAGAAGACAAAAACCAGAAATTTAATCAAGATGTATGACTACTTTTGCATGTCTAAGTTGCACTTTTCCAGCTACACATGGTAATGGGATCTTGCTCAGTTTGCTCCTAATCATGCAACGTGCAAATAACATCAGGCAACACTTTCCCACTTTCCTCTGTGCTCCATACCCTGTGAGAAAAGTTAATGCTATAGAGACAGTAACTTGTTCTAGTTAATGCTGTAGAGACAGTAACTTGTTCTCGGAAACTGAGTAGACTTCACAGCCCAGCCTTCCACCAGGAAACTGTTCGTGCTCAGGGGACAAATCTGTGCCCAGATGATGCCAGTTCATGCTCCCTTTCTGTCCAGTTAACACTCTGAGGCATAACCCACTGAATTTCTGGAGTTGGATTCCAAAACATTGAGTTCATTTAGTCAGGAGCTGCTGAATAGCTTTGACAACCATGTGAGAATGAATGATCTCAGTTATAAGTAAAAAGCTTTGTCACTGTTTTCCATCTATTTCATATAAGAAAACTAATATTTCCTTTGTGAGTAACATTTATTTGACTGGATGCTAAATTTTTTCATCCAATTTTTGCCTGATCACATTTGTAAAGCACTTCCCTTCATGTTTAAGGAAGGTTGATGGCTTTTGTATCCTTATGAAAACCAGAGATACACCTCTAGTTCTGCACAAAATAAAACGTTCTGTCTCCCTCTACTGGCACTGCATTAAATCAAACCAGAAAAACTAGAAAGTAAATGTTTATTTTTATCTTAGAAAATTCTATGCAGAAGCAATGCTCCAATAACAGAAGATTAATACTTTAATCATAGCTTCTAAACAAGTATTACAAAAAAGAATACTAAGGATCTTTCTGAACACAGCATGAGGCCCATTTAAAAGTATTATAGTTACTATATACACAGCACCACCATAGCAACACAGCTATGACAGAGAAATTATTTATATCTTTGGGAAATTTTCTACTAAAACTATTTCTTCATTAAAAATACACTAGAATATAAATGAACTTTCTGTTTCTGTAACTTCAGCTTAGTTTATATTGAATCAAATTTAATTCCTGCTTCCTTCCAGCCAGACTGACTTGTAATCAAGTGGGATCCTTTAATTCCTAAATAAATTATAGATAGTACATGGTTTTGGTTTGGGCTGTTTGTTTGTTGGCTTTTGGGTTTGTTTTGATTAAAACAAATCACAGTTTGTGATTCAAGGAACTTCTGGTTTGCAATTTGATCAGTCAAAATACATTTAGTAATGAAAGCAAGCTGTCACTATATAAAATACAAGAGATGCCTTTCACATACTCTTTAGATGACAGCTGCAAAACCTCAATGTTTTTTACTGAATTCTGCTTTTCTCAAATGACTAAGTGTATAAAGCACTCTGCTTGTTTCTAATATGGATTTGAAATATTTCATAGTGCTTCCAGAGAAACATATATCTTTTCTTACCCCAAATAAGTCAAAATCACAAGAGTAAGAGAAAGAAGTGCCATGTCTGCCATGAGGCCATCACTATGATTTCTTTCTTACTAATTTCCTTCATTGGAGAATTTATTTAAATTTAAGTTTAAAAAGCATTATTAAAACGAAACACTTCATTCATATATCTTACAAACCAGAAGTACTACACAGTGTACTGATTTTATCATATACTCTATAGAACAATTTATCATTCCTTTAACAGAGCCATGAACATCCATGTGTCCAACCAAAATGCACTTCACTCTGCAGTGACTTTTATTTTCCATGGTAATACCTTTTTGAATGCAAGACAAGCATCACCTGCTAAGGACAAGGGTCAGCAGCATAATGAGAAACACAGTAAGTTATGTCGATGTCCCTGGCAACTGTTCCCCCACATTTCCCCTACTCACTCTGGGGTTCAAGTGCTGCAGGCACTGTGCTGGCTATTGTATTGTATTGGCTCTGAAGCACAAGCAAGTCAGCAATGTGGGCTCCCAAAGCTCCCAAAGCTGTCAGGGGCCAGGCCAGCAGAGACCAAGAGCCAGCACAGGTCTAAGACTGAGGAGTCAATGGCTCCCTGTATGAGCTGCAAAACTCAAATCCTCAGCTTTCAGACACTGAACACGGTTTTGAGCACAAAGTTTTTGAAACAGTTGTACTTCTACACAGAGATTCCACTATGTGGGGAGAAAAGCATTCAGAATTTACAATCAAATCCTCTAAATATGTAGTGGATTCAAGTAGTCTCATTTAAAAGGAGACTATAGTATATGCTTCCATACTGGTGGCATGGAGGCCTTGGTTATCAAGCTGATGTTAAGAAAGGAGTTTTTGAGAAGAAATATGCCTACACAGTAGATGACAGCCAAAAACTTTCATGCCAGGTTTAAGTAAAACAAAGGAATGCTTTTAAATGCTTAAAAATTAAGTTTCACATTAATACACAAGCTCTGACCTTGACTACATCAGCACATGCCACTACAGTAAAATTGTTTCAACAAAGTCTTTACATGCACCTCAAAGTTCCTACAGACATTTTTATGAAAAGACCATGCTTTATTTACTGTACCTGAACATTTCTGTAACTGTCATGCTGCATGTTAATGAAAAAATAAGATGGAAATTAGGTTATTTTCACACGTCCTTTCCAAAGGCATAATTTCTATTTATTCTTACATATGACATTACATGAAGTTTTACTTTAGAAGAACTACCAAAAAGCACTTCAGTCTATCTTAAGATGACAATTTTGCCAAGTCAAATAAAAAGGTTTTACTGTGCAGGAAAAAAAGGCTAAACAATTAAAGAACATTATTTCTTCTCTTTCCCACACAATGTTTCAAAAACCCCCAAAACACTGATGCTGATAAAAGGCTTTGAGGGAAGTAGGTTTGTTTTTACTAATACTCTTCACCTTGGATCAACTTGGTAGAAAAGAGTTACAAAGAATTAACAGCTGAGGCTACAGCAGCTTACCCAGCTGAGCTAGCTGCACTTTGTCTGTTTCCAGGTAAAACTGACATCATTAGGAGTCAGTCCTAACTAAGGAATAGCACAGCCTGGCCTCTTGACTTTAAATTAAGTGTGAGGGCTTAAATGAAACACTGCGCACATTAATGAAACAAACTATTTACACAAGTACACAGAGAGTACTTACAGCGTTTCTGGGAAACTGCCTGTAAACAAGCTGTGACAATGTCGCAGTTCTTCTGGACCTTTTGTACAAGCCTGTCCTTCTGCTTCAGGAGACGGAGCAACTTTGCCGATTGAACAGAAATTCTGTAATTCAGTTCTCGTTTTATAGTTGTTAATTCATCAACATCTGCCAACAAGCAGAGAAAACAACTTCAGTGCATGCCAAAAGATTCACAAGCAGCTTATTGTAGTTGACACGCAAAGGCACTTGCCCCACAGACATTTACAAACACAAGCTTTCTATAAATGACAAATTCTATTGACTGGGGTAATTCCCAGTTATAAACACTTTCAGAATCTGAGCCAAAGTCTTTAATTTTCTTTTAAACAAAGTACTTCAATTTATTGCCCAGAGTATGAATCTTAACAACCATACTGTTACAAACTTCTCAGAACGTGACAGATACAGATAGAATATATCAATGAGTGCAACCAGGGGATACA
Organism: Zonotrichia leucophrys gambelii; assembly: GCF_028769735.1. Classification (NCBI taxonomy): domain Eukaryota; kingdom Metazoa; phylum Chordata; class Aves; order Passeriformes; family Passerellidae; genus Zonotrichia; species Zonotrichia leucophrys. The sequence goes on along the minus strand of NC_088170.1, from coordinate 21,935,653 downwards.
TTTTAAATACAGTACCTTCCAGAAGCTGCCTGGACAAGATATACATTTGTAACAGACAAGGGAACATGTTCAAGAAGCTGCCTGCAGAGCTACAAATGCAACTCCAGAATAAGCTCCAAGTGGGAAATTCTTTCCACTAAGATGCAGCTAGATGACTTCTGCATGGCCTCAGTTACCCCCATGGGCCAGTTATAGCGCCACCAGACCCCTTCAGTTCATCCAAATGTCTCAGCTTACTTCTAATATTCCTGTTGTCCCCCCTGAGGTGAGCTTCAGGACCAGAAAAGGGAGTTGTTGGGGAGATGTCTTAAGTCCATTCATTTTTCAGAGTCCTCTGCTCAGTTCTCAGATGCTCCCCCCACAAGTGGAATCCTGGGTCTTGCCTATCACACGCTGATCTCTCCAGCTCCTCCCTGCAACAGCCTGGCACAGCTTGCACCAGCATCTACACAGCTGCCTGCTCCCTGCAGATAACTTTTCAAACTATCACTTTCAGTGCAACTCCTGTCCCCTGACGCCAGAAAGAAAATCAATCAAAAAAATCCATTCTTCAGTAACTTGATCTAATCAGAAAAATATATACCCATCCAAAAAAAGCTACTGTCAGTGGGATGGTAAACAGCTCAGCTCATGGGGCAAAGTTGTTTCAATAATTCTGGAGAGCTTAAAGAAAAGGAAAAATTAGGCTGAAATGACCATCAACCATGGGCTAGTGAAAAGTATGACTGCAAGGCTGAAGGAGCCACTGAAAAAAAAATACTGAATTTTATAGTCACTACACTGTTTCAGTACCTGCTGCTCAGATACAATTTCCAACCACCTGTGCCAGGCAATATAATTTAAAACTAGATATATGGATTTGAAAGAAAAAAAAAAAAAACACAGAAAAAGTTGCATTTGTACTAACTAATTTATACAGCCACCACCAGAGTTGTCTGGTGAGTTTTATTCTTTTCTTGTGCCACTCAGCTGTGCCTCTAAAAAACCAGTAACTTGGCAGCAAAATGAATGAGTTGAAACACCACAAAATATATTTCTGAACAAGAAAATTTCCTGTTGAGTTGCAGGTTGCCAAAGGACACACAGAAGAACTTGAGCTACATCCTAGTAACATCAGAAGGCGTGTCATCTCATTAAGAAGCCAAACACGGAAGCAGATAGCTGTTTGTCCAGCTCTGAAAAAAAGGCATATTTAGTCACCTCTTGGGTTTTTTCCTCATCAAAAGCAAAAGTGATTAAACATCAGGAGACAAGAAGCCTTTGTTCTCTTTTCCTCTTCATTGGATCAGCTTGGAGTTGCACGTCTCAGTCTTTCACAAACATGCACTGCTGAGACTACCTAACTTTCAGAAGAATTCTTTAAAAAATTCATTTAGATTCTGATTGACTCCAGCATTTACATTCTTCATTACACTCCTTTTTCTTTTTCGGAAGACATGCCAACCTCCAAATAAGCTTCACAGTTCTCCAGTTTAGTCTATGTCCAGTAGAACTAAAACGCTCTGAGAAAAACTCTTATGATACTCTGTGTGTAGCATCTCTTCTAGATTCAGAAAATAAGGACTGAGAAAGAAAGAAAAGAAAGAAAAGAAAGAAAAGAAAGAAAAGAAAGAAAAGAAAGAAAAGAAAGAAAAGAAAGAAAAGAAAGAAAAGAAAGAAAAGAAAGAAAAGAAAGAAAAGAAAGAAAAGAAACTGGACATTTATTAATTACTATAGGTGAGGAAAAGCACCAAACTCGCAGAAACACAAAAGCTTAGGCAGTCTGCCACAGGAACTAGTAGCAAACGACCCTAATTCGGCTCCTAGGGCACCTGAAACAAAAGAGGGGCGAACAGCACAGGAGGCCCTAGTCTAAAGGAGCTCTCAGCTCCTTTAGCCCGTGGAAAGCCTCTGGTAGCCACGGCCATGCAGAAAGCCGGGAAATGGACATATATATACACACATAGACACGTGCGGCAGGCATGGAGGGCATCTTCGCGCAGGACAGCCTGGCAGGCCCAGAGGAAAAGCGAGGCGCAGGGGCAGCTCCGGCCCCAGCGGGCTGTACCTTTCAGCCGCAGGTACTTGACCTGGCGCTGCCGCTGCTGCAGCTCCCGGAGGCCGCGGGAGCGGGCGCTGCCCGAGGGCACGGCCGCCTCGGCGGCGCTGTACAGCTCGGTCAGCAGCCCGCTCACCAGCGACGAGGTGCGGCTGGACCGGCCGCAGCCAGGACCCGCCTCGTCGTCCTCCTCCTCCTCCTCTTCCTCGGCCAGGCTGTCGGCGCTGCTGCCCGCCCTGCCGCCCACGCCGGCCTCCGCCGCATCCATCTTCCGCGCCGCCGCCGCCGCCGGGTTCCGGGCTCGGCGCGTCCCACGGTCACACGCCGGGGAGGGGCGGGCAGGGGAAGGGGAAGCGGCCCGGAGAGCCCAGGCGGCGCGGCGCCCGGCTCCGCTCCCTCCCCGCGCACCGTGGTAGCGGCCGGGGCGGGGGCGCTGCACCTGCCGAGGGGCGGGGACCGCGCTCCGCCTCGGGGCGGCGACACCGGGCGCGGTGACACCGGGCGCGGTACCCGTGCACCGTGCGGCTGCCGCGGAGCTCACCGCCGTCCTGCCGGCAGTTCTGCTCCTGCTCCCCCGCTGGAGGGGCGGCCCGGTTTTGGCAGTAATTCAGTACCTGCGCTGAGGCCGGTCCCCGCGACACCGCCTGCAACCCGGAGCGGATGGCAGGGTCCGCACGGCCCCCAGAGCCGGGCTCTGGCTGCGGCACCGGTGGCGGTGCAGGGAGGCCCGGCCACACGCGTAACAGCGGCGACTAATTCAGGTCAGGAATGGGCAGAATAACAGAATGAGTAAGGTTGAGTGCTCCAACCTCCCTGCTCAGGCGGGGTTATCCCAGAGCACATTGCACAGGACTGTGTCCTGCCAGTTCCTTAGTGTCTGCAGTGAGCGAGACTCCACAACCTCTCTGGGCAACCTGTTTCAGTGCATAGTCACCAGCACAGTAAAGAAATTCTTCCTCATGTTCAGGTGGAACTTCCTGTGCATCAGTCTCCGCCCGTTGCCTCTTGCCCTATGGCTTGGCTGAGATGACCATTCCCCTGCCCAGAAGGGCTGCCCGTATCCTGCCGCCACGCCTCCCGCGGGTGTTTCCCCAGCCCTCGGCAGCGCAGCGCGATGCTCACGCTCTGGAAGCGCCTCGGCGCGGGGGCGGGGCTTGGGGCGGGGCTGCGGCTGCCGCCCGGGCCACGTGACCCCGCCCCCCGAGCTCCCGGGTCATATGCCGGGGGCGGGGCGGGCCCGCGCGCTGCTGCTGCTCCGGCTCCGCGGCCGCTCCGCGCCTGTGGCGGCCCCGACCCGCCCGGCCCCGCCATGTCCCCCGCCGCGCTGCTCCGGGCGCTGCCGCTGGCCGCGCTGCTGCTGCTCGGCCCGGCGCGGGCAGTCCGGCAGGCGCGGAGGCCCAACGTGGTGCTTATCCTCACCGATGACCAGGACGTCTGCCTGGGCGGCATGGTAACCCTGCGGCGGGGGGCGCGGGGCTGGCGGCTGTGTGGCGAGGGGGGCTCGCCGGCCGCCCGGGTCGCGTACCTGGCTGTCGGACGGCGAGACCGAGCTCGGCGGGCGCGGTGTGGGCGAGGGTCGTTCGGGGTCGCGCTGGGCCCAGCCCGGAGCCGGGCAGGGGCTCGCTGCGGCCTCGGGCCGAGCAGCCCCGCGGAAGGAGCGTCGCGGTGGGGCTGGCACGGGTGGGACGAACCGCTCTGCGGGGCCGCGGGGCTCGGGGGGCCGGGGCCTCCCTGGAGCAGCCGCTGCAGATAGGTATTCCCGTAAACACCCCACACTTGGGCCCGCTTGTGCAATCGCTGTGGCCGCGCCAGGCCCTAGCGAGAAGGAAAGGGCACTCTTAGTGTCTTGCCGGGGTTGTTCCCAAAACCTGTGGTGTTGGGCCTTTATCCAGGCAGCCTGCTTCAAGTCCCTGGCTTCACCTGGCATCCTTGCATTTTTAGCTGATACCTTCTTGGTGCTTTCCTTTCAGACCCCCCTAAAGAAGACTAACGCTCTTATTGCCCAGATGGGAATAACCTTCGTAAATGCAGTAAGTGTTTGCATGAACGCTCTGAACTTCTGAGGCGTGTGCGTTTATGTATTTTGTATCATAGGTCATCTGAGATCTCAAAAAATGCTATCAGCTTTATGAAACCTGTAGATATGGATGTGAGGTTTTTAAAACTCAATTGCTACCTACTTTTAGGTCTCAAAGAAATATAACTTAAGGGGATGTTCAAAATCTGTAGTTTCACTTTCTGAAAGCACTTGTGCTCACTTCCTTAATCTGTAAAGTAAAACTGCGTTGTCTGAATATTAAAAGACACTGCTCAAAGCTTTCATCAGCTTCGTGCACAATGAAAAGTCACTTCACTCTTTTCATATTCTAGTGTACCTCCATGGCTAAAATAACGGAGTGAGTCAACGATCAGTATTTTAGTGGGTTCTTGCCTAGAAGAACACCATGTCCAGTCTAGTGGTGAGAAGTTGAAGGGCATGTGCTACAGAGGCCTGAAATTGGTTTCATGTGCAGTTTTTTACTAGTGAAAATACTGAAGATGTAATTCTGGGTGTCCAGGAAGAAGTAGGTTTGACTGTTTAATATATTAATCAACCTGTTAGCTGATATTTAAAAACTGTAAATTTTGGCATAAAATTGTTTTACTATCCAAGTCATAAATCTCCTCATTCTGTTTTTCCAGTATGTCCCCAGTGCACTTTGCTGTCCCAGTCGAGCTAGCATTTTAACAGGAAAATATCCACATAACCATCATGTCGTCAATAACACTCTGGAAGGGAACTGTAGCAGCAAGTTGTGGCAGAAGATTCAAGAACCATACACCTTCCCAGCACTGCTCAAAGCTATGTGTGGTTATCAAACATTCTTTGCTGGAAAGTACTTAAATGAGGTATTTGGGTTGGTTTTTTTTGCGTTTTTTGTGGTTTGTTGTAAGAGTCAAGTGCTCACTGAGGCAAATGTTCACTTGTATATGTGTGCTTTAGGTTTTTTGTCTTTTTAACTAGGATATAGTTTCTAGGAGTTCATAGTAAGATGTAAAATTCAGCACTGAAAGCTGTAAGGCTGTGTGTTCCTCTTGTGTGATGGAATTGGATTAGGAGCTGTATGAGCTACAGGGTTTTTAACAGCATGTTTGCTTTGCATCTCATGCTTTAAAACGGTGGTATGATAAAGCAATGGAACATGAATCTTCATAATAAAGCAATGGAACATGAATCTTCACAGCACACACAGATTTTTGTCTGCTGATGTTCCTGAGGCAGCAAGGGGAAGGGAAACTCAGCTGGCTTCCTCTGAGCATCCCTTGACTCAGCAGAGTCTCTCATGCCTGCAGTTAGGGGAGCCATGTAGATTGGAGAGGGCTGCCCTGAGAAAACCCCTTGTGTTGCTCTAAGGCACCCTCTGTTTTGAGTTTGGCACTGACTCAGCAGCTACTTTCCCTATTTTGCTATCTTAAAGGCTAGTTGTTGTAGATTATTTGGCACTGAAGTGACATTACTTGAAGTTCCTACCCCTCTTGGGGGAGGATGAAGGAGGCTGTTGGTCTGTGTGGAATTCTCTTTAGTATCTTGTGAACTGTTATCACAAAGCCTGCAAGTGTCTTGTCACATGGATGTTTGGATCACTGCTCATTATTTGATAAGTACACTATGTTCTCCAGGATCTCTGCATGTTCTCACATGCAGAAGGGAGCAGGGAGTAAGATTTAAATTTTACTGATGATTGCTAAGTTTTCAGTTACTGTCTAGTTATTGAACCCTGGTTTCTTTAATAGGCCCTCCATGTGTTTTTAGATGCATATATATGTGGTTTTCCAGATTCTGAAATTGAATTTGGCTTGACATGGTGTTGAATAAAGCACATGAATATGAAACATAATGTCTAGCTTTGATTCATCATAATTGAAACTGTGAGTCATGTTCTCTCTTTTTTTCAGTATGGAGCAGAAGATGCAGGGGGAGTAGGTCATGTCCCTCCTGGATGGAGTTTTTGGTATGCTTTGGTATGTGACTTTTTCTTTTTTTTTTTAACAACTTCATTTTGGTTGCTTTATAATCCAACTCATGTTCTATCTTTGCTAGTCATGAAAGAGCAGGAAAAGAACATCTAATGATTTAATGAAAATTTTCTTTCCCTTTTTCCTTAATTGTACATTTGATCTGTGGCTTTTACAAGGGGTACTCCTATTGAGTGCCTGGAGAAAAGAAAGCCATTTGTAAAGCCAGAGCAGTGTGAGATAGCGCTAAAACCAGTTTTGTTGTTGGAGACCACTTCTGAGAATTTTTGCAGTATCCTTATGGCAGATGCTCATAATCTATTTGACAAATGCTTGGGGGCAATTAATTTGGGTTATTTCAAGTAATCAACATGCATATTGCTTTGAATAAGTATCTCTGTCACTTTTTCACAGGAGAAAAATTCAAAGTACTACAACTATACTCTCTCAGTAAATGGCAAAGCACGAAGGCATGGCGAGAACTACAGTGTAGATTATCTGACAGATGTACTGGTAAGAAATTTTGTACTGTGTGGTACAGAAACTGCTTATGACCAGATAATGCCTCATGCTGGGGACTTGGGAAAGGCTGAGATAATTTATTAGGCTGTATTAATTTACAAATGGACAATTGTACTGTTGTGAGGGTGCGTGGCATTTATCAGCAAAGCAAGACCAAGTGTATTTGAAATGACAGGCTTATGTTTGAGCTGTGCAGAGGAAAGGGGTTCCAGCCATTTGCTGGCCAGTAGCCTCACTGAGGAGTTAATATTGAGTGCTGTGCTGCAGGAGAAACAGGTAGGCAGAGATTTAAATTACTTTATACAAGGATATGTTTCATTATAATATGCAACTTCTGTAACAGATTAACTGGGCCAGGATTTCAGTAGGAAGCATGTAAAAATAAACTTCACACCGTGTTTTGTTTCTTAGGTATTATGATGTGTTAGTATCTTGTAGTCTCCAACTCCATCAGTCTGATAACTAGTAAATATTAAAGCTTAATCAGTCCTTCTTAGTATATGAGGGCAATGTGTGGCTGATCAGGGGAGGTTTTAGCCTCTTTATCTGCATAAAATAAAGACAGGTAACAAAGATGTCAGATCCTTTAAGGAAGGATGGAAGAGTTACTTTAGCTCTCTTAAGGCCCTGTTTAGCAAGGGGCTGGGGGGAGGGGGGATTGTCCCCCGTCTGCCAAGCAGGAGTCATAATTTGATGTGCTATTACAGTGTATAGTAAAACTCACTAAAGCTCTTCTCTAGAAATGTCTCCTCCTCCAGTCTTGTAGTGTTTCATTGGCATCCTGAGGAGTTTAATTCCACTGGGGGCTCAGATATAGACAGCTGCTTACCAGCAACAGCACTGATTGATGTTTCTTAGGGTTCTGAACAGCTGTCTGATTAAATTTAGATTTACATTGTCTAAAACTAGATTGGAATTGATAAGCCAGAAGCGAGACTATCCTATTACAGGCATTGTACTGGGTTTTTTTGATCCTTCAGCAGCTCGTAAGCATTTTGTCCAACAGGTCATTGTTGCATAAACTGCTTATTTGTGGTATGTTACCTATTGATACAGCAGTGAATCACAATTTTCAGTGTGTTACTTTCTTCTTGTAGTTACCAAACATGTAACCAGCATTCCAAAAACAATGTTCAATTCATTTGCTGGGCAGTGCATAGGAATAAATTGCTTATGCAAAGTTCCTGTGTTGCGTGATGTGATGCTCAAGCTTTCTTGTATAAGGGCACCCTGGGTATTTGAGTCTGGTATTAAGCATCCAAACACCTGAATCTTTTTACTGCACTTCTCACATGTTGCAGTTTAAGCTCCTAATGAAATCAAAGTTTGCCACGCTATGAGTTTCTGAATGGTTCTTATCCTTTCTTGACTCTGCTGACGTATAACTGAAGTTGAGCCCTTGTTGCTTAGATGCTAAATTTAGAAGGAAGGAAGAGGGGAATTCCTGGTGTATTGTTTTTTTCCTAGAGAAAGAAAAGGATATCCAAAGGGGGGTGTATTAATCAGGCAGAAAAAAAATGTTGCAAGATTTGAATACTGAATAACTCATCTACAAGTAATACCTTTGAAGCTGTAATTTTAAAGGCTGACCTGGGGAAGTGAAAATGGAACTTGCAATTTCTTTTGACTTGCTCCTTGAAATTGTGTATAGGCTGAAACAAAATGAAAGTGCAGTGGTGTGAGTGCATTTTGGCACTGTTCTTCACCAGACCTCCTGTTTTTAACCCTTGTAATCTTGCAGCTTGCTGTAGAATGAGCACAGGCTATAAACAGTGGGGCTGAATTTTTTCAGAACTATTGCTATTTCTCAAGAAAGCTGAAGCTCTTAAACTGGGAGATGGCATCCTAAAGTCTCAGATTTGGACTGTGTTGAAGAAAGCTGTGATTTTACTTGATTAAACCAGAGTATAGGTGGATTTTGTTGTACTTGGAATAGGCCCAAACTTCTGATGAGCTTTCCAGGTCTAATTCATGCAAGGGTCTGAAGTAGAAAGTCGTTTGAAGATGTGAGAAAAATGATTTGTTTAATATGAGCCACTTGGGGCTATTTTTATTATGAACTGCTGTTCTAGACAGTTGTAGGTGAGCAAGCACTAAGTTTTTGAAGTAGTTTAAATGTTTGCAGTATTACCGAGCTCTAAATAAGTTATGAATGTCTAGTTTGGATTTGTCAAATAGTTGCTCTTTTCCTTTGAGGCATGACTTTTCTTCTCAATCAACACTGTTCACAGGCCAACATGTCATTGGACTTCTTGGAGTACAAATCTAATTTTGAGCCCTTCTTTATGATGATTGCAACCCCAGCACCGCACTCCCCTTGGACACCTGCTCCACAGTATACAAAGAGCTTTCAGAATGTCAGTGCACCAAGAAACAGCAATTTTAATATTCATGGCAAGGTAAGCTAACTAGCAAGAACCTGTGTGGGTTATTGTAGTTTGTGAGAGCAGAAGGCATGTTAGATTAGAATAGGCTTGCATGTTAGATTAGAATAGGCGAGTACTATGTCTACTTACTGGTTGTTCAGTCATGTTAAATCGGTGTGTGTCAGGGTCAGATAAGTTTGTTGTGACTTTGAGATATTTGCATGCTAATGTCTTGTAAAAAAACAACATAGTGGCAAAAGTGGTATGGTAGTACAATGGAATTATGATTGATAAAGACAAAAAGTGAATTCTGTGTCCCGTTTCTAGACTCTTTTGAAGCTCTTAAGAATTGATTAGGATTGCTCTTGGTATATTCAGGGGCAGGCATAGGTAATGTGCTACTCAAAGGCTTGGGTGAAAAATGGCAAGAGCCCTTTCTTCCTTCACACATCTGCTTGTGGATGGGGGTAGTCCATTCCTTGAGCTCATGGCAAAGCTTCCCCAAGGTGGAAGCATGTCAGGTTAATCAGAGGACTCTGGAATCATGAACCATAGGGCCCAGGGTTAGTGAGCTTTGAAAACTTGTTTGCTAAAATAACCTAGTGTTACAAATTCAGACATCCTTGTGACAGGGCAGTACCTTCTACTGCTGGCAGATATGGCCAGATATGGTCTAGTTCAGACTAATCTGCAGCTTACTCTGCCAGTGTGTGAACTTCTCAAGCAGTTAATTTGGTGAAAACTTACAGAAGTTTTGTATTTTTGATTCAAGTAATTTAAAATATAGAACACATTCCTGTTCAGTGTTTATTTGTTTAGCTTCAAGATTTGCTTCTTATCTTAAGACTGAGCTAATGTTGCCTAAATGCCTATCAGGAGCCCAGTTATACCTCAGGTCACTGTGACTCCTGTAGTACAGAATGAGACTTGTTTTTAGCTGAGGACTCTAGCTTGCAAAATCACCATGTGCTCATCAGTATGATAGAAAAACATGAATGAAAGGACAGAAAAGGGCTGCAGGCAGTAACAAATATTTTAGCCCAATTTTTTTAATTTCAAACTAGAGAGTGGGAATCAGATTGAGATTTTCTTCCATAAAGGGAGTCCAGATTTTGTCTTAAGACTCCATTACTGTAATAAAATGCTTTTAAAATAGTGATTTAGAAATAACTTGACCAGTGAAGTCAGCAGCTAGCAAAATAGGCACTGTGGAGTTCCCTTTTGTGATGTAAAAGCTCTGCCTGTGTCTGGTATAACACAGAACAAAGTGCTGGACTTAATGTTTGGCAGTTGGTATCTGTGGATGCAGCAGTTTTACTGGAGGAACAGACTAGCATTACCTTCCTTCCTAGACACAGCTAATGTGTGTTTCTGCAGCTGGCAGTGTTGTGGCCTTGAAGCCTAAATCTTCTTGCAACTTCAGTGTTTTCTAGAGCTGTACAGTTCTCTAGGGCAAGCATGATTCCTACAGTAGCAGTTAATATGGAAATAGGCTCAGACCCTCACTGATGTTGTAATGCTTGCTTGACAGTTGGATTAGTCTTGACTCCTAAAGAAATGTTGCCCCACTTCCTTGTACTGGATGTGGGCAAGAGCTACTAAGAGGAACCATTTAGGCAGAGTCTCAGCATGGAAAATAGGAATTAATCTCTTGTATGTCACTGGTCAGAGTCTGAGTTTAACTTCTGCTTTGGATCCTCAGCTAGAAATGGTAAGAAATGATCAGCAGCTTGGATTCCCAAGCAGAATTATTAATAGACCAGATGAGTTTTATCTAAGCTGTTCTAAAAGAGAAGTTGTTTAAGATGTGTTGGGTATCTCTCTTGCAGGCCTTGCTTTTCCTGCAGCAAAGTACAGTTGTGTTCTGATTCTTGCAACACACTGTATATTGTCTCAGTCTCCTAAAATTTCTCCAAGAATGGAGCTTAGGGAGGCAGCAGGATTGGTGGATTGCTTTGTATATAAGCGCTGAAAGAGACATGACAGGGAAGCAGATTTGAGAACTCTGAGTGAGTGTGGAGTTTATTGAAATCCACAAAGGTGTGGAGTGCTGTGTGAAGATTTTGAAGCTTCAGAGAAAGGTAAGAAGAATAAAATACTCAAAGAGGAGGATTCTGCTGCACTAGGTTGCTTATCCTGCCTGAGTTACCTGTGTGGTTGTGCTTTATGAAGCTCCTCTCCTAAGCACAGCCCCTGTGAAGGGAGCAGGTGCACTGGTGATGTTGCCAGCTCCTTTGTTCTCTGAAGGACTTCTGCTTAGCTGAAGGTAGGATTTGTGCTGTATTTCCTTACCTTTTCCTCTCTCAGCTGAGATCAGCTGTGTCTCTCCAGAGAATTGTTTTACAACTCCCATAAAAGAAACAGCTGAATGCAGCAGAATAAAGTAAACTGGGTACAGTATTAAGTCTCCATGCCAAAAATCTTTCCTTCGGTAGTCAAGAGCAGAAAACAGGGAACTTATATGAGTCACTTTGTTGTGAGTCCCTAAAGCCTGAGCCCTTCAGTCATTTGCTTGTGACAGGAGGGAAATTGCATAACAAGAGGCTCTACACAGAGGAGTGACCACCTAAATACAGCCTTAAGCTGAGGGTGATGAGTGGGTCATCTCTGACCTACTAAATGAAAAATGTAAAGCTGCCCCGACATGACTGTTCTCTTTGTTCTGATCCCCACTAATACTAACTTTCAGGTTGTTCACAACAGACCTTCACCTGTGTTTGTACAGCAGGTGACCCAGCTCAGACTGGTCCTTCAGTGTGGAAGTATCACTTTTTATATGAATTACTTCATCTCCATTACTTTGGGGGTGTATGTGAGGAAAGAAAGGAGGAGTTTCTAAAAGTTTGGAATACATCTAGAAGAATCCATGATGCTGCAGCTAAAGAAATGCTCTTGTTTTGGATTCAAAATCTAAATAAAATAATAATGTTCTGTTCCATTCAGTAGTTACCAGCCCTGATTTCTTGGATCTGATAGTGGTACTGTTAGATATTTGAACTCACCTGTTTATAACTTAGGTAATTCTAATTGCTTTGGGTGCAGGAGCTTTTGCCCATCTTGCTACCTGTTGAGATGCTCACCAATTTTAGTCCCAAAAGTACCTCAATTCTGACAACCAAGTCCAGTCTTACAGTGATGCTCAATGCTTCATATTGTTTTCCTCAGATCTGTCTTACACGATCACACTTTTACCTCTGAGAGAGCCTTCCCTAGATCCTTGCACAGTTTTCTTCCCTGAACTGCTTTGAAAAGATCCACATTTGTTTTCTTCACATCAAGGCTAAGCATAATGGAGCTGTACTGTATCTTAATCTTGAAACTTAGTTTTTACATGAACCAACAGGGAAAACCGAAGTCAGGTCAGTTTGATAGCATTGCCTGACTTTTTCACAGGAATTGTTTTTGTAATTGCTCTAAGAAAGGCTTAAAACCTGATACTTCTCCCATACTCTAATCTTTGTTGTTTTATTTGGTTTTTTAGAACAAGCACTGGTTAATTCGACAAGCAAAGACTCCAATGAGCAACTCTTCAATACAGTTTCTTGATGATGCTTACAGAAAGCGGTAAGAATTTTTCTTACCTGTTGCTTAAGGTTTCTAATCAGAATTTATAAGGTGTGGATTTTTAAAATAAGTTGTAGTAAGTCTGACAATTGATATCAGATTACCTCTAATAACAGTTGATATCAGATTACCCCAATAGTTCTCTGGCACTTGTCTCAGAAGACCTCATGACTTTGTTTACATTTTGCAAATAAACTTTGGCTTCAGAAATACTGTGTTCACAAATGCTGCCACTATTTGTCACAAAAAAGACCAATTGCACCTGATCTCTCTATTGCTTTTCTTTCAGTCCACCACAGGGTTTTATTTAAAAATGGCCTTACCGTCTCCTTCACTTAATTCCAGTTTCTTGCATGATGTACATCAAATGTAGTTGATCTGTCTGCCAGCTAATCTGATTTATTAATCTTGTCTCTCAGTCTGTATGTGGGAATGCCTGACTGGCCAGGTGAGGTGCTAGATTCCTTTTTATGAAGGGGATGTGGTGAATAATGTGCAGATATGACTTGTTCCCTTTTTTAATAAAGAGCAAGGGTATTTGTTTGCACCACAGATGCTTTCTTTAAATGTTTTGAAGCAAACATTACCTAAAGTGTTGATCTTCGTTTTGAGCTGTTACCAGGCATTATCTTGTGACTTTGGAGATGGAAACCCAAGATTTTTCAGACTTTGGCTTTACAAAGCATGAAGGTGAAAATTATGCATCAGCATTTTAAGCTGAGAAACAGCAGAATCCAAGATTTGAATAGCTGTACTTGATTCAGCCTGATACTAGTCTGTAGAGGGTGGTGGAAGCAATCACTTTTCTTAGCAGCAAATCCCATGACAAAGAAAAGAACTTGTAGAAGTTGGAGGCTTTAGATACACTGAAATAATGGACCCTAACATTACTTGAGTAATACAAAACAGCTGGTACAGTTTTCAAGCAGAAAGGATCCCATAAAGACAACTAAATTCATGGTTGATTTTCATTTTAATATTAAACTACATATAAAGAACTAATAACAATTGACCTTGCAGGAGATAACTGACTTTGTCACTATGTTGCTTCAAGGTTGGTCTTCACTGTGTCCAGATAAGGAGTAATCAGCATTTTGATGTCTTTCACAGACACTACAGAAATCAACAAGAACTGAGGACAAACATTGTATTTCTATCTTTAATTGCAGCCTTTAAAATAGTGTAGTAGTCTATGATGTTTGTTTTCAGAATTTGTAAACAAAATAATTCACTTACAGTGCATATGCTGCTGACTGGAAGCAGGATATAAGTGTCCTACTTGCAGTCAGGGTTATCCCAAATTATTCACACTCAAATGTGAAGTACTTTGTTTCTGTATAGGTGGCAAACTCTGCTGTCAGTAGATGACCTGGTAGAGAAACTCGTGAAGAAATTGGAAGTGAATGGAGAGTTAGACAACACATACATCATTTACACATCAGACAATGGCTACCACACTGGTAAGATTTTCACTGCTTACTGCTTATTTGTAGAGGAATTGCATAACCCTTCACCCTCATGACCACTCCAGAAAATGGGAACAGCAGCTGTGGAAAGCTATAGATGTCAGAAGTACTGATTCAAATTGTGAAACAATCTGGGGTTGCAGTGTGGGGTGTTTGGGATTTTATTGTTATTTTTGGGGGGCTTTTTGGTTGTGGATTTCAGCATTAATTTCTACCAGTGTATCCTGGTATGCATAAAATTAGGACAGAAATAAAGGAAGGGTCTCTGTGTTCTGTTGGAAGAGTTGGTATAAGAGGGTTATCCAGTAAAAATGTCAAAGACTTGTCTGTATCATGTTGTACAACTAAAAGTGCAGTATCTAAGCTGTTAAGCTTTGTAAGATATGGCTTATACTTTGAAGTTATCTCTGCTGTCCTCCAATTTGTTAATATAGTTCAGGTTAACAACCTCTCTTCTTTAAAAATGGGCTGGTGGTAATAAAGTGCCCATAACAGAGGGGATGGAACTAGATGATCTTTGTAAGGTCCCTTCCAACCCAAACCACACTATGGTAACACAAGGCTGATAATGTAAACAAGAAGCCATTTAACTTTTCCATCTTGTCTTGTTTAGGCCAGTTTTCCTTGCCAATAGACAAACGGCAGCTCTATGAGTTTGATATCAAAGTTCCATTGCTTGTTCGAGGACCAGGGATAAAACCAAATCAGACAAACAAGGTAAGAAAAAAGCAAAATCCCAGTAGAGATTCATTTTTAATGTTGTTTCACAGTTACCACTTTAGCTGCTGATTTGTTGCCCTGCATACATATGTATCCATAAAATGAAGTACACAGAGTGGAAGAAAGTGCAAAGGCCTCCTCACAAAAAATCTGTCTGTTCCTGCTTGAATCAAATAAAGCCATTGAAGGCCACAAAAGTAAATTAATTTTGAACTCACTTTCCAAATTCCCTGCCACTGCTTTTCAATGTTACAGGGTTCATTAGCCCATAAAAATGAAATTAGGTAGTGTTTAAGATAGGTTCTGAACTTCTGAAGTTAAGTTCTTCTCATCCTGCAGATGCTTGTTGCAAATATCGATTTGGGTCCCACTATTCTGGATATTGCGGGATATGACTTGAATAAGACCCAGATGGATGGGATGTCACTGTTGCCACTGTTGGTAAGTAGGGACAGGGGTAGTAACCTGTAGTTCTTGCAGGGGTAATTCTTCAAAGCCACTGTTACTTCCTTTGATAGATTAGGTTGTCTCATAACCCAGATTCTTCCTTTGATGTTGTTTTCAAGTGGGATGCTCATAGCTGAGTAAAAAAAGTAGGTATGTTTCAATGCAGATATGTTTTCATAAGTGCTACAACTTTGTGGTCATATTCTAATAGAAAGTTGTGTCATCCTTTGGATAATTCTCACATTTGTAATAATACCTGTTTTGAAGCCTGTATTTTGTTTCCATCTTGCATTCTCCTTCCCCTTTTTCTTAGCTTTTCTCAGCATAGGAATAGGAGAAAAACAGACTGTTCTCATTAAATCTTTGGTTTGACTCCATTTTCAGTAGAACTGGTGTTTCCTGCCAAACTCTAGAAGAGTGCATGTGGTTTTATAAAGTAAACTTGACCTTTCTAATAGGTGAGCAGAAGCCTATTTAAATAAAGCTGCTTGCAGGTGATCTGTTTAGTTTTAATTAAATTTAGTCTATAAATTGAAGGCAGCTTACTTGGAAAGTAAGCTTGGAAAGATCATCCAGACTTCAAATGGTGCTTTGCTCTTTAAACCTTGTATCCAAACCTTAAGCTGTTCTTTAGACAGAAGCAGGTAAAAGGCACCTGTTCTAAACTCTGGTGGAATCAAATTTGAAACTCATTGTTTTGCTGCATATGCCTGTGGTGGTGCTGTGTATTAACTGTAAACTTTCATCTTCCTCTGTCTTTTAAAATGCAGCTACAAATAGACCAGCTTAAAACCTAGTTGTTTCTTAAAGCTGTTTCTTTTTTTGCTTGGTTGGTTTTTTGCCAAGGGTATCTTTTTTCCATCTGTTGTGGTAATGTGATACAAATCAAAGGGAAACAGCCTTGTTGCAGGGATCTTGTCTGTAGGATAGCAGTATTTGGTCATGTGGCTCCTCCTTGGTATTACTGCATGATCTTTACAAATTGAAGACAGTATTTTAAACCCTCACAGGACGGTGTACTAATATTTTTGGTTTAATCTCTGTCTTTCAGTTACACAAGACCTTCTAACCTAAAGCTAATTATTTAAGACTGATACTGCCTAGTGTAAGCAGTGGACAGTGTTAGTGTTATTCCAAGCATGGAGAATTTTTTCTATTTCACGTTACAGTAGATACTAAGTTGTGTTAACCTCTTGTAGAGAGGAGACAAAAATGTCACGTGGAGATCAGACTTCTTGGTGGAGTACCAAGGAGAAGGATACAATGGCAGTGATCCTACCTGTCCCGGCCTGGGACCTGGAGTTACAGTAAGTAAGACACGATCTGTTAATATTAGGGACTAGCTGCTGAATTAAACCTGTTTGTGTGGGCTAACCTCGTTCTGCATGGAAGCTCCCAGTGTGTTGGTAAGTAGGAGCCAGCCCTGTAACTCCCATGCAGCATTTCACAATTGAAAGGAGATGTCCAGCCATGTGGAACTGGCACGTTCATATGACCAGAGAGATCACAAAAACCCTTTCAGTGGCAATCTATGGAGCCTCAGGGCGGAGACTGATGCATGAAGGTGTGGGCTTAAGTCAAGTGTGTGACAATGACATAATGTTCTTTCTAAACTTTCAGTAACTTGCACAATTACACAATTCTTGTTTGTGATTATTATTTAAGTCACTAGTTACTCTAAATTGAAGCAGTTTGCTTTGCTTTACTAAAGTAAAGCATCCCATTGGTGCTGTCTTCAGTAGTGTATTGTGCTGTTCTCTTCTGTGTATGTACATTTGTTTCCCAGACAAAATGCACTTAGTCATGGTGAGTTTAATAACAACACTGAGTTTTTGCTTAAAATCCCCAGTGGAAATTTGCATGTGTTAAATTAAGATCTGGGTGTTCATCTGTTAGCTGCAGTTAGCATGAGCTGGTACAGACTCTAGGAAAAGTTCGTCTTCTGCCCTGAAGTTTCTGTTTGCTGCTTGCCTCACAGCACTGCTTCCCAGACTGTGTGTGTGAGGATTCCTATAACAACACGTATGCCTGTGTAAGGACCCTGTCAGCTGCCTGGGACCTGCAGTACTGTGAGTTTGATGACCGGGAGGTAAGTCTGTCTGACTAGCACATGTCAGCTGTGCACAGCCTGCGTCTGTCTGCACTCTTATCAGCTCTCAAGGCTGACTGCCATTGCTTGCAGGATAAACACTCAAGCACTTATCTCCTATTGTGAATGTTTGACCAATACTATAGTTGAACTGCAGGGTTTTGGGAAGAAGGGAGAAAAAGGGGTGTGGGAGGGGAGTGAGGCCTAAACTATGATTATCACCTTCTGGTATCACTTAACAGCCTCACAGGGAGTTGTGTTGAGCTGGTTTCAGTTCTCTCTCTTAGCCTAGCTCCATGTAGCAGTCTCTTTTAAGCAACAAATATTTTCTGATACCATAAACACAGCAGAGGTACAGTGTTTACCTCTTTTACTTGGAAAGACCTGAAATTCCAGGTTAATAATTTCTTACCTATTATTTCCTTGTTTGTCTGGCAAAAACAGTGGTGAAGTTACAACTGTGAGAAAGGTCTCTGACCTTATCTCGAGTAGTTTGGGTATGAGGGACACAACGTCCCCCCTTCAGAGGCTGCTCAGGTTTCTCTGTGGGAGCACGTGCTGTATGTACAAAAGGTGGTGTGTCACGGGGCTGATCTTGAGTTGTGCTTGTTTGCACACAGCTGCTCCAACATGCATGTGGGGCTCGAGGCAGCTGAGTCACAGATCTAACAAACTGTGCTGGCAGCAGCTGTGCAGGCACTGCATGAGCAGCAGGTATGCCCAGTAACAAGTACCACACAACATGTTGTATGCTAGTCTACAATGAGCAGCTTAAGCCAGGGGAGGAAATCCCACAAGATGTTTTTGCAGTTAGTGTCAAAACTGTACAGGAAACCAAAATATCAATTAGCAGACCCTGGACTTCAGTTTTCCCCTTTCTGACAAATGATGATCAAGTTAAACAAGTCTTGTGGATTTCTTTGTAAAAGTAGTCTCCAAAGTTGACTCAGTAATACTCTTCATGTCACTTTGGGATTTTTCTACTAAGAATGTATGGCTGTTGCATTTTTGGGTCACTCTGCATACCTGAGCTAGGTGGAATAACACCAACAGTATGGGAAAGGTGCAACAATGTGGCTTCTATAACCTTGCTGTGAACCTTGTAAGAAAAAGGCCAAAGTCTGTCCGATATGTCTTTGTCAGAGTTAGACACAACTCAGCCAGTTTTTATCAGTATCATCTGCAGTCAGGCCTCCTACTCTAGCACAGACAAAGCCACAGCTAAATTCTTGAGATACTGTTGACCAGTATTTGTCCCACAGAAGTGTCTAGAGATTTAATGTACCAAAAAACAAGTCTGCCCTAAAATCCTCCAGACAAAACTCAAAGTACATGCACACAGAATAAGCTTTTTCTGTTTGAGGCTGTAGCATTCTTGTATTCAGCTGTTTTGTACATGAAGAAGTTAAGACATTTGTCTGGGTATGATAGCTCTAAGTAGCTAATGAGTATAGAATGTTGATGTGGTGGTCATGAAATAAAGTTGTTTTGACATCCATTAGTGAAAAGACTGCCAGCTTAGGCAAGGCCTCTTACTGTAGTCTTACAGTCATAAGAAAATGTTGGAAAAGAATCTGCTGTGGCAGGTGAGTACTTTAGGTGAAAGTAAAAACTTCCAACAAAACTGTGCTACAGCAAAACTTTGCTTGCACACTGTCCTGTCTTTGACCAGGCAGCTGCATGGCTGAACACAGCTTATGTGTGGGGCTGCTGCAGCAGAGTTCAGACTAACATCTGAGACTGTGTGCTGCCATAAAGCATTCTTCCCAAATAATATGACTGTTAATTAGCATTCAGGACTTAATACAGTGCAGGAACTTTCTTCTACAGGTGTTTGTGGAAGTGTATAACTTGACTGCAGATCCACACCAGATCAATAACATTGCTAAAACAATTGATCAAGAAATTCTAGAGAAGATGAACTATCGACTAATGATGCTGCAGTCCTGCTCAGGAGCAACCTGCCGCACACCAGGTGTCTTTGATCCAGGGTAAGCACTGTAACACTTCATTGCTGTAACACTTGGAAATATAACTATGTAGTTTTTAAATTCAGCCTTTATAGAGGGTTTTTGTGATGTACATACTGGCTTTTTAATAGAGATGTTTTCTTGATGCTGCTATTTTTTAATGGTTAATCTGTATTTTAACTTACCATGTATAACTTTGATGATTTGATGCTAGTACTTTAATGTTGTCAGACATTGTTGACTTAGCACAACTGTACACTTTAGCTATTTTGAATAGTCAAGAGACTGACCTCAGGTTTGTCTGCAAACCAGGAAAAGTTCTGCTTGTTTCTGTAGGGAGATATTTTCCAAGTACTAGCTCTGATTGTTCCTGGAGATGCTGTATGCAGGAATGTTTCCTGCAGGACCTGACCTATCTGTATTACCTGTTGGAAGTAAATAGCATTTGTGCCTCAAAACTCAGTCACTGATCATTTGCACCAAAGCTTTTTAAAGCAGTATTTAAAATGTCCTTATAGTGTCCTTAAAGTGCTGCATAAGTTTGTCATTTGGGACAGCAAAGCTTTCTGTTAGAATGTAGCTCCTGAATGCTTGATGCCATACATGCCCCTGTGCTGCCCATACATTGTAGCTGGGATTTATTTCCTTGGAGACTCGGCTTCTGTTTGCACGTTGTTACAGTTTATCTGTTGTAATAGCGCTGCTGTGTACTGCTGAGGAAGCAGCTTCTCCCACAGCCTTGCAGCAGAGCTCTTCCAGCACCAAGGCCTGTGGAAGTGCTGGTCCCTGCAAGCCCAGCAGCTGACACCGACTCTGTTCCTCTCTGCAGGTACAGGTTTGACCCACGGCTCATGTTCAGCAATCACGGCCTGCGGGCTCGGAGGTTTTCTGCACAGTTCTTGTAAAACCCTGAAGGGCCTCTTGCAATGGGCTCCCACAAACCAGTTCCTCCAGTGACTGCAGCAGGTCTGTCTCTGTTAACTTTCGCTGATTACAGCTGGAAGACTTCTAATGGGCTTTTCAAACCCTGTTTGGAAGGAAACCCCTTGTCTTTAGCTGGTTGCCTTGTGCAATATATATATTTTACAGCTGAACTCTAACTGTAAATTGTTAGATACAGCTAATCTGTCTTGCTCAGATCGTTGATTACCACCTTTGTCTTTCAATTACCTTTTCATATCACAGGCACAGAGGTGAACCTATGTCTATGAATCTGAACAGTTTATTTTGTTCTAAAAAATAAGTAAATGTGTATTTGAGGCAGGTTAGATAGGCAGGTGCTATTGCACAGTAATGCTCACCCATATTCAGTGTCACAGACCTTGTTAAAATCTGTGCTTAATTATAGGTTTCCTGTATTGAGCTCCAGGCTGTTAAGGACAATAGCAACCTAGCCCAAAAGAGAGTAGGAGGGCATTAGTCAAAAGTGTAGGATCTGAGTAGCAAGTGTCTTGTACAGAATTAAAATCCATCTACTAAATAGTCTCTTTCAATGAGACCACTTCGAGATGAGACCAATGAATTTTGTAGGACAGCTTTGGTAGCTTGCAAATAAGAATGTAATTTCAGTCTCCTGGTTTTAAATGCTAGGCTGGGTTACTGTGTACTACTGAAAAACCTTTTAGGGTTTTAGACTGACTTCCTAGTGAGTTAAGAGACTGTTGATACTAACAAGAATTCAAGTAAGTGTGCCTGTGCTTTGAGTTAACTCTTCAGTCTGTTTTAATACACAAACAGAAGTAATACTAAAATAAACAAAATCCAACAACCAGGGTACCACAGTAGAGGTGATCTGTTTCTAACCTCCAAATGTCTTGAATTGTCTAACTTCTTATGTTGATTAGATTCTTGAAGGTAAATTATTTTGAAAGCAACTAGGTAAAAATAAATCATAGAATCATTGCTCACTAGACATTAGGCTAAGAGCTATTTTAGGCAGTTTAAATGCTTCATAGAGTGTTGCTTTTTGATTGAGACCTAACTACTTGGAACCTTCAAAAAGTGGCCTTCACACCAAAGGTCTGCATGGCAGAAGTCACTTGGTTTCCCTCCAAAAGGGTGATGTCTTTTCAGCCTTCTGATTAGGCTTATCTGAAATGCAGCCATCATGTGCACCCAATTTTCTTCCTAAATCTTGGAAAAACACATAAACTTGCATTACCATGTAACTTCTGTATAGATTCACTGGCAAAACACCATCTGGAAACACTGAATTATGGATCTTCTGCAAGACAAGTTGTGTTGCTTGTGGGCAAATCAACTCTGCTTTCAGGCATGATAATCATTCCCTTATCAAACAAACTGTAGTAAAACTACTTAGTGTTCAGTTATTTCACATCTCTTTCCCCTGTAGAGAGCATGATTATTTTAAATAATCATTAAGTAGGCAACAAAGTATGACTCAAAACTGTGAAGATGCATACCCCAGTGTGCAGATCCACCAACTGGATACAAGCAATGCTACAATAAAATAAGTTGAATTTTCTTGGCTTTTAGTTCTGAGGCACAGAAGTCCTTAGTGTAGCTTAGAATTGCCAACTTCTGTGGTGGTCTACAGGTTTGATTTTTACAGAACTTTTGTTTCAAATCTCTCAGAAGTGACCAAATATTTGGAAGAAAAAAAAGCTTGAAAGGTAATGTTTCAGCTGAGGCATCTGTATAAATGCAGAGGGTTTTGGATAGTCAGACTCCTTACATGCTTTCAAAAAACTCAGGACTTTTTTTTTCTCTCAACTACAGCTGTAGCTTTATCCTGCGTTTTGTTTCGCAAGCTTTAGTATTGGCCATCAGTTTCCTTTATCCACTGTTTTGTCTCTAGAAACCAAACCAAAGCTGTCTTCATGCCCCCAAGGGTTTTCTTACTGAGCTCATGTAGGTAGTGTTTTGCTTGGAGAATTCTAGCAATTCAGACCTGTTCTTTGTTTAAACTTCATTTTGGTAGCTGTGTGGAGGCCAGTGTGAAATACATGGGCTGCTGCACATTAAACCCTCATCAGTCCTATCAAATCTGGGTCCTACATCAAGTTTCTGCTTAAGTTTCAGTGCAAGTAATGTGCATTTTGTTGCTCCTTATTAGAAAAAAAACTTTTTTATGAGTACAGAAATGTAACTATAATACAGTCTTTTCTTAAAGTGATTTTAAGCCCTAACAAGGACATGTTCTTTTGAGTTAATTTATTTTTTGCCTAATTAGTAATATGGAAGCTGACAGAATTGATGCAGATTATTCAGTATGAGTGACCAGATGTTTTACCCAAATTAATACTCTTGCTGTCTGCACATACCTGTAAAGCATTTAATTGCAAGGCTTAGTAGTTTAACACACTCACTGTCAGAGAACCACACTATACCTGAATTCTGGCCTAGGTAGTAAATGTTCTGGTAAACTGAAATTCAGAATTAAATTAATCAGTCCTTATGTAGTGGGTTAGGAGAATATTTGATTCACTCCCACTTCTGATAAAGTCTTGAAAATCGTTAAGCATGTAGTTAAAGGAAGAACAGGAACCAAGAGCTGCCTGCCTTCCATTGCTTTTAGAACAGTTTATCACTTGTGTCTGTTGCCATAAAGCAGTTAATTCTGAGTATTTTTACAGCCACAAATGAACAGTGTTAATTCTTATCCTTGATAATTAAAAAAACCACTATGAAGGATCTTTGACTCTTATCCAGATCTAATTCCCAACTAAGTTATTTGGAAACTAAATGGTCTTTCTGGATATTCCCTTTCATGTGTTATTTGACCACGGCTGCATCTATACCTGGTCATGGAAGGCATTCATGTTAAATGTACAGAGTTTTAAATAAAGGGCCTTACTGGTACAGAGTTGAGATTAAATAAAATGTGATCATGTTTTTTTACTTTTTAAAAAAAATCATTATTATCAAAAGCAGAGCTGTGGTTTTTTTTTTTTAATGATCTGATCTGGTAAAGTAGATACTATACAGGGAGAAATACAGTTAATAACCTCCTTATGCTGCCATAAATCAAACCAACACTCATTATCATCACTTCAGCATAAGCGAATACAGCCAGAACCTGCTTACCCAGTGTGGGCCCAGAAAACTGGGCTTCTTCATTCTGGGGAATGAAGCTGTAGCAGGAACATGTACATGGAAACACACACCCAAAGCAGCTATAATACCTTTTCAATCAAGTTAAATTTGAGACTTATTCATCAAGCTGATTACAGTATATGAACATAATGAAACAGCTGTCATTATTGTGATTCAATTAAAATGAATTATCTTTGTATGTCTCTCTGTATGTGAGCATACTTTGCTGTAGCATGTTGTGAGTATATTTCTGCTGTTTTGAACATCTGTTTAGAAAGTGCCCTTCCAGAGGACCCTGTTCACTGCTGCACTTTTGAAGAAAGAAAAAATAAACTGCCTATCAAACTTCCTATCTTTGTTACTGAGCTTGAGTCAAACTTTCCTACAGGAATAAGCTGTGTCATGTGTGTAATGGCTGAATTCCTATTTTATAAGCCCTTAAAAGCCTCTGCTTTACTGCCTCCTGCCTATAATGGGCTACTTCATATGGCCACAGGGAATCTTAGTAGTGTGTAGCAGGACAGCACCTGACTACTTTACACCAGGAAGAAATCCTGAGGTGAGGGAACAAAGTGAAATAGAACCTGTACTTGCTTGCATTTCCTTGGAAACTGGTGTAGTTGAAGAGATGGAAAACGGAGAGCACAATGGAGAAACTGCTGTTCATAATTAAAAGTAATATGTTCTGCCCCAGGAAAGAGGAAGAGTGAAATCCCATGTGAGGCTTTTTCCAAAATGGGAACTGTGACCAGCAGTAAGATACATGCTACTTCTTCACCTCACTCCCTGTTACAGAGCTGAGTTTGTTGGATGAATCTGCTTAAAAATACTACATACATTTCCTGCACTGTAGAAGGTGGTGACTTGGTACACCTTTAACCTGTTTAAGTCTGAGACTTTCACAAGCTGTTAAAACATGTATTTCTGCATTTTATTTGTATTTCTGCTTAACCACGTGGTATCAGTTTCACTTCTCCTTCAGCAGGGAGGTAGCAATATTCCATTAAGCAGACAAAAATATTTAATGGCTGCCTGCACATTGCTTGCTTTCTTTTGATGTTCCAGCTTATGAAAACTATAAAGTTTACTGTAACACCACAAGAAAGGGCAGCTCTGTATTAGACATTCCCATCACTGACAGCCCAAGTGACACTACCATCAATCATGGAAGCTTGCCACATCTTCTTGTCATTAATTTCTAAGAACAAGCCACATTTGTGAAGAAAATTGCTGTTACAAGGCTAAAGGAAATCACCTGTTTTAGAAAAAGAAATACACAGCCTTAATATTTCATTCAAGGGATGGAGCAAGGGAATTCCATGATTAGAAAGAAAGGGCAGTGCTAATCTATTCCTTTCCAGATGTTGCTGTAGTCAGATTCAGCTGTCAGGATTTTGATAATATCTACTAGCCTGTGTTTAGAGCTGTGGTCCAGTAATTGCTCACAAATCTGAGAGTAATCTGCTTTCTCAAGGTGTTGAAGTTGTTTGAACTTACTCCAGCTGCCGAAATCCGCCCATTTTCTAAAAACAGGAATAAGAGGGACTTGATAAAACTCAACTGAATCACCCACTTCCTCATTTTTCCTGTGCAAGTTCTAGGGAACAGCCAGCTGCATGACTCTTGCTTGGCAAGAATGACTTTGTAGATTCCTGTGGGTTGAGCAAAGGCATCAAGGACGAGACTAAAGATTCATGGGGATATTCTCATGCTGTTGATGAGAATCAGTGGAAGCACCAGCAGAGTTCACATGAGCTACCTTGGTCCTGAGTCTTCTGTCAGGACAGAAGTTAGCTTCTGTTATCAGCTAAATAAAATGGGCAGTAAATGAAAGGAAAATATTACAATAACTGATCCAAACCAAGAACATAGAGCTCTTCTCTTACAACATGAAAATCCTAAACAAAAAACCCGTGTGTTGTGGTTTTGCTTAGCTGTGATGTTTTAAAATAATACCAAAAACATGTAAGTCTGACACTACAGGGCTAGCAACGTTTTTTACCGGATACCTGCTTAGTCACTTTTCTCCTCTGCTTTTGAAGTGTTCAAATTACCAAGGCAAAAACCTCACAAAAGTATTTCAGGTCTTTTGAAATGGTATAGTAACTTCAAAAGCTTCTCTGCAGAGTATTAAAGAAAAAAACACCAGCAACAATTAAGTCCCACCTTCAAAAGGAGTGTCCTCCTGCCTTTGGGCTGCTCCAGGCTCTGAAGCAGCACAATGCACATGACCTATCCTAGACCTACTGTTCAACACACTTGTAGTGTTAAGTCTGTTAAATTCCTTGAAATCTTCCTCTGATACATCTTTTATTTACATAGATTGAACCAAGGTAGATGTTGTGTTCTTTCCATGTGACCTGCATTTTCACTCAGTCTAGTTTACATTCAAAAAATGAGTGCTGGGACTTGGCAACGGGTGTTGGAAGATACTCTGTACAAGTTGTGCTGCCCTTCTGCACCAGTATTACTGAAAACCCACAAGTTCTGACTGTGAGTGCTCATTTGACAAACCAGAGCAGATAAAAATACAAAGTGTCTAACATCTGCTCACTCACATCTATGGAAAAATGTTAGGAGCAAAGAGGGCAGATTCTGGAAGTATCATCTGACAAGTCTAGATTAAAAGAATTGTCTAGGATTACTGGCATACAGAAAGCACCTGTTTAACTGAAGGGAGAGCTTCAGAGCCAGTGTTCTAATACAGCTTTGCCTGGGAAAAAAACCCAAGAGGCTGAACTTTGGTGTCATAAAATCTACTGCCATTCTAATTCCTCCTGAGACATGCTGGAAACAGCTGAAATTTCTGATCACATTCCAGATTCTGTATTTAAAGAGAGAAATCTTAGACTTGTAATGCTATTTTCTCTCATGCTATGTGCAAGGCCACAATGCTATATTTAGGTTTACAGTTAGTGAAGGGAGTTTTGCACTCTACTTCTCTCATTGGTATTCATGGTAAAGTGAAGGCAAAACAGAACTACCTTATCTGTAATATCCTTATTCATATGGAAAATGCACACAAGAAAAGACAGCACCGAGTTAGTGCTTTACACAGCATCATAAAATGTTTGATATGGCAATTGCAGGAATAATCCTTGGATTTTAAAAAAACCTTCAAAATTCCAGTTGTGAACACTGCCCTTTCCAAAAGTTGTAGAGGGAGAAGTAGAGAACAGAAAGTGCAGTAAAAAGACAATTTTTAAAAACCACCTTTGAGGAAAGCAGGAAGGAAGCAGCTTGAGAAGCCAATTGCTAGTACTGGGTGCCTCAGTGCAGGGTGTTGGGCTGGGTGCCTGTCAGGCCTACGCTGCTGCAACTGAAAGCACTTCTAATTTCAGCTTGCACAAAGGCAAACAAGAACACTCTGGAATTACCTCTCACCTTGCTAGCACGTAGCACAGGAAGGTGCTTTTCAGACAAACATGTCCTGGCCTCTGCAGTATTTCCTTGAAAAACAGCACAGAACGAGTGCCAGCAGCCAGGCTCCGTGTCTGAAGTGCTTGGCTCAAACCGCTCTGAACCGGGTGTTGCCCACTGCTCCATACTGGCTCCTGCAGCAATCTCTGTTACCCACTCACACAGCCAGAGGAAAATAATTCCCCCAGACCAGGTAAGTCCTCAGGTAACAGCACTAAACCTGTGTTCTAAACAGGAGAGCAGACTGTGTCTCCTCTTACCTGGTTTGAATTTTCAACATAGTCCTCGCTTCTTGACCAAGCACATGTAGCAGATGCATAACTTTACCCATCTGGAAGTCATCCACTTGCCTTCATCATCAGGAGTAAGAGACTCTGAACGTCTCAGTTGAACTGTAAGGATCACCTGCAGCTTTTTATTCACTTGATCCAACAAAGGCAAGAGGTGAAGTCTCAAAATGGCACTAAATAATTATTAAGTACATGTAAGAAACAAGACAACACTGGACTAGAAAGTTAGTTGAAGTAATAGGACTTTATTTCAGATACTAGTAGCATGGCATTAACTTTTTTTTTAAAAAACAATTTGTTAAAACTGGTACTTCAGACGAAATTAAGGATTCTGTGGAGCTTTCAGGTCCAAGCTAAGAGTATATAGACTTTTATGAGTATTTATTTTCTGAAACAAATACAAACACAAAATTGCCATAATCCTTGGCAGTTTTATTCCTTATCATTAGTCTGAGGTATACTAACAAATCTCCATCTGGGAATGTATGAATACTGCACTAGTCAGCATTGTTTTGCTCAAAACTCATTTATTTAAAAAAGTGTTTCTATTTTGCAGTTTTATAGGAGGAACTTTTTTTTTCTGCACATGAACTTAAATAGTGTAATTTATATGCTCCTGCAAGATGAAAAGTGTAGGGAAAGTTTTGAAAGCACAGTTCTTTCCCAACAAACACAAGCATGCCATTGAACATTAAAATGAAGGAGGAAAACGTACCTGAATGGTTCCAGATCAATGGGAGATGGTAAAAAGTGAATGCTGACAAAATTTGCAAGGACTGCAGCTGGAAATCCCCATGCTGGGAACCTGGGAAGGAAAGAAAACTGCTCTATACTCACACACATAAAGGAAGAGGGGAGGAAGGGAATGGAGTCTGGTGGCGTTTGTTGCAAATGTTCAAAAATTTCAGCGCTAAAACTTCAGCCTGCAGGAATCCAGAGCAGACTGATAACCTGCTGATCCCTGCCATGGAGAGGAGTGGCCCAACTGCTTCCACAGACGGTGCTGCTCTCCTGCTCTGCCCCCACACTGTACTCTCAGTCTCCAGATGGATGATTCTGCCCTGATCCAGCCAAAGCACACCAGGTTTCTTCTGCTGAATTGTATTGCTGGTAGCTAACTCTGCCACAGGCAGAGCCCAGTGACTTGTGTGGTCAGCAGCTTTGCTGACCCCAGTATCTTTAGGGCTTTTATCCATCCCACCCTGGCAGAGTGCTGAAGCACTTGCCATTTGCAGGCCTTGCCAAGTGCACACACAATTGCAATGGGGTTGTTGCACACACCAAACTGTGATGAGGTCTCACATAACCCAGCCTTGAGGGCCCTGCCTGAGCACTGTCTCTGCTGCAGGGCCAGGGTGCCCCGGGAAGTGCCACAGAGACCAAAGCCAACAGCTCAGCAGCTCCCTTCTACCAATTAAATCAGGGAGGAATAAACCTGAAACACAGAGTAAGTAACTGGAAAATTAAACATGGATGTTACTGAAGAAAACCACTAAAAAGCCATTAAAGACAGAAAGGAGTAAAAAGCAGTTCCTGGGGAGAGGGCTAGGGTATCACCTCCAGTTTTGGTGTACTGGCCTCATTTCTGCAAGGTGTTTATCAACAGAAAGGAAACAACTCGCCCGTGGGCTGTCCCACCCAGCACCACTGCACTCCCCCTAGGGAGGGGTCAGCTCCCTGAGCCCCACAGCCCCCAGCTCTGCTCCCTCCCTCTCTCCCAGGCACACCTTACTTCAGGCTAAAGGCCAGCTGTGTCTGCCCACAGGACTCACAGAAATCCACTTGGCCTCAAAAGGATCACAACACATCGCCAGGGAAAGGAAAAACCAAACGCACGTCACGTAACCAAGTATTGCCAACTTCAGCTTTAATAATGGAACCATCACTTTTTTGCCATTTCAGTAATAACTTTAAGGGGAATAAAAACTTCCCTACAAAAATAAAACTAAGCTTGTTAAAATTATAAATAGTTTAAATGTTTGTATTTAAAGACATATATTTTAACGTTTCCCTGCATTCCCCCTCCCTCATCATTTAGTCATTCTGGTACCATCATATAATGACAAGAAAACAGTTTTGCCACAAAAGCTCTGACAGTTCAATTTGATGCTAAAATTAAAAAAAGATAAAACTGACCAGGCATGACCATTTCTTTTAAATTAAAGCTGCTGTAACTGCCAGTGTGTAGAACAAAAAAGAAGAAAATTAACTCCACACATGACATCTTACAATAATTAACTGTGGACTAAGACAAAATTAAAATAAAAGTTTATTTTGGTCCCCCACCCCCTTCCCCTTCACCCCAAATCAAGACTCATAGTGCATACAACACTGATTGAGGTTTTTGGCTAAAGTAAATGAAGATGTGCCTACTTAAAAAGACCGATAGTTTAGTTCAAGTAAAACCAAAATTCACATATTTCTATACTCAACTTTAAAACTCAAACAGTGTTTAAATCTGAGCAACAAATGGTTCAATATTGACAGCGGTTATGCAATGATTACATAGCTATGGGCAGAAACATAAATTAAGATGTTAACAGAATACCCACCAACACACTGCTGCATTCCTAGAAAAACAAATTGTAACAAAACACAAAAGCATTCCCTGAACCATTATAAAGTGTCTCACTTGAGGATAATGTTACTAACTCACACATGCACTACAATGTTACATGTGAAATTAAAAAAACAAACAAGATATGCCTTAGATATATTTTATAGTTAGTCCTACTCTTAATTTCTCTTAACTCTTTAAAACATTATGATTGTCTCATAAGCTTGCAAATTCTTTTTACCTAAAAACCTTGTGAAGAGTTTTAAAAAGAATCTTACTAAGTAAAGGAAACAAAGGCACAATTACATAAAATTAAGGGGAAGAAGAGAAGCATCTTGGAGTTTCACAGAGTATCCATTAGATGTCACCAAAGTTTTAACAATTCCTTGGGAATTTAAAATGAACACATTAAGAACAGAGGGGAAAAAAACCCCACCACAACTTCTGCTGCTCTTCAATCCTTAGCACTCCTCCACTCCCCCACCCCCCAGTACATAACTCATTTCCTCTCTGGCATGATGATGACTACAATATCAGTCACTCAAATCTGCCTCATGCTTCCATGCTTCTATTGCACACCCACTTCTTTGGTTTCTTTTGAACATGCTTTTTTTTAGATAAATAACTCTGAAAGAACAACAACTATATTTACACTAAAGTAAAAAGTTTTCTTGCTACATTTTTCCTACTTTTAAATCAAGTAAATCAGCAGTCCGCAGAATTTGGTAATCAGTTTTTCAATTAAGAGTTTAAAAACCATAAGGGAAAAAAAGTTTTGATTTATTAAAAGCAAGAGTTACTAAGCTCAGTCACCAAAACAGACAACAAATGTTAACGTTCTGCTGGGCTGGAAATGTGAATAAGAAATTCTACTTTCTTTGCCTGACTGAGCTTTTAACAAAGAAAGAAGCAGAGGAAGCTCTTTCTGTCTTTCAGATATGGTAATTCAAGATTATCCAGCCTAAAAATGGATCACTGGGCCAGAGGAAAGACCTGACTTACAATAAAAATCAAATGCATCTGTAGTTGTAGCTTATGTCAGCACCCTCGCTAGACAGTATTTCTCACAGAGTTATCTGAGACATGGACCACTTTTCAGAATTCAAGTAAGCAGCTTTTCAGGTTTGCCACACTTTTCAAACCCCTGACTATGCCTTTATGGAATCAGCTTCTCCAAAAGGGACCTGTATGTGCAGCTCCATTTCCATTCTTACTTAGCTTTTGCTTCTCGTTCCTTCTCACTATTTCTATTTCTTTATTTCTTTTCCAGTGTGGATTTACACAGTTAAAACCATAAAACTTATTCACAATATTAAAACATACTGAAACTTTAACCTTGTAGAATTAGTATTTCAACTTTCCTCTGTGTAAATACTATTTTCATTTAAAACCTCCTGTCAGCTATTAGAGTTCTTCTCCCCCAACTCTCACCTTCTTTTCAACCTTCTCTTTACTTTCTTCCCAAAGACCACTTAAAAGCTTTCCACAATTTCACAGTACAAACCACAGGATCTCATAAGCTCTCCACCTATAACAGTTCTCTCACAAATTTTACAGTAACTATTCAAAAACAGAAAGGTAGTGCAAATCAATTTCATCTCTGACATAGTGCTCTAATTCTCATCCAAATGGCTTTATAATATTTTTTTAACCCATCAATTTGCACATCCTTACTTGTAAAGATACCATTAAGCAAAGAAGAGAAAAAAAAGGTATTTCATAGCATCCTAGGAAATTGCTTACAGTTTCACAGCTTGCACCAAGATAACTTGGGAAACTCTCTAGGCACACAGAGGGTTGCAAACTGATGTACAAACATGCAGAATCCCTTACTTGTGGGTGCAAGATGCTAAGTGACCTGGCTTATGGAACTAAGTCTACCCTGGCATCACAAAACAGTCTTCTGAATAAAGAGAACGACTCTCTGCTGCTCTTTGTACTTGGGTTTGGCATGCTCTATGACGTTTGGTAGCACTTTTCCTGAGTGTCCTTTGGCTCCTTTTAGCCAGGCTTCAGCACCCCCCGAAGGGCTTCTTCAAGCTTGCCCCTGTAAGCTGCATAGCGGTTCTTCAAGAGCTGCAGTTGGTCGCTTTCCTCTTTGTCCAGTATGCGCAAGAAGTTTTGCAGTTCAGGAATACTAAAAGCTTCCCACTGCAAAGGCAGAGAGTGCAAAGAATGGATGAGATCAACAGAAAATTCATATATCTTTTATATATGCAGTATTTCCAAACAAAACCTCAGACACTGTAGGCAATTTCCAACTGAAACAGTATCAGGCATCGTCCTCATAAATCTTAGGGCATCTGAAAATATTTTACTCTTTCAATTAGTTTTTTTCTTCTGCAAGTAACAACAGGTCAATCTAACCACAAATGAAACGTTTACAAAAGGCACAAAGGAAATTAACAGGGGAAACAAGTCTGCTTCCAGAAAATGGTCTGCCCAGTCAGCACAGCTCAAACAGAAGCCCACTCACCCACGAGGTTACACAAACACGGGCCCAGCAGGGTGTGACCTACCATGACTTCTCCAGTTTCATGCTCGCGCAGAACAAAGCTGAGCATTTCTGTTTTGGGGCCTGCCACCAAGCGCAGGTAGAGGGGATGTTCTCTGTCTGACAGCTTGCAGGTATAAACTGCAGGAGAAGGACACCACAGTCATTAGCATCTTTACCAACAATGATTCCAACACTTGGAATGACTAATGCTAGCTAATGCTACAAAAATTTCAGAAAGATGCATGTGTAGCTAAAATTTACACACTGTTTATCTATCAGTCTACATACTGGTTTTGAGCAGTGAGTTTTAGGGAGGAGCTGAGCAGGTGATTGATGGTGACAGTACAACACTGCATTTGCACAGGAATGAAATGGCCTCCTGTCAACACAGTACATGCAAGGCAGGGGGGAAAAATAACCCACAAGAAAAAACCACAACACATAGATCTGTTGCTCTATCTAAGCATTTATGACATCAGAGCTGTGTATCACTGCTCTGATTTAAGTTTTCCACTTAAAATTTCACACACGAAGTCTAAAAGACAACTCTGCTTATCTGACAGTCAGAAACATCTGAACTACTGAAACTGCTCTCAATATCCATGGAAGGAAGGCAGATTCTAAGTGCAAGAACAAAACATTGGCAAAATGCACCTTTCCCTAAAAAACCCCTTTTCCATCTTCTGGTATTCCCATCACAACTTGCAACAAACTCCTAACAGCAGCCAGTGCCCAGGGCCAGCCACGTGAGCACTAACACGTGAGCACAAGACATGTGCCCATGGCTGTCACCTCGAGAGCGGCCTGCCAGTGCCTCATGCATCACAGACACCATGGCTTATCTGTTTGAAAACCTGGCCTGTAACTTCATCTCACAGCTCTGCAGTGTATCAGGCCAGCTGAAATTTAGGACCTGACAAGGGCAAGAAATAAAATAAAATGGACTGCAAAGCACAGGAGATCTGTGTAATGTTTTAGCAGGTGACTTTGTCTTGGATGAATTATCCTGAAATACCCCCAAGTCTTTTACAATCTTGCCATGCTACTTTATATATGGAAAAAAAGACAAGGCAGGAAGACTGTTACCCCATTTATCTGACTTCTTCCACCTTGCTAATTTCAAGCATTACTATAGCACAACTCCCTCCCCAAACCCTTCCATTACCAAAATGCCTCAGGCTCAGTTTATACCTTGATCTTCCTTGTGACAGCGTTTATAAAGTGCAAACTTGGCAGGGTTGTCAGCCACAAAGAACTTCTTGAGCAAGGCCTCGATCACCTCCCGCACAGTGTTGGTGCTGCTGATGTGGAGGGTGTTCACACAGCCCTCTGGCAGGTAGAAAGCAGTTTCCTGGCTGCTGGGAGCACACCTGCCCTGCCTCTGGGAGGACTGCACAGTGATGGGTCTGCACAGCTCCATCTGCACCTTGATGAAGCCAGTGTAGATCCCATTGGCGTTCTGCAACCAAGGAAAGGCCTGGACTGTTAAAATCATCAGCAGTGACCCCTGGGACACAGCAGTGCAGCAGGCACATGAACATGCTCACAGTGAGCACTGTTTAAATACCACTGCAACACACGACAGATCACAGGAAAGGCATTGCTTTCATAATTCAGACAGTTATTCTTTCTGAATAGAATTTTTTCTTATTAATAACTACTGAGTATTAATTTTTTCTTAACAATAACTGTTGAATTCTAAGTATATTAGGATTCATCAAGCAAAAGGTACAACATACCAGAGATAAGTTTTCACTTCAGGAGAGGACTATGAAGTGAAAAAGGTCACTAATACCATCTTTAGCAACAGATTTTGTGCAGAAATCCAGAAATTACCTCCCACATTTTAGGTGTTTTGTCAACTTAGTCTGAGGCATTTAAATGGTCAAATCATGTTGAAAAAAGCCCTAACCAACAGAAAAAAAACAAACCCCAAAAAACTCACAAGAAAATAAACAAAAAACCAAAAAAACCCCCAAAACTCAAACAATCAAACAAAAATCCCAAAAACTCAAACAAAAAAAATCAATAAACAACAAAAAACCCCAGAATAAATGCCAATCCAAGTAACATCTGAACATGTTTGTTTCAGTTGCTCTTGAAAGACAAAACAGCAAAGCCAATCAAACCTTACTGAGCTAGAAAAATTTTGACAATCTAGTTTTGGGCATAGTAAGTCCCGATCCACATGCAAACACATAACAAAGATCTTTTTAGTACACAGTCATACTTATATGGTTTAGGATATAATGGAATTTCACAATTTCCATATACACCCACAGGAATATGTCATGTATTAGAAAATCTGGACAGCCTAACAACTTTATAACAGATTGCTAAGCAGATAGATGTGAATTTTGTTAGTATGGACTTGAGTAGACCCAACTGAATATTAAACCTGGTTCACAATCCTTTGAAATGAGAAGTCTTATGTATTCCTGTCTGTAATTTCTATGTTTTTGGGGGAAAAAAGTCTCTTCATGCTGAAAACTTGTATGACTACTCTGAAATTTAAATATCCTATAATAAATATTGCATGTTTTAACTTTTATCACTGCTTGAGCATCCTTATCAAAGAAATCTGACAAAAATTTATCTGCAAAAACAAGAAAAAAATACCTTCATTTTTACCGTCTGAGCATTTCAGAATTGGTAAGAAAATTTTGACAAATGTACAGCTTAGTGTCAGCTGACAGTTTACCTCAAACACAGGTACATCAGTTTGTTTTTACAACACTTTGTTCTGATCCATATAAAAGAGCTACAGGGATAAAAAGCATTCCAGACATGAGATTTTAATTTGTCAGTCTAAGGAAAAGTCTCTTAGAAAACCATCTAAACAGAGAGAGTTTCATATGTAAGACGCTGAGAATAAAACAATTCACAATGCACTACAAAGCTACAACTCAACATTAAAAATTACAGGAATTGTATGCAAAACTTACCAAGGTCATCTTTAATTTATCAGTGACAGATGAATTATAGCTTTGTATCTTCTCTTTAACTTCTTCTTTGCTGAGATAAACATGAGGTTCTCTCTCCTTCTGAACATCCTTCAAAAACAAGACAGTACTTTTAAAACACAGTATAAAATAAATTTTTTATGATTCTGGATACAAACATTCTTAGTCCAAATGGTAATTATTCCACAGAGGCTCAACATAACAGTAATAGCTGTGCAGCAACAGAAAGGATTAACACATGAAGCAAATCCAACAGAACACTGGGACTGAAGGGAGATGGCAGGGGGATAGTTTAATCAACACACCCAAAGACACCTGAGCCCTTTTGTTGCCAACTGTTTTCCTTCAGATGTTTTCAGCAGTATGCAAGAGAGCTCAGCTCAGCTTATGGCTTGATCTTCTCATGTCAATGCTATGCCATCCTGTAAAGAACACTTAAAATTTTCATTAACTATTACCTGGGGCACAAATAGGTATTTCTGAACAAACCAGGAGCACATCTGAAAAGAGCAGCACGTCCTAGCAAGAAACCCCAACAATCCCAGTGTGTGGCAACAACACGACAGCATCCCAGCATTGCAATGTGACAGACAGGATGTTACATACAGGGTCACTGCCTACTGCACAAA
The DNA here is from genome assembly GCF_028769735.1 of Zonotrichia leucophrys gambelii. Classification (NCBI taxonomy): domain Eukaryota; kingdom Metazoa; phylum Chordata; class Aves; order Passeriformes; family Passerellidae; genus Zonotrichia; species Zonotrichia leucophrys. The sequence goes on along the minus strand of NC_088170.1, from coordinate 21,900,063 downwards.
CCATCACAAGTAACTCTCCAGATACATAATGTTACACCAATTGCATGGGGGTTTTTTTCCATGGGGGAGGCCCTATTAAGATTTTTCAACTGTTGCTTTTACAAGGTTGCTGTGCATTTCACGTGTGGCAGTAAAAGAATACCCTGGAATTGGATTTTTTCCAAACAAACATTTGTTCCCAATCTGTATTCCCGCAGCAGCAAACCAGTGTTATAAATACACTCCAGTTTCTACCACTAGCACAAATGCCATATATAGTATGAAAGAGTTTCAGCTCTCAGCTTTGATGATTTAAGGCTTCAATTAGAAAAGGGAGAAGCTTTGAAGAGCCTCGATGCTTTCAGAGAACACCTGAGCACATTCACTCTACAGACAAACCAAGTCCCAGTTCCACCTGTCCTCCCAGACACATTCCAGTGTAAGGTATCCTGAGGAAGGGCTTCCCTGACTTCAGTGGCCTGTTCAGAACCCCACTCAGCACAACTCAGCACACATCTTTGCAGGCACTTCAGTTTGCCAGACACTACCCAAAGATGAGCACATCTGCTGTGGCATTGTAAGGTTCCACTTGCCAGAAAGAATCTCCTGAACTTTTTCTGTCTCCTAATTTAAAATCAACTATTTTTAGCTCTTTTAGGCTTAGTTTTGCTTTTTTCTATATGGCATTTCACTAAATGGCATGCTGGAGCAGACTTTTTTCCCATGGCTATAAAAAGAAAGGTGTGGTCTGAATGGAGAACTTGAAGCCAGAAACCTTGAATTCTGATCTGGGCTGAGATACTGATTTCCCGCATAACACTGAGAACATACCTTTATTTCAAGATCAGGAAACTGAGGCAAAAAAGGAACACCAGTGAATGACAACTCTGCCATTAGTTCCTTAAGCACAATTTAAGATTGTGTAGCATTTTGCACAGCTGCCAGACCCCACCTACTAAATTACAAATACCCAATTACTGAACGTTTTCAGAATTCAAGTCTCTATTCTCTCAAGAGAAATGAAGCCTTCTTGCCCTTCTGTTTTCCATCTGCCCCAAACTATAAAGAAAGACAGCTCAATTTAAACTGCCCACTTCATCTCCCCAAAGGCTCTTTCAGCTTTATAGTGTTCAATCTGGGGGCAAACAGAAGAGGCACAAAGGAAAAGAAGTGGATACTAAAGGGACAGGAAACAGTCTGCAAGCCTCTATCTGACATCTATGTGACACATTTCAAGAACCCAAGCTTTAACTTGCAACATTCCCTGTCAGTGTAAGTGCAGACAAACTTCTTCACATGGATACCAGCCAAGACTCACCTCAGAGACAAGCATTCATACCTCTCCAATCTACTAACAATATGGATACTGAAATTCCAATACCAGACACCTCAGCTTTAATGCTTATTATTAATTCATTTCTGATTGTTCAAGCAGGTACCTACCCTGTTGGAACTGTCACCGTGATTACTGAAGTCACCCACAACATCCGCTTTTATTAAGCAAAAATCACTAACTAGGAAAGAGGGAAAAAACTCACCTTTCCTATGTTGAAATATCAACCTTTGTTAAAAAAAAACAAAAAACAAATAAACAACCACTCCACACTTACTTCTGTGCACCTCAAAGTTTAATTTCACAAAAGAGACCTTTAATAACTGTAGATGACAAAAAGAACCTATTGCCTTTAATGGCAATGGCACAGGGTAAAGTTCACAAGGCTGATGTCTAGGAAATTATCTGCATGCATTATTAAGAAGAAAAAAAAGGACAAGGAAAAAAAACCTTGGTGAATTGGTGGGTATGAACAGACAGCAAGAAACTTTCTCCTATTTTCACATAGTAGACTTTTCATACTGCTCTCCCAAAATGACAGAAGTTTGATCTGGTTAGAAAAGACACCAGCCCACGAGATCACTCTAATCCTGGGGACTGCCATGGAAGCAGATTTTGCATGACAAGCAAAATCCAAGCGCAGCACCCAAGCCAGCTGATTCCCACAGACTGCCCTGGTGATGCTCTCCTAGTCTGCCTTCCCAGGGGCAGCTCCACCACAGAGCTGAGGGCCACAGGGCATCACTGGGGCAGCTGTCATCCATCAAATGAGTTACACATGATTCCACACTTGAACATACCACAGGAATTTCTCCCTTCTTGCACTGGAGGCCAGACAATTTTGGCAAAGCTTAATTAAGGCCACAAAAACACATCTGTGTGTTTACGCAGAAGCGGGGATTACCTCCTTTTGTAGTGAGCATTGCCAACAAACGTACCTCTAACTCATTTCCTAAACAACCAAAGCCTGGGCCTTAATTAACTTCAACAGCATGTAGTTCATAGCAAATCTCTGAACTGAATACAAAGAGGACTACTGGGACTAAATCAGACAAAGGGACCCAAAATCATTCAATAAAAATAAAATACATCATAGGCAGAAATGCTGTTTACAGTCATTTTCACCCTTCTCCTCCATCTTTCACTATCAAGACCAGAGGCAGTGAAAAGTGAAGATGTGTCCCAGGAGAGGCAGTAACTCGAAGCCACTGGAAACCTAAGACCAAGATCTTCATGAATTAATCTGCTGATACCAGCCTGCACCCAAACAAAAAGCTGAGAACACTCCAACTACTCATTCATCAGGGTACAACTTCAATCAAGCAAACAAAACCTCCTCACCAGCTACACACCAGGACTTGGAGAGAATCACATTGCTGTCACACAAACTGCAGAGACACTAAATCCCACATGACTGCCGCCAACAGAAAACCAACAAAGGAGCAACTCACTGGGTTTATTATGAACAAGAAAACCTCAGCCCACCATGATTCACTGGGTCAGCTGCTCTCACTGAATGTCATTAAGCAGAATACACAGATTTCAGACACCTGTATTTTTTAATTTTCCTAATTATACTTAGCCAACATGCAAAGAGAAGCTAACAAGCTGTAATACAGGGTTTTTTTCCCTGGCTTCCCCCCACAACTTTCCTAGGGCTGAATTGCTCTCAGCATACAATGGTACCTAAATTTTGCCATACAGATTTGCTAGCCACATTAGAAGTTAAAATAAGTAAGTCTTCTTTGACCAGCATCCTTAGGTGGGTTGAGGAAGACTTGACACACTCATTTCCCACAGGAAATAGCAGGTGCTTCATAACAGGACCCATTAAAAGAAAAGCTGTCCCCTGCTAACTCTGCTCCTGTCTAACAGATCAAATTCCACCTGGTTATCTCAGCAGGTAAATTTATTACCTGTGAACACCTTGAGTCATCCAATGAACTTCATTCATCTCTACCATGCTTTACAATGTGCTTCTGACATCCTGCTCTTGAAATGGCTACCAAATGGTTGATGCCACACCTGCTCAGGGAAAGCAATTGCTCCAAAGGCAGCTGTTTCAAACAAAGGAGCAAGAGCGTTTTGGAGGTGAGACCGGGCACAGCTTCTCAAAGCCAGTGCACTGCCCAGGCACAAGGGGAGCATGATTCATCTCCAGGCTGATTCATCTCTGGCTCCCTACAAGACACCCAGCACACACCCCACAACAGTGCAGGGAATTGGGAAACTGCCTTTCTTCAAAAGTCAGGCCTGCTGATGAGTTTCCTAACCACAGATCCTTGTGTATGTCACAGCAGCAGAGTGAAGCATGAGCACAACCAGCAGAGCAGCTCACACTGCGTCTTCTTCCATCAGCCAAGACCTAGATGTTGCCAGGCTTAACAATATCACTTCTGGGTGCTAATGCTCGAAAAAAGGAATTTTCTCTATAAAACAATGCACAAACAATTCCATGCTATTTTTTGTAAAATTAAATAAAATATATAGAATAGAACCTGAGCTAGGTTCTCTTCCATCACGTAACCAAGCTATATTCTCAGTAACGTCTGCCACATCAACACCTGTTTCTCCTCCCAGCCCAATTAAATGTTTTCCTCATCAGAGCTCCTGGTCTCCTTCCACTCCCTGATGCTAATGTGATCTTGCCACTTCCTCAGACCAGCACAGATGGGAAAAACAAAAACTGGTCTCAAGGACGCAGTGGAACACATCAGAACTCATGCAAATTATATATTTGGGTCTAAACCACTAATTTTCTAGTCTGAGCTATTAATTTTTAAGAAATTTTTTCTGTCCTTCACAACACTTACAGTGCACACCACTGGCAGCCATTTGTATTAAAGCCGCTTCTCAAGTCAACCAAAGCAGCATTTCATTCCCAAACACAATTCCTAAGCAACAGCTGCCAGTAAGAGGGAAATGAGGCAAGTGCTTTCATTTTCCCAAGGGGAATAGCTGGTCTTTCATTAGAGCTCATGATGCAATGCCTCTTCACAGTTGAGCTTCCTCACAAGAGCAGAAAATGTTTTTTCTTTATCGCGGCACCCCCCATGCTCATCTCATTTATTGCAGCACAGATGCTTAGAGAAGCAGCACTCTCTTTGTAACATTTATGCTGAGTGCAAAGCCCTAGATGAGACTAGCTCAGCATGAATCCTCAAGAAACACGACTAAAATCGCACAAATTACAATTAAAGTGAACTGCAAATCAACTTGTGGTCCCAAAAAAGAAGAATCACATCAGTGGCTTTATGGAAGTCTGAGTCTCACGGCTGCTGCCAAACCCTGGTCCTGCATGCAGTAATAAAGCACTAATAAACTCAACAGCTACAGGCTGCTATGGGATGAGGCTGAGAAAAAGTTTCACAAAGAAAGGAAACTCCAAAACTATGAAGCCTGCAGCCTCAGGATCCCCGCCCTGAGTCAAATGCCTGGCTCCCCAAACTGCTACTGCAGCCTCGTGTGTATGGAGAGATACAAGGTCTCTCTCTTCCATCCAACCTGCTATTTTCACAGAACTTTGAGAAATTAGCATCTCTTGAGGAATGAGAAACCAAGCTCTTCTCACTATTTCAGCTTGAAAGACAGAGGAAAATATAATGGACAAAAGGTTAAACCTATCCCACGAACATCCATAAAGCATTTTTACGAGAAATCTGAAGAACCAAAGATCTGTGGGAACTCAAGCAATCTTCTAAGACACACGAGTCCCTAGCTCAGCTCTCATGTTTCACATTAATCCCACACATACTGTGACCACGATTCAGTCAGATGAATGAAGATGTCATGATCTTGCTGTAAATTGTGGCCAGAAATATTTTTTGAAATAAAACACTGAAGTTTTGAGAAGGAGAAATTCAGCCTAAACTATGTAATAAAAAAAATGTCTTGTTTAGTCATAAAAATTACAGCTAGTGCAATCCTACTTACATCACATTTGCATTAAAGAAAGGATTTAAGTAACAATTGTTCAACAAAAAAACCCCAGCGGAGCATACAGGAAACAAAATTAATGGAATTCTGATCTCAGTTGTTACTCCTACAAGAAAGAGCACTCTTTCCTACAGCCTGGCAGCACTCCTACAGGAAAGAAACTGAAACCTTGCAATTAAACTATTCTGAAACAAGCATTTTACTTCTCCCTCATCCTGACTCTCCTGAGAGCACAGCAGCTTTCCCAGTGACAGTAATTCCTGCTTCTATCCTGGGGCAAGCCTGAACTCCAAATATGTGCTCCTCCTTCATCTGAAACCCTGAGACTCACCAAGCAGGGACACTGGTCACAGCCAGTCACAGACACCAGCAGCCAAAAAGCTCTGAAGACCAAATGGGGGCAGGGTGGCTAAGAAGAAATGTTAGCATCCAAGTATCTCCAAGCATTGACCTTATCACATAGCTGAATCTTGAAACGTTTGCATCCTCCTGAACAAGATGAGGTGGCTCTCTGGGTCAGGGAAAGAGGAATTTTTCTGACAGGATGGATGTGGGCAGAATAATCTCTGTATCTTCCTGTAATACCTTTTACTTTTTGCAGTCAGGGAGATCCAACTCCCACAGTGGCACACAGGGCAAGGAAGCAGTTTCTGTTTCAGGAAAAGATTTTGTTTTTCTAGGCAGGTTTGGCTGACATGAGTTTGAACCATTATCCTGATTTTAAGAGAGTTCAAGAACAGCCCACAACACGTCCCCCTGACAGAGCAAGAGAAGTGGCACCCTCCCAGGTCAGGTGCACAGGGCATCCAGCCTGACAGCCTGCCTTCAGCACAGCAAAAACAAAGGCTATTTCCAGCAAGCACGTGAGCCTTTTCTGCAGCCTCTCTGCTGGCATCCACAAGTGTGGAAGCAGGAATTCAGAGGGCACCTCCCTTCCGAGTCTGTTCGGTGTCCATTTATGGCCTTGGTGCCTAAGCAGGCACAGAAATCCTTTCTGAACCTGCCAACACTGCCTGTCTCTGCCCCTCCCGTGGCAGCAAGTTCCAAAGATTCATGACTGCAGTGAGAAGAGGTTCTGCCATCTGCTTTATGCTGATCTTCTATTAAGATAGGAGATAACTTCTGTCAAAAACATTGAATGCTCTTTAATCCTAATATGGCAAAACCTCGTACACTCAAGTTTCACCTTCAGCTTTTCTATCACCTTTGTGATTTTGTGAACCACATCACACACATTCCTTTTTTTCCTCTCCAAACTGAGGAGCCTTGAACTCCTTAGTCTTCCTAAGGCAGTTGCTCCATCCTCTCAATCATTTTACAGCAGGGAAATTAACCACAAAAATGGGATGTGGGGACCAGACCTGTATCAGAACTTGTGACACAGGTGCACCAAAGCTTAAATGCTCTTTGTTTATAAATCTGTATGCTACAGGTATGAAATATCTTTACTTTTATCCATGTGGCAATGTGTTACAGAAATCCCCATGCAACACCACAGTTTATAATTTTATCATAATTTCATAAGGTACAAGCATTAGAGTTAATAAATACTTGCTACTTTCTGATTATTTCAGTTTTTACCAAGTATCACCATGTGGTTTGGCATGCAAATGAAAGCAATGAACGACAAAGTAAAACATTATGGCTCCATCTGCCCCCTCTGATGTAAACACTCAAATGTTTACATGGTATTTTTAAGTAGAAGAGAAACAAAACAAAAGTTGTAACTTCCCTTTATTCCTTTTAACAAATTATTTTCCTTCAAACTGAAGCAATATAAGCACAGTTCATATTCAGATATTGTGAAAGTAAGGCTAGGAAACTGAATATATTTGTTGGTGACATTAACATTGTTGCTAAAGTTTCATTTAAGTTCATCATGACATCACCTCTGAAAACCCCTAGTTACAAACCCTGTTGTACCCTACATGGTTGTACTTTAACTACTGGCATGCAACCCAGTTTCAAAAAAGCAGTCATCTGTTTAAAGTGAAAACCAACTGTACAAATAATAGCAACTCAGGCTTAGCATTAGATTTTGTCCCTAAAGACACAACAGATTTTACAAAGATTTGTACATTTTCCCCTCTCCAGACTATGTCATGTTTTTAAAGAAATATATTACATTATTTAAATAACATTTAACAGCTGTTCCAGTTTTGCAAATTTCAGTAAAACTAGATCTATGAAGTATCACAGACAATAAATAATTTCCTTCAGGTCTCCAGAAAGTGGGAGTTTTAACTGCTAGCTATTTAAGAACATAAGGTGTTTAATGAACTAAAATGGATTACCAGCCTCTGTGACCTGTACAACAAAATCAAGCTTTTAAAAGACTATTAGGAAACAAGCTTATACAGGATATTGTACTGAAAACTACTTAGAGTATCTTGAAAGTTAAGTAGGGTCTGAAGCCCAGGGTACTAATACAAGTAGAGATCAAACAACTAAGTAACATTAGGGCTCTGGGTTATTAAACCACAGCATTTGCACATGACCCTACAATGCAAGAATCCAACACATTCCATACAACAGAAGGTGGGAAGAGGTTGTTTACAATGACAACCTCCCAGGTCTACAAATGCAACTCTCCACATGTTGCTGTAAAGCTGGCACTGGAAACCAAGCAGCCATTGCTGGGGAAGCGAGCCCCGTGCCAGGCCAAGGCAGAGCGTTCTTCCTGCGCTTGCTGGCGGCACCTCCCAGCCTGAAGCAAGCTCAGCTGTGGGCCTTGTCTCAGCAGAAGCTGGGTGATGTGCCAGCTTTTGCCAAGTGTGTCAAACACCATTTTATCTTTAGAGCAACATTCCCTTCCTGGGCTTGGTAGGGCAGATCTAAGATTGTGTCACCAAATGACTTTTAAAACCTGTCTGTACCAAGAAAAGACAAGAACTTCATAACCAGGCCAAGCTTTAGGGCTGGTGTTAGACAGAAATGGTGAGCCTGCACACGATCACAACAGTCCCACCAACCAAGTAATTTTTGTTTGGATTTGTTCCACTTAAAAGCAAAAACACAAATCTCAAAAATACACACTAATAATTCTCACCTAGGAAATATCACACATTGGCTCTCTGGATATAGAACAACCCTGACAGTCTTCCCTTATCATAGACACTACAGTGAAAAAATGTTCAGAAAGATGAACAGTCTTCTCAAAGAAATGCCAGGGTTATGGGGAGGATGTACTACTTTGAAGAACATACAGTTCTTCAAATTCAAAAAGTTATGTTACTGTCTTTATCATCCTGGTGCTGATATCACATTTGAAACTTTTCTGAAGGGAAAATGCCCTCCTCTGCCGTACATGTATCTCAAACCCCCACAAATTAAGGAAGCAAAACTATTTTTTTTCAAATGAAGTCTGCTTTTGCAAGGCCTCAAAAGCTTGTAACAATAACTGGCAGACTCAGACAATGCTCCAGCTTGTAAGCAATCACTGGTATGTTCAGTAATATACCCAACCTCTAAGCCAAAGCAGCAGAAGTATCTTCTTAGTATGTTAAATATGATCACAATAAAACCATCACATGCATTTACAGTCAACTTATGTAAGTGCTGCTTTATGTATATGCAAAACAGAGCTAAAAACTAACTCCATCCAAAATTTAACAGTCTACACTGACTGTGGCTCTACTTTAAAACAAGTTGGGTTTTTATGAAATAAGTCCGTAGAAAATTTTTTTACACCAACACAACCTCTCTCACTGCAATTTGTGCAGTTAAGTCTCTACAGAGCTTTCACAGAAATATTAAAAACCAGTCTCTTCAAAGAGACATCCAAATTAGGTATTTCATGGTGCAGACAAAAGGATGCACCCCTGCAGCCTGGCCTGCATGAAAAACTTCCTCCTTCTTTCAAGCTCCAGAAAATTTAAATCACCTGGCACATTTCATTAACTATTAAAACTGTAATGACTGTACCCTTTGCTACAGCCTTTTAATTACCACATTTTATTAAAAATCAGATAGTAGCCAAAAGACATATCTAAACCAGCATACTGTAATCATTAGCTTCACCTACTACTGCTTGAACTGATCTGGCAAAAATTCAAGAAAGAAAAAAGCATGGGGGCAAACTAGGGGACCATGTAATACTGTAGTGTAAACTTACATTGACCTTAATGATAGGATTTTACCTCTAGTTTGTAACCTCAGCCTTAAGAAGTCAAATGTTGAAAGAAAAAAAATTAGAACCCCTTAGGCAATTATCTCAAAGCTGCAGCAAAGAGGAACTTTTCAGTTCTTTCTCCACCTTCATTCAATCTGACTGGAATTCCAGTTAGAACTTATTTAGACTTCAGAGCTCAGATTTGATTGCTGTTCCAGTAAGAAGGAAAATAAAAGGCTTGGATCACTCTTGGACTCTTTGCTGCAACTCCCCATTTGAAGTTATTCCTCTCATCATCCTCTCATGGATGAGGGATGCAGTGGAGCATTCATTCAGAGCTGAGAACAAACTGGTAAAGGCAGTTGGCTGCTGGACCTCAGCCCTCCAGCCCCATGCCACCACCAAAGCCCATGTCCTAGTGACCTCAGGATCACACTGGTAAGATGGTACTCCATCCTCAGATCTCTGCATTGTGAGGAAACCAACCAATTGAGTCAACAAGATTATGCCTTGAATAAACTCATCAGCATGGCAATGATAACCTGCTTCTCAGGGGTTTCAATCTCTTGTTTTTCCACCACCAGGATTTTATCTATCACACATATTTAAGGCTACCAAGCAATTCAGTTGCAAGCAGACTGAGACTGACAAAAGGACAAGTCTATTCAAAACTTCTACATTTTCTAAAAAGAAAGACAAACCATACTATTACCATTGCAAAACTTGAAAACTACCACCAACTTGTGTTTCAATCCTTTTTGCAAAAATACACTTGTTGCCCAGTTTCAGTATGAATTTGTTTTCCAGAATACACACACACAGAGCACTTTAATTTCTTACAAATGAATTCAGGTGCCTCCAATGCTGAGACAATTTAAAAGACAGCTGCTTTTAGCCATATGCCTGCTTCTCTGCTAGATGCTACCCCTATCTGAGAAACCAGTGTCAGCTGTCACAGTCCTCATCCAGTAACAGAATCACTACCAGCCAGCAGACTGCTTCCACAAATCCAGGAGGCTCCTTTCTTAAATAGGTTGAATAAGGTTTGGTTTTTTTTTTTTTACAGTTGAAAAAGAACAGAATAAACAAACTGAAAACAGAAGAACTAGCAAGGGAAAGCCAGGGTTTTATTTTTGCACAGGTTAAAAAACCCCCACAGATAATATAAACAAGCATCAACCAAGTCTGCAGCATGAGAGAACTACAGTGCAATAAACACCCCATGGCACAAGTCCCATCTTACCCAAACACTGTGCTAGCCTGGTGCCATGCATCAGCAGATAGTTTACACCACTAACATCTCCAGTGCTCATGTGAGCACGCTGCTCCCTTCTCATCAACTCACAGCTTCTGCATCTGGGCAGACCATTCTGCAGTAGTGAATCACTTCAGAATTACAGGATAGTTGTTACACTCGGACATTTCTTTTTCTAATAGCATGAACAAAAGTGATAGTGCTATTTAGATCAATACTGGCAGGACAGAGTGGAGAGAGAAGAGAATAGGAGGCCAAACCAGTATGCGTTCAAGGGAGGTGTGAACAGAAGACTTCAGAACATGGTTAATGAATATCCCACAGGAAAAGCTGGATAAACAAACTCTCCATCTGAGGAAAGGTCAGGAGAACAGCAATTAGGCTGCACTGGAGAACAGGGCTTGCTTGCTTACAACCTGATGCCATGGCCTGACTCCAAACACAAGTTATTTTGCCATGCTGGAGAATGGCCACCAGGAAACCAGAGAAGGGGGAAAATGATTACATGCTTTGTTCTTAAGGAGCAAATGGGAGAATGTGTTGACTTTACAACATAAAGTTCAAAAAGTTGTTCTTTTTTCCTTTCCAAACAGCTATTTCCCTGCTTTTATGGGCAGGATGTTACAGGCACAAGGAAGTGCTGCTGCTACTCCACCTTTCCTTAAGCCTGACTTCTGTTTCAGGAAATGTAATTATGAAGCATATGAAGGTATGAGATCTGCTAAAGCTGATAGGCATTTCAGGTGGAAGCAAAAGAGTCTAGTAGAATTTTTCATTTAAAAAAAATCCTTGTTAGAGGTAATAAGGATAATCAGTACCACCACACCCTCTAACAAAACACTCAGACGACAGAACACATTGAAAAGGATGGGTCACCTTATGGACAAGCATCAGATAAACTGAAACCAGTACAATCAAAATTTCCTCAAATAAACAATAAATTCTGCAAAGCAAAATCACAACTGCCTTTTAATAAAAGTATCAGAAATATTTTGTTAACATTTCTTGTACTTTAACAGAAAATAATGAGAACTCATGGTTTTAGCCAATAAAATGAAGCAAGCAATCAGATATCAACACTATTTAAAAAGGAGATCAAAATAAAAGTTAAAAAAAAAAAACAAAAACAAAGTGTCACCCAACTGGGAATACAGCTTTTGCCTATGTCTTTAAACTTACAGTTGCTGAGGTACTAAGTTATACCTCTACCTTATCTTATTAGAAATTTAGAGATCACAGGAGTCATTCTTAGCTTACAAATATACACATGCACATTTAAAACTGTAAAGTAAAGGCGAGTCTTTTTGAGAGCTGGAAAAATTAAGAATATACCTGGAACCTCTGACACAGACAAAAACATCAGCCTGTAATCAGGCCAGTCAGTTCACATCCACTCTTCCACTGAGCATATATAATACAGGTCCACTAACAAGACCTCTCTAATTGCCACATGTGAAGGGCCTCAGCTTTTACCTCAATCAAACTGTGTAATTAATTAAAGTATTGGTATTTCTTCTGCTCCAAACCTGTACAGGCAATTTTGCCAGAACACTGAAATTCAGCCAAATTTCTACCAGTATGTCCTTTGCATAATGTGCTAGCAAAAACTTTCCCAATCGACAAACATTGTGGGTTCCCATAAAAAGTTATTCTGTAATGCCTGGTTGCAAGGGGTAGGAACACACGGGTCTTTCCCCTACGTAGCACCACCACATTATAACACAACGAGAAGAACTGGAAACTACAGACAAGAGAACAACACAAAGGGGGGTTAAGAGGCATTAATATAGCATCTGATCACTTCTGTCCCACATTATGAATGTTGAATGTTACAGTAGCATAGTAATAAGCATCACTGTTACACAAAAATTAAATGGCACTCCGAGTATAAGAAAGTTCTCTCAAAATGGCAGAGCACAGTCCTTGATTATTAGGACCATTCATTAGGAAATCCTAATGAAATCATCAGGATTCTTCATTTATTAATTAGTAAAAATTAACAAAAATCAAAGTAGTTACTTACATAGGCTGACTAAGGTGACACACACTGATGCCAACACATGCACATGCAGGAATGGTAACTTTTCTGAAAAAATGGCATGGCAACATCAAAGTGTGGAAACATGAACAAGGAACAAAGGGAGCTTACTACATGCATTTAAGCAAATAGTTTTTATGATGCAAAGGGGGAAGAAGCTAGCTACAGCTTTTCAGCATTTCAGAAAAAGGGCACAGGCAATCTAAACAAGCAAACTACAAAGGAGGTATGTGATCCTAAGAAAAGATAAAGCTGTGGGGTTTACAACTTGAGGTGCCACCACATCTTCCAGTTTTGCTTCAGTAAAGGTGCATTTTGTTTGCAATTTCTCAGTCTCGTACATCAAACTAATTTACATTACTGAAAAATGAACAAGACTCTCAAACATCTTATCGGCTGAAGCAGATTAGGAAATACCACAATTCTAGTAAATCAGAAGAAGTCTAGTAGTACCCTGAGGAAAGAGTGATCAAAACCAGCAACATCTTGCTGTTACTGGTAACATAAGGAGAAAATGCTCTCTGCTTTCTGTACTCCTAAGCAGTTTTACATGGCCACATAATTATGTTAGAAATGAAGCACACCTGCTTCCAGCCACCTCCCACACAGGTATACAGCAGTAACCCAGCCCATATACAGGCTAGCCAAAAGCTTTGCCAAGCACCCTCTGCATCTGACAGGAGGGCTGACACCATGCAGACTCTGCATTGTGCTCTCCTGCTGCCACCAGAGTCCCAACTCCATGCTCCAAGACATAAAGGGTGAAGCTGGGCAGGAAATAATCTATTTTTTCCAACAGAACTAACCCCAGCACCCCTTCTCCTGCTTGGCACAGCTCAGGAGACCACCAGCCACCACTGTCTGGTTTTCCTACCAGAATACCTGTGCCCAACCTGATCTCTAAATGCTCTGAAGGGAATTCATGTGCATGTAAACTGGCAGATGTAGCATCACCAGGGGGTCATGCTCTTGTTTTAGCTAGTTCAGGTGCTGTCAATGAATCATATAACAGAGTAAGTTTCACTGCAGAAGCAGATTCTTTTATAAATTAATAACAGAGGCTAGGTGGGTGACCAACTGACTGCTACAGCTGGTAGGCACCAGAATGCCAGCCCTTTGCAGTGACTTGCCCATTAACTGGGAGCATCAGACACGCTCCTGTGTATTAGAACTGGCCATAACTACACTCCTACTCCCTCTGGGATCTCTTTGCAAACCACTACTGCTTAAGAGAATAATTTGCCAGCGCAACTGTACATTCCTGGGAATATTCTGCAAATCAGTTGTAAACAGTAGGCTTAGCAAAACTTTTCTAAACATTACACAGACCAAGAAAACATTATCCCTGCACCCATAACCTCAGCACTCTTGTGTTCCAGTTAACACCATACATCCATTTAATGGGATGTTTTGAAATACCAAGTTATCAGGAATGCAGGCACTAGAATACGGATTCTCACATTAACTTTTCTAACATTACAAGAGCTCCCAGATCTGACTGCTCCCGTTCACAGAGTACTCCCACTGAAAGGGCTACCACCACCCTCCACCATAACAGCTGTTTGCAGAATGTGATCTTAGTTTCTGTCCAAGCCCTTGCTGATATTTGCTGTCCAAGCCCTCGCTGATATTTGCTGTCTTGATTCAAGCTGTTTGGAGTGACTGCATAGTTTTGAAGTAAAAAAACACTGAACAAATCCAGTTGAAGATTAAAAACTAAGGATTAACAGAAGAAAGAGCAGGCAAAGGAGCACAGCAATGCTTATTTAGATTTATTAATAACAGAACACAACACTCCCCATACCCAGACTGACTTCAAAATTCCCAATATCCAGCTTGTTTATTAGAAACTAGAGACATCAAAATGCTGCCAAGGGACACCTGGCCCCTTAAGAGGCCTCAAATTTACTGCCTCTGCAGCTGGATAATAGGGAAAGTCTGTATTTTTCACTCCAGCACTCAAACCAAGAATGAAGAGCCAGTTCTGATTTTGCCATGAATACACATGTAGTTTTAAGAGAAGGTTTAATTTGTGAGTTTTTAATTGTGTGCCCTTTGGATGTGAAGCACTAAGCAAGTGTAGGCTATAAGCTTTACTGTGAACTTGAACACAACTACTAAGTAATGGGTTTAAGTATATTTCACTGATAATAAAGCTAAGGAAAGGGACTAAAAATGCTTTTATAAGATAAATACAGCAAACACCCAGAGTCAAATTTGCAACAATAATTTGCAAACAGATTATTTTTAAATAACACAAATCATTACCTCTATGGGTACACAAGCATGTATTGACTGAAATTGCACAGATGGCAACAGCCATTTTTTAGTTGATCACAACTGCAACTAATGTTAAAAAGGTTGAGCCAAGGTTCAAAACATTACGTATCAAGAAGACATTTTTCCCTCTCTCAAAACTCCAGCCAAACAGCTCCACTGGAGCAGAGGGAGAAGCTGCAGGGAAATGGGTTTGTCCATGACAAATTCTTCTGAGTGTCCCTGCAGCAGCTGCAACTGCGAAGGGAAAGCTGTGGAGTCCCTGAGTATGACAGGGAACCAGTGGGGAAAGCTGGCACAGGCACAGAAGGTCAGGACCATGTGCTGAAAGAGATGCGTTTAGCGCTGTTCCAGAATCGTTGCTCAATTCAAGGTCTACCTACACTTTAAATAAATGCATCCATCTTTTTAAGCAGCATTGTTACACTTATTCTCATCAACAGAGCTACAGAACAAATGAATTCATTTATGCATTACCACCAATGTATTATTCTCCACACTATACATAGCACTACCTTCCTCACACACTCGCAAGTAGAAGCCTTTTTAGGTGTTCTGTGCTGATACTTCCATCAAGCAGCTGTAACTGTGAGGCTGGGTCTGTAAGATCCCTTGCTGCAGAAACTGGAAGAAGCCCAGCAAAGAAGGAAGGAACAGCGAGAGGAACCTCTCAAGTGAATTTGGCTTGGCAGGAACAGGTTTTACCCCTGCCCTGAAAAGGAGTTTAGAGCACAAAAATATCCACAGACGATCGCTAATGGCAGGTTCACTCGTTTTAGGGGAGCTGACTTGAGACCTGAGAATTATTAGAATTTGCAGAGTCAGGAACATTCATATCTGCAAGCAAAGCAAGCACAAGCCAGATAAGTTCTCTGCAATGTGAGATACATGCAGAAATCTGTCACAGTGGTAGATCTAACCAGATCAGAAGCAGAAGGCAAGTCTTACTACACAGACAGGGAGCAAAGTGGGGGGACAGGACAGGACACAAGACACTGATCAAATCTGATCTGATCAGAACACCTGAACAGTTTAATTCCCATGCCAAGTGATGCAATAAGACAGAGGAGCCAATTCCACAAGATAAACACAAGTGCCATATGTGAGAAATCCTAGCACATCCACGATGCCTGCAGAGGGCAGGCAGGTATGTGAGAGATTTAGCTGGATGCCTGCAACCTGTCAAGTGGCAACAGGAGACTGGGCAGGATACACATCCAGCAGTACCCCAGACAACATTACATACCTCTGGTTTAAGAAGTCCTGAGTCCCAGCCCACAGGCTGACTTGGTGGTGAGCTGAATGTGCTGCCAACATCATCAGTGAGACACTTGCATTCTCACACCTGCATATGAGCATTCAGTCCAGAGCTGAATCCTACTCCAGTCCACAAGAGGCAGACTTCAAAAACATAGAAAGCGTGATTTTTGCAAGTGGACCTGTGGAATTCCATGTCACAGCACTCTAGGGATGCTACAAGTCTACATGGGTACAAAAGCAACCAGATAACTCCCAGGAAAAAGCATCCCAGCCTGCAAATCAAAGAGGTTGGGAGTGTTCTGTCAGGACATCACTGCATAACTGCCCCGTTCCTCTTACTCTTCCCCAGCACGTGCCATTAGTAATTGCCAAACACTCCTCTAAGACAGATCTGGCTTTTGACTTCATATGGGTATCCACACGTTTCTTATGCTTCAGCTTCCATATTAAATGGGAACATCATCAGCAATGTGCAAGAGAGAAAGAGCAGGTCCCAAAGTGGGGCTGGCCAACCAAGATGACTGTCAGATGAGGCATGCACAGAGCCTGAGGTGAAGCAGCTAGGGATCACCCAATCCAACCACAACACAAAACACACTTTGACTTAAAGCCAGAAACATGAGCAGTGGTGTACTTGCAGAAGGGAAGAAGCTGTTGTTAATATGTTATTATTGGAAGGCGCATTCACAAACATTTGTGAAATATCATAGGAAAAAAAATCCCTGCTGAAATGATTAATTCTTCTTTTAAAGCAAGCTTTGAGTACCATGCAGGGGATTTATGGCTTTATGCCACATACTCTACAATAAGGAGAAAGGAAAAGACTCATCAAGATTAGCAGCATATATTCTGTGTGCTGGATGAGGCAAAGAGTCTGTGGGAGGGATGCTGGCAAGTGAAAATGTAATGAAAAGTTGCAGCTTAATCCAGAGAGACAAGAACAAATAATAATGATGGCTTTTCCAAACTTAGCTATCAAGTGTTTTTAAAAATAAACACAAAAACACTTTAATGTGGTCATTTATAAAATAATTATTTTCTTACCTAGAAAGCACAATATAAAATTGGAGTACCACAGAGCTAGGATTCATTAAGTATCTATGAAGACTATGACAAGACTTTACACTTAAGGACAGTGAGATGTTTTCAGATGAAACAGTTACAGTTAACTTTACAATATTAAGCCTTGGCATATATATATATACATACGTGTATATGTGTATATATATACACACATGTGTATGTGTATATATATATATATATAATATATACACACATGTGTATATATATATATATATATATACATACACTCATACTTCAACAAGAATTCTGCCAAACAGCTATTCATTTTTAAAAGATCTATGATAAACTAGATGATGTGGAAGTTGAACTTGAATGGAAAAATAAGCTCATGAAAACTGCAAAAAGGAATCGTGCTTTCTCACTTTCTTATCAAAATTGATGGCAGCATAGCTAACTCTTAAAAAGACTTTTTTTCAAGAGTTCTCATCTCTTGGGGGAAGAATTCCTTTAGCTTTTTGTACAAATGGTCTTTAAAATATTTTCTTGCTTTAGATGCTTTTTAAGATGCAGTTATCACTTCCATTGCTGCTCCCAATTGAAAAACAATAATTGCTTTCTCCTTGTTACTAATGCTCTCCTCTGTTCTGTCTCAGCACCATGTCAGTGCATTGTCCAGGCATCTGACAAGATGGGAGCTACTTCAAGTTCAGCAAGACCACAGCACTCTTCTCTCTCTTGTTCAACTCACAGCTTTGAAGCACAAGTCTTGAATCTGAAGTCAGTGTTTCAGTATTAAAAACACCCTCAGCTTATTCCAGAGCTGCATTTGAAGCCCACAGAAAAAGCAGGGGTACAAGTTTTCTGCCGCCCTGGAGAAAGTATGGTCAGCCCACCACACATACAGAAGACACTGCAGACAGTGGCTGTTCCAGAGTCTCTACTGAAGGAAAAAAAAAATCTGCCAAAGAAACTTCCACTCTCTCAAAGAAAGCCTGGCATTCCAAAGAGCAGGCCAAGCTTTAGAAAACACAGCTCTTGTTTCAACCCACAGGACAGGTATCAAATTGTTACAGCTGGCTTTCATTTTGACAGGTCAAGAGTGATCTGCAAATCCTACATACTTAAAGCACATGAGAGCTAATCTCTCTGGATAGGGCAAAACAAAAAGCAAGAATTATTCCTTCTGTTTACAACCTCTGAGGACAGAGACTCATATTTTGTAATATCTGCCCCTGAATTGCAGCAAGCATTAACAGCCTGCTATAAAGGACAAAATTTAAAAACAAACAAACACTACAAAAAAGCACAATTTCTGCCTGAATATAGGCAGACAAAGAAATAAGGAGAAATGGGAAGTAAAGCCCATAATAGAGTTGACCTAATCTAAGTAGGGATACCAAGTAAAGAATAACTAAAAGAAAAATCAGTTGAACTACCATCCATCTTGCTGCAAAGGATATTAAATAAAACTAAAATTTTTAAAAAACCCTTTCAACAACAACAAAACCACTTAAAAGGATAATAAAGAAAAGTGTGAGCAGATAGTGTATCTGGCTAAGTGTTCATGACCACATTCATGTTTCAGGGGGTAATCAGATACAGTGTGGAAGCCAATGTAACAGGATGCCCTCCCTGAGCAAATGAAAAATTATCAGCTGGAAACTAACAGAACAGCATCTGTGCTCCTGGGTACTGGGGGGACCAAACCCAGCATGCCAGGCAACCCTTCAACAAATATGGTCTGCATTAAAAATACACAGAGACACTGTAAAACCCCACTTGCACCCTTGTTTACATTTCCCTAATCTGAGGAATGGGCAGAGTGGCACTGGGAGAGACCAAAGAGCTAAGTCTGCCACCACAGAAAAAGGAAACCCAAGGTCTTATGGTGCTTTCCTTGCAGCTGCAAAATAAAAACCAAAGTCAACCTTTCCTTGCTCATTTTGACACCTTTTCCAAAAACTTGCACTGAGAAGGGATGGGAGGGGGGGATGGAGAGGGGGGGTCGTTTTTGAATAAAGTCCACCTCAAAGAATCCCACCACCATCTGTTGCCATTTATAGCAGGGGTGTATTTTAAACCATCCAATCCCCTGAGGCAATGCTGCTCCTCACACTGGCCTCTACTGAGCAATTCAGAGAATCCTGCCCTGAGTAGCACTAACACACAGCTACAGCCTGAAGAATTAGAAGATAAAGACATGTATCTTCTATTTTAACTAAAGCATCTACTTTATCAGCGACTTTCTCCCAACACTGTAAATTCTGCTACAGCCCTGATGCTACAACTTTCCCTCTGAAAACCCTTAGGCTGAGGCATGCATGGAGACATAATGGAACATTAACTTCTTGCAAAGTAAAGAGCAGGTTACACCTCAGGATAGGGCTGCTGCAAGCAGCTGCCAGCAGATCAGAAGGGCAATATATACCACCTGGGGTCAGGGCAAACTGAGAAACCACCCCAGTGAGGGCATCTGCAGAAAGAAAAGGATGAGGAATTCGGAACAGCCCTCCACTCCCACGGCAGGAAGGGAGTAGTAGTCTCTTTGACAGCCTCCCTGCGTAAAAGACTTCTCATGCCCCATCTTGTTTTCACCAGCAGACCTCTGAAGGACAGCTCACATCCACCCAGAGAGAAACTGGCTTAGTGCCCACCTGCTCCGAGCACATCTGGGGAAGGCCAAGCGTGGGTGTCTCAGCCTGTGATGTGGCTGCACTGACACAGGGGGTGCAGGCTCCTGCAATTTCATCTGGTTGGGAAAACACAGCGGCCTCCTACACAGAGCTCCTGTAAGGCTTGATGAATGTAAATTACCTGGTTGGATCCAACTACGGTGGGTCAGGAAGAAAGTGCAGATCATCATCTGACTTATCCCACAGGGATTAAAACAAACACTGGCATTTGGGGAAGGAAACAGCTACAGAGAGTAAATACTGAGGGCTACAAGTACCTGCATGGAGAGCAGGTTAGTAGCTGTGGTATCTGACAAAGGAAAGAAATGGCTCTAAGAGGAACCAGAGATCAAAGAAAAGTAAGTAGTAGTGCAGGGAGGATATTAAAGGCTTAAGCTTCAGACACTCACCCAACACAGGCTGAGTCAGTGTAACAGCCTGAAAAAGACACGGTAGTGAGCACTCAAACCATGGTGGAAAAGGCAATCCTGCTGCGCCCAGATGTGCAAACAGAAGTCCTCACAGGGAGCAAAAAAAACCCCCAAAACACCTAAGGTGGGGTTGGGGAAGAGGAACCAAAAATAGATGCAGGCCACTAGTGGAAGGCAAACAGAGTCACTGCTCCCACATCACGAGCACTTCCCTGTACTGCAATTGCCTCAGAACAGGGCGCTCTTTGGACATGGCAATGTACACCATGACAAACAAAACTGTTTTCTAGTAAAGTCACACCACCACAGCCTCCATGCCTGGGGAGAAAACACTTTGGAGAAGTAGTTGGGAAGCCATTTATATTGCATTCCAGTAGAAATGTTCAATGGTCCAGGACATACAGATACTCCTCAGTTCCAGTTAAGGATCTTCAGAAGGCCAGGAAACACTGCTACACTTCTGACTTCCAGCTCTCCACAAGCCAATACCATGCCCAGGAGGCTCAGCCATAGTTTACAGTTTACCCCTCTGGTTTAGTACCACAAACATGATTTGATCTCCCTGCAGCAGGTGCTGTCTTCCTGTCTTTCCTGGGCCAGTCTCAGAGGACACAGATGAAGGTAAGCTATAGCAGTCTGGCCTGCACAAACATCACTTCAATTTCCTCCTTTCCCTAAAGATACTACTCACACTACATAGCCAGCAAAAAAGGAAATGAAGATAAAGAGCCAACTGCAACTAGTCAGCAGATTTGTGACTTAAGTACAGCCTTCTTGGTCATACAATAGAGAGTAAATGAGAAAAAAGCAGTGGAGGCAGTACAGTTTGGTGATCTAGAGGAACCAAAAAGAGTTGGTTGCTGCTAACTAATAATCGAGATCAGTCTGCCTCTACTCACTGTGAAAGCCAAGGAAAAAGGAAGCAGCATTTCACTTTTCAACAGTTAAAAAAGCTAAAGAGATTTAAAATGCACGTTAAAAAGGAAAGACAGCTCTTTTCCTACAGAGGTGCACTTTAATTCACCCAATGCCCTCATGTATCTGGGGGCAGCCATCACTGCACCCACTGCATGTCTCAAAGGAAGCTGCTGGGTGCCACTGACTAACTTCAAATTAAGCAAAAGGCAAGGGTGCTCCTACTGTTACACGTAAAGCAAGCTTCTAAGAAAGCACTGCTGTCAAAAAAAAACCCTGGATTTCTCGTTTCTGTAAAAGTACCTGTCACAACAGTTAAGCCATTTTAGGAAGTGGCTATAAAAAAGAAAGCTAAATCTTGTGCTGCATTTGAGGCTTATAGACCCTGAGTCTTTTTTCCAAATTACCTTTCATTTCAGTATCACATTTAACAGGAGATTGTTAGGAGGAGATTGAGAAGCTTTTCCAAACTTCAAGAGTTTGAAGTCTGATTTTCACAGGTGTCAAGTGCTTGAAGTTGTCATCAACTATTTTGAAGGTGTAGGAAAAAGTGCTGTCCGTTGCATTGAAGAAAAAAATCCTTTCATTCTTTCCATATCAAACCTGTAACAATAAAACTTATTTGCACAGTAAAGTTCAAAAGAAGTGTGAATTTAAAACGTAATGCTTAATCTTGTCTTTACATTTAATACCTTGGTATCCCTGCAATAACACAGAAAACAAAACATCCCTAATCACTCTCTGCAAGCTTGGTATCACTGCATATTTGGTCTTTCTCAAATGGCATTTAAGCTAACTTTGACAGACAGATTCAGTATATTTACTAATTACTTCTGAATAGAGCAGATGACCTGCCTAAGTATTTGCTAAGTACTAAGCAATAAATGGTTAGACATCAACAAAAATTAGCTTCCATTAGCAGGAGTAAAAGTGAAATATGAATATATGGGAAAAGATTACATGGTAGTTTCACCTCAGATTTTTTTGGTTTAAAATAAGAGAAATTTTTCTGCCATTTTTTGACATGTCATCTATTGCCATTTTAACAAAGCTGAAGGAAGAGTCCTCTAACCAAGATACAAGACAGAAAGCAGCTTACAAGAATTGTTTATGAGATGACAAAATGCTTCAAAGAACCTATTATGCACTATAATATCAATTCAGATTAACAACAAAAGGTACTTCTGGAAAAAAGACACTCTTCATTAGCTCTCTCTGAAAGACAGATAACATCTTCAGACTTGAAGCCAGTGCATCCAATTTTAGATTTCTCAATAGCAAGTAATTTAGAATTGTAGCTACCACGTATTTTCTTAATGCTCAAGACTTATAAGTAGATGGCACTGCATGGTGTTGTGTGTCACTTTAAATCACCATTAAAGAAAGGCATTATCTTAAAACACCCAACATTGTCTAGTCAATCATCTGCTGTGGGGAGCTGGGAAAATAACAAGAAGAGAGGCAAGCAGAAGCAGTGAACGGCAGAATGCAGAAAACCCCCGTACAAGTTCTCTGTGTTCTGACATGGCTGGTACCAAGCTACTGCCCACAAACGCTGCTCAACCTCAAGCAGCTCCTCTGAAACACCATGGCACCCCCGCAGCACACGTCACTGCCAAGGGCTACAGCACAGCACCCAGTCCTTGCACTGCAAAACTCTCCACACCCCAATCAGCCCTCTCACCTCCTAGGCATCTTGACTGGCAAGCTTAAAGCTCCAAGCAGAGATAGATTCGTTTTTGCTGGCACACACATTCAAACAGCCCCACTCCCTTTTTTCCTAGATGAGTCATGGTACTGGAGCTCCCTGATCTCACACACTCCAGCCCCACCAAAGGCTGTGTCAGCTTAAGGAAGGGATAGATGGAACCAATGTTACACTGGGCAACACAGCCATCAATTCATGTCACACAAGAGTCCTAATAGCTTTCGTTTCCTCTAGGGAGCAAATACCACAGTGTTATCACCCAGACCTGGTCAAACATAAGTGTTAGGTTTTCCTAGGTGTGACACAACCCAGCAACTTGTTGCTCCCAAGGACATAAGGAATATTTCACTTCCCTACATCTGTGGGGTCTGACCTCCTTCCCTGGCTCACAGCATTTCATCAAACCCTTGGTGAATGAAAGTCAGCTCAATAACGTGTCAGGAAACTAGCCCTAGAAGAAAAACTAAGCTAGCAAAACAAGGTGCATGCAGTACAAGAGGCAATACACAGAGTACTTTAAGGCTTTTCTCCAGCAGCTTCCACCGGCTCCACTCAGTCAACAACTTCCTGACCCACTCACAGCATGTGTGCCAAATGCTCTATTAACACGAATTCTAGGGTTTGGGTTGGTTCCTTCTTAAAAGCAAGAAATTAAAGCATTTCTATGCAAACCTGCAGATGACACGTCCTAATCCTTGCTGAATTCCTTTACATTGCTTTACCCTTAAAAGACTCTTCCTTCCCCCACTGGTGAAGTGTTCAAAATGCTCCCTGAGTAAACAGTACCGGCAAAAACTCAACATGTACAAGCTCAAATCAAAGGCTCTCGACCCATCAGATCTAGAAGAAATCCAGACTTCAGGAATACTAACATGGGCTTGGAAGTAAGATCTTTCCACCACCAGTGAAGCTATTTGAAAAGGTGCATCAAATTAACTACACATGCAAATTTTTTTCCTTCCTATTCTAACTGTATTCTTCATTTTGGGAAAATTGAAGGCCTTAAAAGAGCAGATCTAGCATGAAAGTATGACACCAAGACTGCAGACGCTTGCCTCAGGAAACAGCCCAAGAGTCCCAATAATAATGTAAGAGTACATCAGCTGGAACAGTCGCTGTGCATGGACAATCCTTGTCAAGAATTATAAGTATAGAACCATAGATGAACTTGCAATATTGATGTCAGAGCCATCAGGCACACCTAAGCAGACAACTGACAGCCAGCCTTAGAAATTCATCATGTGCCTTTAAACTCGGCAAGCCCCCCATTCCCAGTTGAGTTTTTTTCACTGGGAGCTAATGGACAACCTCAGAAGTTACCTCTGTGCCAGAGCAGAGTAAAGCCTGTGTGGGTTTGCCCACACTAGACTGTAATATTGTATGCAATACTTCTTCAGTCAGATGATGCATTTCCTCTGTACCCTGAATGAACTATCAGCTCTAAGGAAGGGACAGCTGCGAGGTTTAGTACATAAAGCACCATTCAATTTTTGACTTTGGGCCTGTAGTGAAGAGAATTAGTATGGGAAAATGCTACTTGAAATTAAGCAAATCACCATGTGCCCTTTATGATATTACAGGGTCACTGAAATAAGCTTGGTGCATGCCAGAATTTTCACACACTCACTTAGAAAAACATACATTTAATTAACTTAAATGTGAATCTCTTATGTCCAGTAGTTGACTATTAACAATAAAAACAATGGCTACTGGAAACAAATAATGGGCAAAGTTTATCCAGAAACCATTTTAAAATTACAGAACTGCAAATGTCATACTGCCCTTCTATAGGTATCACTTCTGCATTCAGAAGAAGTGTTTCCTTTATTAATGTTTCTAATCAGTCTTAATGTTTAAAGCATTTCCTACTGTGCTTCAAGATTTCCTTATAAATAATTTGCTTATAATCCACCCTGCAGAACGAACCATATTTCTTCAAAGCATCAAAGTCATGTTATGCAGTTACTGAGATGGGGCAAGGAAGCAAGGCATCCTCAGTAGGAAAGGAACCATCTCTATAAAAGGCAGACATGCAAAAGATACTGAGATTTAGCCAGATTACAAACTTGAATATTCTGTTATTTTATTCAATACTGTTTTCCTGCTTTAAGGTGTTTTTACTGACACTACAAATACTCCAGCATTCCTTGACAGCCTATCAGTTTTGTGACATCCCAGAGTACAATTAAGAGTAAGGTAAGAATTTAACATGCTTCTAATCAATTTACCTTCCTTCTAGGGACAGAGTCATTTGAATGTTCCAGCTAAGACATGTACTTAGCTACTTACAATGGTGAAGAACTCCAAAGGAATCCTGTTTTCCAAAGATGGGAGTGGTAAAAGCAGCAAAGAGATGAAGGAAACAGTATCCTCTGTTCTGACATATAGCACCTATCATACATGACTAAATCCTATGTCCTACATGGACTGCAAAATGAAAACATTTTTTTCCCTGTCAAAATACAAAAGATTGTCTCCTAGATATAGATACAAATGGAAGGGTATTTTATTTAGAGACCAGGAAGTTCTCAACCCTGTCCCTCTTACATCAACTGTTGGTTAAGGAAAAAAAACAAACCCAAAACACCACAAACAAACTCATTCAGGTCAGAGAACCGCAAAGACCAAAACACACCATTCCCTTTGCTTAATTCTAGAAAACACAGATATTATTAGTATGAAGTCATATTTGATCTGGTTTTCCTAATAAAAGATTTTCCAGTGTTTGCCTCATCTGGAGGGAACGAGACTGCTGAAGAGCCTTTCAGTGTCTGCCATATAACACAGAATGAATCTGGAGGCAGATTTTTCACACAAGGTGTCGAGTTGTTTGCAGTACCAATGACAGATTTAAGCTATTCCAGAAAACTAGTTATGCAGAAATAAAACATATCACTTCTAAAAATCATTCCTAAATCCCACTCATCATTGGAAATCATCTCCAATAAACATCTTCAAAAGGTGAGAGTCAGGATGGACCACATGGGGATTTTCAAGTAATCAAGGAAAAACAAAGTATGAAATGCAAAGCCAGATGCCTGCTTTAAAAGAAAGCCAAATCCTTTGAGGTTTATAAATGCATTAAAGATGCATCTGCCCATTTTCATCTGTGTCTCATGATAAGAATGGTTAGGGGAAAGCACGCCAGAATCCTTCCAGAATCCAGAACAGGCCTGCTGCTGAGCACAGCTACCTCAGGAGCTGAAAAAGCCCTTTGAAGAAGTCCTGCAGCACTTTATTCCAGAAGAGGAAGCACTGAGAGGCACTGGGGCATGGGAAAGATGCTAGAGTATCCACAACTCCAAAGGGCAAGGGGATAACGGGGTAACCTCTGTAGTGCAACAAATACACAAAAGTGCAGGGAAAAGGCAATACCAAGCCTCCTTTACTGGGAACATTCCCAGCTCTCCACTGCTTTGAGACAAAAGCAGATTGCCTTCCCTAACTAAGCAGCTCCTGGGCTGTCTGGGCACAAACTGAACTATGCCAAACACTGTGTAAGGGAGCAAACACACTTAAGATGCTGACTCTTCTCTAGATAAACACATAGAACTGACAACACAGCCACAGTCAGCAGCAGTGGACACAACCCATTTCCCTTCCCTACACTGAGCACTCACAGAATGCCACCAATGCCAGAGGGAGAGCCAGGACAGCAATGTGGAACAAAGCTCCTGCTATACTCCCTGCCATAAAGAGTCCAG
The DNA here is from genome assembly GCF_028769735.1 of Zonotrichia leucophrys gambelii. NCBI lineage: Eukaryota > Metazoa > Chordata > Aves > Passeriformes > Passerellidae > Zonotrichia > Zonotrichia leucophrys. The sequence goes on along the minus strand of NC_088170.1, from coordinate 21,873,421 downwards.
GCTGCTACAGGCCATACAAACACATTGTTATTTATCCAACTTTTCAAAATTTCCCAGTCCTCCTTTGTTCTCAAAAAGCAAGGCTGTTCTAAAAACATTTTCTGATTCAAATGACCCAAGGTCAGGGACAGCATCAGCTCCACTCAACACTGAAAATTCTTCCAGTAGTCTCTGAAAAGGCAACAAGAAACCCCTAAGTGGTTTGAATGTAAAGGAACTAACAAAGCCCCAATTGCCTTGATCTTGCATACAACTTACCTGTGAACTGAATTACATGACACTTCCACATGGATGCCTCCAAAGAGGCAAGTTGTGATTCAAGCTGTTCTCCATTGTATGAATTGTAGAGCTTGTCCTCTGAGCTGTTGCCCTGATGCCTCAAATGGCATTTGCCAACCTTCCGGCTGGAGCACCAGTGGGGTTTGTTCCTCTGCAAATCCTTCTTACAGGTTAGCTAAAGATCTGTAGAACCGCCAATATCTGTGTGTTTCCAGACCTCTGTGAGTTCTAGCCAACACATTATCTAAGCTTAGGAGAGGGAATGGAAGTGTCACTCCTGCAGGAAACAGCTAAAAATAGATAGCCAGGGCAGTTTTGAGATCCTACCACAAGCAGCCAGTCAGGAACAGTTTTGTGTTAAGCTATACCTCCTCCACAGCAGCAAATGATTTTGAAACAGCTACATATGACATTGAGACAACAAAGCCACTCATACTTCTGCCACTCGTGTTTCTACTTGCGCCATGCACAAACAACTTTCAGCCTTCCCAGGCACCAGACAGGGATTCTCCAGGAACACTACAGATCTTTTATGCCAGCACAACTCTAGCAACAATGAAAAGGGAGTTCAAGAGTTACAGAAACACCATTCTCATAGCAGCTTCTTGCAAGAGGCTACTGTTACATCAGTAAAATGCATGCAAAAGCAAAAATTCTTCATGCACTTATGTTAATTGAGCAACTGTTCAAATAAAAACAGAATACAACTTGTTTTGCTCAGAAAATTATTTTTTCCTCCAGAGATGAATACAAGATGACAGGTCACCTTGAAAATAAGCCATAAGATTAACTAAGAATATTTAAAAACTAAAAGAATAAAAGAGCCACCATCAAGGTTCAAGGGAAAAGAACAAAGTGCAACTGAAGAACAAGATCTTTAAATGCATAGCCTTGGCGGGGTGGGAGGAGAATTCAAAACGGGACACGGAGCTATAATTGCATGGGCATTTGCTAAGTAGGTCTGCATTTGCTAAGCAGGTCTGAGTATTCTGTTGTGCAAAGGGAAAGAAAACACTCAAGAGATAAGCACTTCAGCCTGCATAGGCCTTGGATACCTTCCCAGAATTCAGGTCATAAGCAAAGACTCTCATAAGCAATGAAGGGTGCCAGAGCAAACACTTCCATGCAACTGGCTGGCATTTGCCTGTGTAGCCCAAAATTAAATGATCCAGTTTTTTCTTTTTACAGGCAAATATGCGATACAAAAGTACAATTAGTGGACAGCAGCTTTACAAATTTCAGTCTTTCACCCACTTTCATTGTCTGTCAACATACAAATCTTAAATACTGTTATACTTACTACATACTTCATTTATCTGTTGTGTTAGAAAAAAATTGTACTTTTTACATTTACTTCCAAACACATTCTCTGAAGAACAGTCAAAGCATCCTGAAGGCTGTTGGAGAAAGCCCTTTCAATTTTAGCACAGTCCACTCTGACAAAAAGGACTTTCACTTTTGAACAACATCTAAACTCTTAAGGATATCCACCTAATACTGCAAAAGAAGCCAATGGACTAGGATTAGACTGTGGTTTCTGGACTTCTGCATGGACATTTAATAACCTGTCTACCATCAGCAACCATCCTCAAGCCTTCAAGCAGCAAACAGGAGGGATTTACAGTTAATAATCACCCAACATACCAACTTATAAATAGACTTGCTTAAGGGATGTCTGGTAAGTGGTAGTGATAAAAATCATCTGAAAAGCATTTGCATCCAGCCAGGTACTGTTTTATGACCTCTTCAGGCATCACAGCCACCAAGGAAGAGGTTTAAAAGAACATACAAAAGTAAAGTTGATGGTATCAGCATAAAGCTAGTCCAGCCAGTTCTGACACACAACAAAACAGACACTGGAAGAAAAGATGACAAAAACACCCTGCACACCTTTCCTCATACATAAGCTGCTTTCATAAACACCACTGTTTGTATAGCACAGACCAGACTCATCATTCCTTTCAGATCAGGTCACCATCTTCAGAGCTTCCACCATTGCAACTGCACTGCTGCAACACAGACCACCACCTCCACCTGGCCACCAGCCCCAGGGGGGGCTGAGGTCACCCACAGCACCCAGCATGTGTACAAACCTCCACTCCAGCTGGTAGCAGGCGCTCCCTGAGACATCCTCCTTGCTGTTCAGCTCTCTGGACTCCTCTCTCTTGGGATAAGGCCCCAGCAGGCTGGCTCTCCGCCTTCTGCACTGCTAACTGGAATGAACCTAGCACTCAAACTACAGTGCTCACAGCCTCCTCCCAACTCCAGCATCCCTCAGCTGCACAGAAGCTGACCCAGAGCTCTCCCTTTCCTTCCAGGCAGCTTGGTGACTCAGATGCCTTATCCTGTACCCAGACCATGGCAGAGCTCTCTGGAGAGCAGAAGGGCCTATTCTCCAAGGCCATGGCAGGGACCCCCTGTCAAAGCCAGCACACTGTGCTGACAGGAGTGAAATGCCTGCGGGGAGTGGAGACTCAGCCACAGCCACACCGATGAGCTGGAGCACTCACAGGGGTTCCTGCATCTGCTCACATCAGCCCTTTGCCCAGAGGAGATCTAATTCTTCACACAGGTGCTACACACAGGGAACCTTTGAGCCAGGGAGGAAGGAAGAGACAGAGGCCATGCAGTGTCACCTGATCTCCTCACCCTGACTAAGGCACTCCATTTCTCCTGAGGGCTGAACACACACATGCTCTTTGAGTCCAATGGCTCCCTTCTTCAGCTCTCAATAAAATAAAACAGACTTTGCAATTACTTCCTAAGAAATACTATTAACTGGCAGAACCAAAACTGATTATGCACAAATCTAAGTGTTTAGACAGATTTCTCAGTGCCACAGTGCACTGTATTCATTTAAGTGCTGAGTTCAGAGACTACTACATAATGAGATCGCCTTCAAAAAAGCATCAAATGCTTTCAGGTCTTGACAACATCAGTCAGGTTTTGGTCCCTCCTGCTGGTGCTCTGCAGCCTCCTGGAAGCCATCCATACTTGTTCCTCGTTTTGACCAAGTACCTGAAGCAGATTCATGCATCCGTAAGAGAAAGATCTAAGAGAACAAGGAAGGGAGGGAACACCTTGTGTCTCGTACAATAAAAACAACCAAGGTAAAAAAATAGATCTAATCTGCCAAGTAATGAGGTATGATTTTATGCACTTTTTTAACTTCATACTTTCCTTACATTAATAGCATACACAGCTCTGATATTTGCCACGTTCCTGACAACACTAGTGCCTTACTCATCTGAGCTCTGTCCTATTTGTTATTTTCAGTCTTGTGGGGCCGAGGGAAAAAAGAAGGGAAAAAAAAGAGAAAAAAGAATCATGACAGGGCCTTCCAGTTTGTCCAGATGCTAATCACGTAATGGTCTCCCTCTTTAAAACTAGCAAATAAAATGATTAAACAGTCAGAAGTCAAGATGCTCAAATGTCCCCATTCTGTGATTGAAGACAGGCAGAAGGAGCACACAGGCTTCTCCCCTTCCAGTGATCCACCAGCAGAACAAAAGTACAGTACCAGCAGAACAAAAGATCTCCTACTGAGAGCAGCTGCTCCTCCCTTGCTGCAGCTTCTTCACCTATATTCTTCTGTCTTCCATTCAGCAAAAGGAACTTTCTTCCTCTCCAGCAGTTACACATAAACAGCTGCCCATATTTACAGTTGTGAAAACAGCAGTAAGTGGAGTTCATACCATAACCAGTAAAGCCCAAAATAACAAAACAAAATCATGGCAAAAGGTTTGATTACAGCAATCATTACCACAGGCAGACAGTTTCAGCAGTGAAACTTTTTATGATGTGGCATGAAAATAGATACTGATGATACATTTGTCAAACATTAATAAATCCCTTCCAACCTTCCCTCAAAACTGGCAAGCAAGGCAGCAAGCAAAAGACTAACACCCAATTTCCATCAACAGGCTCACACTTAGGGTGGAAAAATCTTATAACAGCTGGAGACTGAAGTTGGTCAAGGCATAGGAAAGAGTGTAGCTACCTTTTGGTATGGCATAATATTCAAAATACATTTCAGTATGTTTAAAACACTGCCCTGTACTTTATTCTCCAAATGGATGAGCTGGCCTGTTAAACCTGTTACAGGGAACAATTAAGGGAGAATTCTAAAGCCACAGAAAATACAAAGACCTAGAAATACACAAATGCATGTATTTTGAAAATCTGCAAGTAAATCCAAAAGTTACCTGCAAGTAAATCCAAGGTTTACACTGCAATCCCATTTGCTACACTACTTTCTGTCAGATACCAAAGCATAGACCATACTTACCATTTAAGAAGTTCTACTGCTTTCCTCCTTTCAGAACCATTAGTCATTAAAAGAATAAAAACAAACACCAAAAAAAAGCCAAACCAAAACCACACAAAACCAAAATGCCCAGACTTCTCCACCTTCTGCCTACCTGTATCATGTCTATCCACTTAAGAAATTTGTCCAGACACTCTAAAGCACATCTTCACTGTGCCATCAGCTGGGGCTTTCTCTCCCCAAGTTCAGCTCCACCAGCTAAGCCCAGCCTCTTGTGGTCCCACCCTCTCAGCCAGTTTCCTCATCTGCACATTCCTCCATCTGCTCTCGCACCAGAGCTGCTCCTCTTGCAACCACAGAGAGATCTGATTGAAGGAAGACATCAGAACAAAAACCTACCTTAATTAAACTGCAGCTTCAGTGGAACCATACCCTCTGCTCAAGCAATGGCAGTCACACTGAAATAGCCCTCAAGCTGCAGCATCCACCTTGCAGGCATGTGGCTGATATGACAGGGCATGAAGAACAGGTAGGATTAACTGCTCTGAGATGATCCATTTGTGTTCTACCTTGTGAGATATCACTTGTTCCCTGTGCTTCATAGGATAGGAGACTGGAAACCTGGCAGTACTTGGCACCCCTCTTCTACAAAACACCCAAAAAAAAGAGTGCTGTGAGTTCCACTAGGCCTGTGGTTTGACCTTTTACATTTTAAAACAACTTACATTTAGCATTTAGTTTATTGTGTTTTCACCAAGATGCTTTGCTTCACCAAAAGTGAAGTATGATGAAGTCATGAGCCCAAGAAAACCTCACCACCTGTTTACAGACAACCTGTGCAGATTAGCAATCCAATTACTACTGCAGGTTAGACCTCCTTTGTGAGCCTGCAGCCATGGAAATGCACAGGAAACACGAGAACAACAAAGTGGGAACAGGGCAAGCACTGACCAACAAAGTTATGTTCTGTGTTACACATCTGAAAGAGAATGGGATCCAGTTCCAGCTCAGTTTCAGCATGGCAACCCCACCATATTTCAGACTTTCCCACTTGTCTGTTCAGAATAGTCAGAATAAAGTTTGGATTTCTCTGCAAGGGCAGAATTGAGGTTCCTTTGGAAACACAGAGCAGGGAGACAGGGAAGAATCACAGAATGGGTAACCTTGGAAGGGACTACTGGAGATTAACCAGCCCAACCTGCCCATTCAAGCAGGGTCTCCCCGAGCACATTACTCAGGAGTGTGTGCAGGATGAGAAAGGATCTCTGCAAGTACCCAAAAAACATGGTTACTTCCCATATCCTGGCAATGGCACCACACTTCTAATGACGGCCTGTCTTGGGGTGACAAGACCAAGACATTGCCCTTAGTGCACTGTAGTGCTCATACCTACAACATAAAGTAATACCAATGCTAGTTTTACTAAGTAAAACTTTTAGTAAAAATACTCCTCTCTGCTGCCTTTCGTTTCTGACACAATTACTACCAAATGTGAAATGCCTTCTGAAAGGTGTTTCTTTCCACTCTATCTTCCAGATAGATCTCTAAAGATGAAAACATACAGGTTGCTACTTGTTAAATCCAGACAGGTAGCATGGAGCTCCAATTCTATATCCTCCACAAAACACCTTTACAACTACTTAGTGCAGTGTATCTGTATTACATAATACATTATTTTTTCCAGCATTGGCCATAAAGGCGGATTTAAAATCAAACTCATTTTAAAACAGGACCCTTCATTAGAATTCAAAGGGGAGGAGACAAAAGAAGAAAAAAGTGAAGAAACAAGGGTGACATGCTAGCATTCCATACCATGCACTTAACCAAGCTGCTTCAGGAGCTAGTTTAAGCTATGAATCATTAAAAATAAGTGTATTATGAACTTAGACTGCTAGAGGAAAAATCACTATGTTTAGGAATTTTTTTTTTTAATATGAGGCTATTTCCACAGAACATGTCATTTTACTGTCTTAGGAGGCAAACACCTACTGCACTAATAGTCCATTATCATTGCAACTCAAAGCTACATCTTTATATGCCAGTGGCAAGTTAAAAAAAGCCTCAGGGAGGAAATCACCAAATCATTAAAATCAAATATGCTTTGAAGAATATTTGGGGTCTGCATTCAGGGGTGGGGAAAGATGTGCCTTTAATTATTTTGTAATTAAATTAACTGTGAGTTTTAAACTTCAGAGCATTAGAAACTGCTTTGATGTTTCACTTCACATATTAACCTTTTAGCACAATATAAACAGTCATGTTCCCCCATCCTGAGATAAGCTTCCCACCATGTGAACACATTCACATGAATTCAAAAGCAGCTGTCAGAGTAGAGAAACCCACAAACTCTAGCCATAAAACAAAGTCTGTGATATAACTATTAATCACTCTTGCCTATGACTGGACAAATGTTGAAGGAAGGGGACCAGGACACCAGATGGTTCATCACAGGTCCAGTTTATTGAAGAAAGCATCAAACACTTCTACAGCAAATAATAAGCTTATGAATATTCTGTAAGCCAAGCAATCTATTGGTTAAACTATGCCATCAACTCTTCCTCATTCCTTTGGGCCTACGTTCTCTACTTCTCACGTCTCTCTGTCCACTTCGTTATCACACTCAGCTAGGCCCAAGGACACACTATCTTGCAGGTGCAAGACTTGGAATTAGACACGGTCTTGTACTTTTCCAGTCTCTAGTCAGCTAAATTCCCAACAGACAAACACAGAAGATCTTTAGAAAGATATTTCTAAATACCTAACTTCTGTTCCACTGGAATAACCTGTAAGTTATTTAAATCCTCCAAGATCTGTATTAAGGCACATCTTATCACCCCTCAGTCACAGGAACGTGTGGAACAACAGAACAACAGTTTGGATATTGGAATCCCCAACTGCTATGACCGTCAAAGCAGAGATGTCCATTCTAAGAACACCTAAAACTCTCCTTGCAAGTGGGATGACCCCTTCCAGGGGAGCACAGTAAGAGAAAAAAATTCATTCTTCCATAGGATTTAGCTCAGCAGGTATAAGACTCCTCCCAAGAGCTCCCATGCCCACTGCTGCCAGTGGGGGACAGCAAAACAGCAACTGGAAAACCAAGGACGCCCAACAGGAGTGAGCCAAACCAAGGGGGTGCTGCCAATAACTTTGCCAACTGAAAACACCCTTCACAAGTTCATCTCAGGCACAGGTACACACAAAGCAGCTTTTTGGTGACAGAACACAGAATTAAACTCCCAGGAACCTCACTATGATTTGGTGATCATTAAGAAGTCAAACAAATTTGCATTACACAGCCTGCCATGTTTCAAACCAACTTATTTGATCTTCTGATAGCTGAACATTTCTTTAGAGTTTTAGAGACAGTTCCATTCTTATTCAGAATCTGAGAAAGGTATATATCAGGAATTACCTCTGTATTTTACAACAAACCTCCTATCATTGTATTAAGGCAATCACAAATGCCCTGTGGTTCAGCAAACCAGAAGAGAAACCCTGGTAAAACATGCCCTGCTAGCAACAGTGATGCTCTGTAAATCAGAGCCGCTCTGATTTATAAACCATCACTGCTTCCCTACCCTGCCTAAACACTCGGCATTTATTTGGGACAATGTTACACAGGCTGTGATCAGGTCTGAGGTACAAGAACTGTCTACACTGTAAAGGGTAGACAGTGGCTGGCTAATTGGCACCCAGCCTAATCCAGAATAAGCACACTAAGCACAGGAACTGTCTGCTTCATTTTACAGAACAAGAATTCTGACCAGAGCAACAAAAAGCCAGAAATCCACAATCTACTTAATGAAGTCCTGTTGCTCACAGGTTTGAGTTAGCAATAAGAACATTCTCCCAATTATTATACTCTTTGACAATACAGTCTACTGAATATACACTTAAGAAAAAAGTTGTAATTCACAGCACAGAATTAAAAGTTTTATAGAAGACATTTTCTTTAACATACTTTAATTAAAACATGGTGGTTTTAGTTAAACTGAATTTTATTTTGCTAACATTTTTAAAGCAGTAAAAATACCTCCTAGGCAAGCAAGGGATCAACAAAAGTTCAGAGTAATAGATCATATGGTCAGCTGAGCACTAATACCATTTTTCAATTTCTGTGAAAACAAACTTGCTCCCACGAAGCCTGAATCAGACCCCAAAGCAACACTATGCAGTTAGTATAGAGACTGTTTAGAGAATTTAGATTTATCAGCAATTCTTGTTATAATTGTTATAAGCAACAGCAGTATGAGTCAGTCTCAGGCTTAAAAGAAGAAGAGAAAGTAATTAGCACCCAAAGAATAAAACAAGCTCTTGCTTGGCTAAGACCTTGAAGAAAAAATAAGGGGGAGCAGGGGGAGTGTAGGAAATTGTTCAGGAGCAATTTTTGACATAGTCATAGAGCTCAAAGAAAGGGAACTAGTCATATAAATTAATTCAACTTTATATTCAATGAGAACAGAAAAATGAAATCTAGAATAATGTGATTATCTGATTCAGAGGTTTATCTGACTGATGTCCAGAAGCTTTGCTGTCTCTTTTGACATTCGTATGAATGTGCAGTAGTCTCTTACCACTACAGTGACCAAAAGGTAACTAAAAGTAATTCAGTATTTTAAGAGTCACTTCTAAAATAACTAAAATATATTACCTAACTAATAAACTAAATTATATTATCAAATACAACAAAAGATATTTCAGTCTTTCAACTCTACAAAAGCCCCACTCCATAAGACCATCTTAACCAGCTACTGTGTAACCATTTACTTAGATCCTGAGATCCCCTTACTCTAAATAATTTAGCTCCCTAAAAGCAGCTAAATTATTTTCATTATAGAAATGAAATTGATTAAGGCTCCTGGCATTAGTTAACAACCTGTATCCTATATTCTTGGAAGGTGAAAAGGGCATTTCATAAATTCAACAAGTAAAGCGCCCCTGAATGTCCAGTTAAATATTCCAAATTAATCTTAAACTGACCTGCTAACTTATGCAAAAACTGCAAACTCTCCCTAATAATAGATTTTACATCAAAATTAACCCAAAGATTTGGATAAATTTCTAAATACAGCAAATCAGACTTTAGAATTACAAATTTATGTAGACAGTGCAGTAGAAAAGTAACACTGTGCTAAATCAAGCTCCATGAAAGCTGTGACTATGATGACCAGAAGATTTCTTTAATGAAAGATCAAGTTCCCCTTAATAAAGCAGATTTCTCTTGCACAGATTACATGGGAGTCTGGTTACTGCTTGCATCAGGTTGCCTGCACCACTAATGTTCCCCTGACTCTGCTGTTCTTACCCTGCCAGCACTTGTATGTGGGTACCTAATGGAGCACCTGCCTCAAGCATGAATTTTTCCACAAGCTGTGTATTTTTCCCCAGGACATAAGACATTGATCCTACATGCAGAAATATGAACAGGCAATTTTTCAGCCTGCACTTACAGCAGGACAGATAGAATACTTTCTCTTCCTTCTTTGCAACAGAGCTCCTAAAAGACAACAGTAACAAATCAACTCCCCATCTCAAACATCACCTCTCTTTTACCATGCCTCACATGTATGCAGGATAATTTACTCCAGTTTGCTCTCAGCAGTTGATAAGTGTTCATATTATCCTTCAAAAGATGGAGCAAGTTTTGTACACAAAGATTCCTTTCTTCTCCTCATCCTTTACTGTCAGATATAAAAGTTACACCTATTTCTAGCTTTCAGCTGCCAAGTCCATGCCATATGGAGAGTTAGGGATTTATTTTAGCAGTTTCAGGAGCATCCCCTTATGGCAGCATTTACCCCTGGCTATATCACAGCCATCACATGGGTCTAATCTCTGCATCGAAGTACTGGTCATGGAAATGGGGAGCCTATATGTATGAAAGGATTAAAATGAACTTTCCTCCTGCTCATATTTCTCTTCCTTGATCTTCAACACTTAGGTTCAACAATCTAACCTGACAGATCCAGAAACACTTCTGCAGAAACCCCTGCTGTCCACTGCTTTTCAAAGTTAAACACACATGCATGGTAACAAAAATGGGGCTGAACATTCTTTAAGTCACCAGTCTGGAAGGCTGGGGGATCAGTTCCTGCAGCTGGCTACAGCGTGTACCTGCTGTGCATTTTAGGCACAGCCTAGGTCACTTGCCACACATCAACTTTTCTACTACTTGCATGCTAATCAGAGACGCAAAAAAATGGGGTTGGGGGTTTTTTTACACATTTTAGAATAAATGGTAATATAAGATACCTGTCTATGCCTCTATTACATAACCTTTCCACACATCAATAATTTAATAAAAAATTGTAATACAGTAGTTCAGATTGCATCTGTTTTAAAAACTTGCAATGACTCTTATGCTAATCTCAATAATACTGATTCTTGAACTTACTCATTTAAAACATGAGGAGAAACAATGCAGACCAATTCTCCCATTATGCAATATATAACCACCAAATTCTTAATCTTTCAGGCAGTGCCAAAGAATATGCACACAATCACAATGGGTCGTGCTGAAATCCCTAGTGCAGTTGCTGGAGTTTATGTGGCTTTACCAGGTGCTTCTCATAAGAACTATGAGAATATTTTACAATTAGATGAGCAGATCTGAACAAAAAGACTTCCACAATCTCAGCTTATATATCTAACTGAACACACCAAATCAAGTTCCTGGTGGACTGAACAGCAAGACAAGCAGGCTTTGATCTTGAGGCATCAAATTCTTCAGAAGAGAGGAACCCTCTAAGAGAAAAATAATGCTCTAAATGAAACATCCGAACTAAACTCTTTGCAATTTACAGGCTAGTGTGACCTAGGCACAATCGTACACAAGAGGTCACTGAGAGAAAGTCCTCTACAACAGAGGTCATTAGCCATCAATAAAGGTGTTAAACTACTGGCAAAGCATTAACAAATTTGTTCTATTACAAACTTTACTTCAAGGGGGACAAGTCAAAATGTGGGATTCCTGCTTCAGCAGAAATAAAATTAAGCACTTTAATATTTGGCAAGCTATCATATTCAGTCAGATGAGAACTTGATATTCAGTTTTTATTATTACCAGTCAGGCTTTAGAGAGACTGTATTGATTGTGTATTACAAACACAAGACACAAGGACTGTGCACTATGAGGAAAACTGTAGCATAGTTGGACTGAGCATCCATGCACTTGACCACACCTTGGATCAGAGGAGACAGATCACAATACAAGCAGTCCCAATTATGGACAACAGGAATATTTATAACAGATTAGAGACAACTGCCTTTGTAATTTGTCCCTAGTATATTATTTTATGTAATTTATAAAAGAAACACACTTGCAAACAGCATTTTCCACAATTACTGAGTGGGTAAAGAGTGAGACAGAAGCTGGCAGCCCACACACCAAGTACTCCTAACATACCCAACATCAAGGCTGGATGCATCCTCAGAGGCAGATGAACCACTGCTGCCTTTACTATTATTTTCAGCACAGCACAGACTCCTCTGCATTCAGGAACACAAATTCCTCTCCAGCACACACACAGATGAGTAACTAGAAAGCATTCTTAATTGCTACATAAATCACATGTGGCTACTTAGCATAGCCAAATACATGTCTGCATAGGAAGCACTCTCCTCAAAACTGTCTGCAGTACTTCACCAACCTCAGAGAACAGCAAGCACCCAACAGGAAAGCAGCAATTACTCACCCCAATTCATACCTGTCTACAGAAACGTGCGGGCTTGGACACAGGCACCTGAACCCGCACAAAAGCCTGACAATGCAGCAGTCAGGTAAGTGCTGCACTGAACCTAGGGGCATCACAGCATGCTGGGCTAGCTTCAGTCCCATCAGGGCACACCTCTACCATCTGTGGGACTGCTGGTTTTAAGACCTTTCCTGAATGTTGGTCTCAAAAGGCACAAATCCATATGTGTGTGTGTGGCAGATTTATATACATAAATCTGAATATTTTGTGTGTGCATACATATACATACATATATATATATATATATATATATATATATAGCTAACATCTAATTTTTTTTTTTTAATGTGAGCACGCATCTGTAAGAGCCCTACTACTTCTCTACTACTTCTACCTAAGAATGAAGTTCAGGATATACTGAATAGCCTGGCCCTATGTGTTGCCTGCACATTGGCCTTATCTGCCTATCCATGAGGAGAGCTGAACAAGAGACCTGTCACTCCCACGTCTCTCTTCATGAAGCTAACATTGCTTGTCTGGACTCACTAGTATAGGCTCACAGGCAAAATGCTGCTTTACATACTGAGCACTTAACTCTCTGTTAATCAGTTTATTTAGAATCACAGAATATCCTCAATTGAAAGGGACCCACAAGGATCACCAAAGTCCAACTCTTGACCCTACATAGGACACCCCAAGAATCACACCATGTGCCTGAGAGCATTGTCCAAATGCTTCTTGAACTCTGTCAGGCTGGTGCTGTGACCAGTTCCCTGGGGAGCCTGTTCCTGGGCCTGATCACCCTCTGTGAAGAACCTTTTACTGATACATAGCCTGAGCCTCCCCCTGACACACTTTCAGGCCATACCCTTGAGTTCTGTCACTGGTTACAAGAGTGGAGAGAGATCAGTACCTGCCCCTCCCTTTCCCCTCACACGGAAGTTGCAGAAGGCAATAAAAGCTCTCCCCTCAGTCTCCTTGTTCTCCAGGCTGAACAGGCCAAATGACCTCAGGCACTCCTCATACAGCTTCCCCTCAAGACCCTTCAACACCTTCATTGCCCCCCTTTGGACACTCCCCAATAGCTTAACATCTTCCTTACACTGTGCCCATTCCTCACAGTTTTGGGCAATATGTTCCTTACATTGCCCAAGACCACACATGGCACTCAAGGTGAGGCTGCCCCAGGGCAGAGCAGAGTGGGACAATCCCCTGCTGCCTTGCCCAGCTGGTGAAGCTGTGCCTGATGCACCCCAGGACACTCTTGGCCCTCCTGGCTGCCAGGGCACTGCTGACCCAGATTCAACTTTCCCTTGACCAGGACCCCCAGGTCCCTTTCTGCAGTGCTGCCCTCCAGCCTCTCCTTCCCCAGTCTGTCCATTCATCCAGGGCTGCCCCATCCCAGGGGCAGAATATGCCACTTGCCCTTGTTAAACTTCATCCAGCTGGTGATTGCCCATCTCTCTAATTTATCAATGTCTCTCTGCCTTTGAGGGACTCAACAGCCCCTCTCAATTTAGTGTCATTGGCAAATTTATTTCATATTCCTTCTAGTCCCGCATCCAAGTCATTAATGAAGATGTGGACAAGCTCTGGGCTGAGGATGGAGCCCTGCAAAAGTCCATGAGAGGCCAGCTGACAGTCTGTGATGATTCACTTTGACCCTTTGTGCCCAACCCATGAGCCAGCAGTGTTTGCAACTGTTAATTCAGCACTGGTGCCACTGACTGAAGAGACACTTCTGAAGAGACTACAGAAGAGACAAACTTCTGTATCATCAGTTTCTACTTCAGTTTTTGTTCATAATTTTGCTATTACTGTAGCTAGATGTTAATCAGCTGGATCCTCTTCCAAAATGGTCATTTTGATACTATTCTTACACACTGATCTACAGCTGAAATAACAGATAATGAAAAGGAGGTATCAAATTTTCTCATTAAGTAACTTTTTATTGGGTTTTTTTCATCTCTTCAATGTATTCAAATGACCTTGAGCTCTGCTGCTCTGCAGAGCACTTTCCTGGATTCACCAGACTCTTCAGTTAAAAGAAAACTCCTTGTGCCTGCATGTCTGTTCACATGTGTCTGAAGAAGCCTAAGTCTAAACATTTTGGACCATAAAGTTATAGGTGCCCAGTACTTTCTGACTTCAGCAAAACTCCACAACTCTGCCCTTCTGCTTTGCACTTAAACCTTCACAATTATCCTAACTCAATTACATCACTGAATTCACAAAATACCCACACTAACTAAATGCTCTTCATCTAACTAATGTGAAGCCTAGCTACTATACCCCAAGACTCTGATAAGAGAATCAAAGCCTTTTTTTCTCCAACAAAAGGAAAAATAAATAATCAGTGTTTCTCTGGTGGTATTTAAATAAATGTCAGTAAAATAGTTATTAATACATTGTTTGTGCTCCCAAAGTTTATAGATAAGTAACTGCCTGAGATGCACTTAATATAGTATTAATAAAATAAACTTAAGAAAACAGTGGAAAGGTTAAGAGTTACTCATTTAGTCTGAACAGTACCTGCTGCTGGTGCTGCATTCGTAACCCTTAAATTGCTGAATCTAACAGCACCCATCATGTTTTAGTGACTTGAACTCTGACTAGGACAGTATGTTAGTCCACCTCTCCTAAATCTGTTTCTTAAATTTTTGTATGTGCTAGGAGTTACTATTTCATATAGTTAAGTCCTCAGAATTTAAACCGATGATTCCAAGAACCAAGTGTGATAACAAACCACTGCACAGAGCATAAACCTCATCTCACTTCCAGAGGCTGTCACACACCAGCAGGGGACTCAGAGTTCACCACAAAATGGCCATCAAGCCCCTTCAAGTTACTGACACACCACATCAAATCCCCTGAGAGAAGAGTGAGGCAAAAACACAAAATAAGGACCGCTAGTTTATCATCACAGTGATGTGGGCCTAAAATAGACACAGTCTCTACCCTACTCATTCCATCAGCCCTTAACTTTCAAGTATTTCTGTTGCGACAATGTTTATCCCATAATATTCGCGGACTGCCAAATAAATTAAAAAAAAAAAAAAGAACAAAATATTACTGGATATTTTTAGTTGTCTTTTTTAAAACAAGTTTCACGACTACATGTCAAACACAAACCTAAACTTTTTGGCTCCAAAGCAAGCCTATAATTAGAAACCTCATTTTTTCTGGTAGTCAGGAGAGCCGTTTTCCCTAGGGAATGTTACTAAAAGGAAACCCAGGAAGAGTCGCAATGGCCAAACAATGTAAAACATTAATAATGGACACTGGTAACACAGAGATGTCTTAACCAGGCTTGAGCAGCCACAAATTGCATTTTACTACTAGAAACTTCTGTTCCCAACTCAAATGGGTTTTTTTAATGATCTCTCTTCCTCTCAATTACATACCTACTGAGCAAATTCACACGGAAGAAACCTAAAAAAAGGTATCTGTCCCCAGAAGTTTGTCCTACTTCTTCCCATTTTCACCAGCTCACCCATTAAAAAAAAAAAAAAAAATTGCTACATCTTTCCCTTCAAACCTTCTTCTCCAACAGTGAAATGAGAGCTAGCTGATTACCTTGTCAGGACTAGCTAGGGATGAGACTGTCACCCTCTGCCTTTTGCCCTTGCCCTTTACACCTCCTCTGCTCTTACCTATCTGCTTTCCATTTCCAGCTTTTCTATGAATTTCCTTTCCCACCACCATTACCACAGCTGCAAATCCCACTGACATGCAGAAAAGACAGCCACAAAGCCAATGTCATGGCAGAGTGCACTGGGTGAGGGTGCAGGGGAAGGAACTTAGCGGGTCTGGAAGCTGTGAAGACCAAGACCAGTGAGGGGAAGAGAGAGGGAGAAATCAGACCCCAGAGAGGGAAGGACCAGTGTTGACAGGGAGGCAACGGGGACATTCTTGGGTGCAGAAGGAACACGTGCATTTTTGGAAGCTGCCAACAGAAGAGACTGCATTTTTCTTGCAAAAACTTTTACAGAGCCCTGTATGAAATGGTAGAAAAACAGAGCACACAGCAGCATTTTGGGTTTTTACTCCAAAGAACAAAGCAGCATCCAAGTGTCAAACTTCCAATATCCAAGCCATTCTGCATGAGACATCAACCAGAAGTCTCTCACATTTTGTGTGCAGAGTATTCACAACTCAGATACTGAACAGGAATGGCCCTTTTTTAGCTGGGATCCATGACCTTCATAGCACTGCCAGCTTCCCAAAGCAAGGTTTCCCAAAGTACAGTGATGTCCTGTCTCACAGATTCCTCACACAGAAGGGCAGAGAGAGAGCTTGACTACAGCCTCTTCTCATGTTTCAAACCCTTACAGTTACAGTGGAAGGGGCCCTCAAACACAGAGCAGGCAGAACCAAGTACAGGATGTCCTCAGGTTTTTGCAGTCATCCACAGAAAACGTGAGCTCAGCATGGCTTGGAACCAGCCACCTCCAGTGCTTGAAAGGCACTGGTCCATTGAGACCCCTGGGAAAGGAAACAATTGCAAGGATTTACATCAACCCTGCTCAAAGTGGGATAATTCAGGGAACTGGCATGTGGAAGGAAAGTGCAGAAAACATACACAGGAAGATGCACATCCCTCCAGCATATGGTGGGGCTTGCAGCAGCAGGCATGACTGGTTTCAATTTTCCTGAAGGATGGGGGTGGGTGGGAGGAAACAGGGAGAGAAAGGGGTCAGTTTTCAAAAGTTTGCCAAACATCTTATTTTGATATCTTCTCTACAGGGAATGGACCATTTCCGAAGGCTTGATCATACAGAAGCACTGGTCTGATCTTGCAAAAGCCTACATACATGGATAACTTTACCTCACCCGAGTAGTCAGACTGGCAGGACAAAAATATTTGTAGTTCTGCCTTTTTCATTTATTAAATGACTCATTGCAAACATGAAACAGGACCACACTGAGTTTAATCTAGTCTCTGACACTCAAATTTTACAAGAGACACAGCTGATAAGAAACCTTAAATAAAGCTAAACTTTCAGGAGCAATAAGACAGCAAAAGGCAATGTGCATTTTTATTCCCACTGCCTCAGACTGAACCCTAAAACACCATACTGCCATTATCTACTGCAAAGGTTTTATGCTGCAATTTTTTTTAGAAGTGGTATAGAAATGGGAACAGTTGCTAAATCTTTAATCACTCTACAGATCCTAAGCAAAGACCAAAAGTACTATCACAGAGTTTTTACACCAGAACTGCAGTCAATTCATTAATCCTGTCTCATTAGCAGAATTTGATGTATTTAAGCCCATCCTTGCACAATTACATGAAGACAAAAATTTACTACTTATGCAAGTGAATTTTGTTTTCTCTTTCTTCTCTTTGGAAATCCATACGTAACAAGGCTAAACACTAGTACTGAGTTTTTCTCAGTTTTTCTGCAGGCACAGCTGCAAACCAAATGCTCTAAACCATTTTTTCCCTGCAAGAAAGGGGGCAGAGGGAGCTAAGACAGAAGGATAAATGTAACTGCCAGCACTTAAAGGTCTTCTGCAAGAAGAGAAACACACACTGGAGAACTTAATATCTGTGTAGTTGGGAAAGACACAGAAACAATAACTATCAGCTCCCCTCTTTTCTCTTTGCTCAAGGGGACATAGTATGCATTTTTTAACTAAACCTCAAATACAAACCAAAAGTAACATCCTCATCCCTACAAAGAGGCTTATTATGACTGTTATTGCTGGAAGGGGAAACTCTTGCTGGCCACATGACTGTTGAAATCTGCATTCAGCATTGTTTGGAGGGGGTTTCTTTCTCCTCTCTATAAATCATCAGCTGAGAGCAACTGGTAGTAACTACATGACTAGAAATACTAGCTGAGTATTTCTGATGCTGCAGAGTCAGCAATACAAATGAATTTGTTCCAGCCTAGTAAATACATACTTAAATATGTACCCTGCAACACCTCACTGCAGTATTCTTTTGGGAAGCAATACTAGAGCAGAATAAAAAATTTTAGTTATGGGAAGGGGTTTTTTTTTTCCAGTCCCTCTTGCTAGGAATTATGCATTTGCACAACTTACTACTTATACAGACAATATTTAGAAACACAACTCATACAATAGCATTAGAAAGATGTGTATGTTTATAGGATCTGAATTAAGAGATGGACCCTTCTCCCATGTCATGATACAGTAACTACACTGAGGCAGACAGCAGATAGGTATTTATTCCCACAGTACTGTCACACAAGGATCCTCCTCTCTAAGGGCCAGGTGGCAGCCAGTGCTGGCCAAACAGGTTACCAGATGAAGTTCAGGGACACTCCACAGTACTCAGCAGCTTCCAGAGAACACCTGAGGTTAGTGGGAGGCTGAAACTCAAAACAGATGAGAAAAACAAAAACTGAGGAGAGTGTCAAGAGAAGTACCCTGGAGAAGCAGCCACGACTTGGTACATAGCTGGTCCCAACCTATTTGCTCCAAGTGCCCAAGCTCAGGTGTAGGAGGAGGGTGTGCCCGGGCTCCCTGCCAGACTTTGCAAAGGAAACTGAAGTTCAAGAGAGCTCTTGCACTTCCTCAAACGGGAGCAGGAGTTTCCTAAGGGGCAGCTAGAGGGTTTCAGTTTAAGCACATCACAAATAACCTCAGAGAAACAGAAACCAAGATTGGCTTTCTGCAGCAGAATGCAGCCTACAGGAATGTGGGCAACAAATGATGTTTTTTGACAAGTACCACAGGTGGACCAGAGGGCAGCTGATGCGTCCAAGCTGTCAAAAGCAAGTTTATAACCAGGTTCCTACAGCACCGGTAATACCAACACTGAAATGCAGTGGGGAAAACTACTTAGAGTTTGTAGAAAGAAACAGACGCTGAACAGAAAGAAGGCACTGATGCCGGTGGGAGCAGATGAAGAAGTAGCATAAACAAAACAGGCCCGCTAGCCTACAGTTTCCAAAGACACCAGCCATCTCTACAATGAGATCCTGTGCTTCAGAAAGAGAGAAATGAGGGGGGATAGACTGCTTAGCTAAAAAAGTGTGACGTTTACCCTATAAGGTTTAATGACTGCTCTGGGTCGGACAGGTCCTCCACTGAATTTCAACGCTGCCCACACAAGGGGTTGGTTCGGAGTTTTGCTTTGTATTTAATTAGTTCTTCACCTCAAAGCCCCACTTGCCTGAGCCTGAATGCTTAAACCAAGCCACTTAAACACTTCAGAGGGCCTTTCGCTGCCAACAAACCAGCTGAAGAGGCTGTCATTCACCTCGGAACGAGCTCCGAAAGAGGAGCAGAGGCGGCAGCGGGGCCGACAGCGCGGTCACTCACGGCACAGACAGGGATGTCTGCTCACATCCCGGCCCGCAGGCAGTGGGGGTCCCTCAGCCCGGCTGCCGAGAGGGGCAAGCCGGCAGGGCCCCTCCAGCGACCCCCGGTGGCACGGGAGCCCCGCTGGAAGCCCGCCGAGGGAAGCCCTTCCCGGCCGCCTCCTCCCCGCTCCGTCCCGCCGCCCGGGCGGCTCCGCGGGTCCTTCCCCGTGGGGGAGGGGGCGGCGGACACGTGGAGGCCGAGCCGGCGGGAGCCGAGCCCGAGGGAGCCGAGCCCGAGGGAGCCGAGCCTGAGGGAGCCGGCCCGGCCCGGCCGGCAGCAGCTGCCCCGCGCGGCGCAGCCGCCCCTCCTGCCCGGCGCACGGCACTCACTTGTGGGGCGGCGCGGCTCTTGCCCGGCGGCCTCCTGAAGAAGGAGGTGCGCGCGGTGAAGAAGAACTCCTCCGACTCTTCCTCCTCCAGGCTGCTGTACCCGCTGCTCATGCTGCTGGTCCAGGTCATCGGCGGCGGCGGGGGCTGCTGGTGGTGCTGGGGCCGGGCGGCGGAGAGCGCCGTCCCGGCCGCCGCATGGGGCCCCGCCGCTGCCGCTCCTCGCCCAGCCCGCGGGGTCCGGAGAGGAGGAGGAGGAGCCGCGGCTCCGGCGGCCCCGCTCCCGCCCTCGCTCCGCTCCCTTCCTGCCGCGCGAGTTCCCGGGCAGCGCCGCCCCCGCCCGCCCGGGCAGCAGGTGAGGGCTGCGGGTGGCTCCTTCCTGGCTCCGCGCCCCGCCGCGGCCTGACCCCCTGCCCGGCTCGGGCCGGCGCCTCCGCACCTCCATGCTCATTACAGCAGAGAGGCAGCTGAGAGGGGCCTTGCTGAAGTGAGAAGTTCCCAAACCTTTCCCTAATAATTACTCAGTTTCACTCTTCTATGCACCGTAAGCATAGTCATTTAAAAAACTACTGACGGCGAGGTACTGGGGAGAGCTTTTCCCCTACAGTTCTTCCAGCGATCCATGAATTCCGGCTGAGCAGTCACAGCCTCCAGCTCCGCAGCCGCCGCCGTGCCCGGCCGGGGCCGCCCCGCGCACCATCAGCAGCACACGGACTATTAACTCAATGGAATTCATCGCCCCAGGATGTAGCGAGGAGGGAGGCTTGTGAAGACTCACCAGGAATTAGATATGTGTGCAGATAGCAAGAATATCCAGATCTACAACTGGAAAACATATTTAAAGCACGAAAGTGCTGATAAGACACAGGGGAAACATCAGACTCATCACTACTGGGGGAAATGACAGACAATGCCTGAAGGCCAGATCACTCCGTAATTACCTGCCGGAGAGTCTCATGTCCTCGCTTAATTTATCTAGGGCTGGTCACTGTCACCGACAGGATACCGGGTTTAAGGTACGGCTTCCTAAAGCTGTGCAGCTGCCCGTAAGAGCAGATTTGCCTTTCCTGCACGCCCTTAGCCCGGTGTTCCTGCTGTGCCCCGTGCCACAGCGCTGGTCCCATGGGGGGAAGTGAGTCACTTCAGCCACTTGCTGCCGGAGCAAACCCTGAGACATGGGGATCAGCAAGGCGATACCTTTCTGCAACAGCACAGCCTCAGATTAAACGTATTTGATGTTGCACGTTGACACATCAGTTCCCGTGGTCTCAGTACTCAGATACAGATGTAATCTGGGACACCCTTAGCTAACATCTCCTTTCCTTCTTCCTGCTCCCCATTTCGTTGATCCCTCACACACTCCTCATTTGCTGTGCGTGGCTGCTTCTATCCCAAAAGGAGAATGGGTCTGTTTATGCCAGTAAGTGCTCCTCCTGGACCAGGTATGCCTTATATATTGATAAAGTCACCTCAAAACTGGCAAAACCACTCACACTGAGAACCAAAACCGGTCAGTCAGTTGGGAGGTGTTAAATCCTTACCTTCCCATAAACTCTGATTCTTCCAGATTTTCATATGGAGTTTGGCATCTGGCAGATTAGAAGGTATCATAGCTTTTAAAAACAAATTATTGAGTCTAACAGCATAGATGCAGATGTGTCAGTTCTTGAGCCTACTTGTTGGCACTGTAAAGCCCTGTGGTATGCAAGATAGCTGCAAGATAGATTTAAGTTGAATGCCAAGTTACTTGAATGCGACTAAAATGTATTAAAATGCTTGTGTAGACAAACAAGGTTTGTGTTACCTGGCTTGCTGAGCCCAGCCCCATGCCAAGAGGAAATCACACCAGAGATCTGCTGGGCATGCCTCTGAACCTGTCCGAGACCCAGCTTCTCCAGTTTACAAAACTTTTGGGGACCCATGTCCATGATCACAGTTAAGGTGAAGGATTTTAAGTGGCTCAGGTGTCATTAAAAATGGCAATTGTGTTTTCAAACTACAAAGGTATTTTTATATATTATCTGCTGGCACACTTGAGGGACTCACCAGGAACAAGGGGCGCTGTGTGTATAGCTTGTTTGCTTGGCTGCAGTCTCAAACCTGATAGTGTGTGGGAGGAACTTGAGGCTGGCAAAGAGGATCATTGAGACAATAAGCTGCTGCAACAGAGCTCAAGTTCACCTGTGCAAGATCAGTTGCAAGTCCTGGGCTCAAGTTTATATATTCCCTAGCAGCAAGGCATGGCATTCACCTCATCTGTAAAGCATCGTTTATACTGATAGCACCAAATTCACATTATCATTTTCTCTAGCTGCAACAAAAAACAGTGAAGAAAACATGTCTAAGTTTTCTGTGATATATCTTCCAGTATGAGTTCAATCCTCCACTGTAGCTCAATTTTTAAGACTACTAATTTTGACAAGACATTTTTTACTTTAATTTTTTTCCAAACGTGGCACTGACCCAAACAATCCACATCAAGGCACAAACAGATGTGATGCCTTTCAGTGTTGATTTGTTTGGTGCTTGAAAGCAACATACCCAAAAAGAAGTATTTTTCAAGGGTGATACTTACAGATCAATTGGTACTCTTGTGGATTTCACTGTCCCCTGGCTACTCTCTGCCCATGTTTTTAAGGTTTCTATCCCCTGATGAGTACTCTTCCACATTCTCAAATTGACTTTTTAATCTTACCTAGAATTTTAATCTTACCTAAAATTGATTCAAGGCTCTTTGTTAGGTGCTGCACTGAAGCATCTACACTACAACACTTGCACTACTTTTGGTTTATTCTGACAGGCCTCTTAAATAGTCAACAAAGAAAATGCAAACAGCACTTCATAATGAAAATAAAAATAGCCATGTGTCAGGATAGTAATAAGCTTTCTGAAAGCATACTTGTTCTTAGGGAGAATTATGGATTAATGATTAAGTTAAAAAATTAACTTAAGGGCCAAGGAATATGGCATAGGAGTGAGATCTGAAACACAGAACGTTACGAGGCTCTCCATCAGTCCTTCTGAGAAATAATCCCATCCCACAAGAAATTAAGCTGTCAATCAGTTATCATAGGATCACACAGGCAGTTGCAAGAGGAGAAGAGGGAGATGCCTTTTTGAGATGAATCATTATGTTCAAGTAGCAAGTAGTGCTACAAAGGCACCCATGAAGAAAAAGAGAATGAACTTTTTTAAATTATAGCTTGATGCCATAGATAGAATTTCATAGTATTTTTAGACTGTAGCCAGTTAAAAGTGGTGGCTCAAGTAACACAACCTAAAATAGTAATAGGCACTCTATTTCAAAGCAAGAATCTCATCAATAAAATATGAATAAAAAGCAATCACAGACAAAGATAACCTGTGTGACATACACTGATTTGTTGTGTAGGAGGAAAAACAATAATTTAAATGACTGTTCCTTTCTAGGATAAAATTCAGTTTTAAAGCACTTTGTGGTTTTGGAGAATCAGCTGAGAGAAATGAATATCAAGCATAACTTCCAGAGAAGTGAAAGCTGACTTCTTAAATGCCAAAACAGCTGTGAATAGCTTTATGAATTGGGCAAGAATTAGGACTTTGAACTACCCTAACTGAAATAACCCTTAGAACCAGACATCAAATTGCACAGAGGTAAATTGCTTCACAAGGTCCTGCAGCTTTATTGCTTTATTTGTATCAAAATATCACTCTATTGAAGTAATCAGAACACCTCAGAAAAGTATGGTTGAACAGGATTACACAGGTTATTAGTTCAGTCAATTCATCTCCTGCTCTGAAGAATAACCAAGTACTTTACACCATCCCTAACAGTCCTTTAGCTAAACCATTCTTACTACACAGTATGGTGCTGTACCACCTCCACTATAGGCCATCCTTTCCACTGTTTAAGTTATTTATTGAGTTAGAAAGCTTTTATTAACCTCTCATTTTGCATCCTTAACCCTGCCCATTTGTTTCTTAACAAAAGAAACAGAGGTAGAACAGTTCATTGCTGGCTTTTCAGAGAAAACTTTTGGGTAAGTGAGGACTCTTTTTGTTCCTCCCATTCTTTTTCTTCCCAGACTAAACAAAGGGACAACTGATAAAACATCCTATGGAGTTTACATTAACTCCATTACCAACTGCATGATGTTTACATGTTTCTAAAACATCCCCTCAGCCCTCTGACAGAGAAACTGGGAGGACTCATTGAAATGGGAAAGCTGCAAAACATTGACTTGGCCAGTAATTCTGCTTTGAGGTTCGGGACCAAGCTGGTCACTGCTGCACACAAGCCTTGGTCTTCTCTCCAGGCTTGTGCCAGACCACATCAAAAGGCATTGGGTCAAAGGAGCAGGAAAGGAAAAAGCAAGGTATGGCCTGGGTCGGAGGGTCCTGTGGCATTTAAGACTACATTTCTATTATAATTTAAAAAATAATGTGGAAATCTCAAGAGAACAATTCCTCCTTTTCTATCTTGCCTTTTCAGTCTCCCCTGGCTGAAATCCTGCAAGGGTGCTTGGACACCCTGGCAAGCAGGACCTGTGGTGGCCCCACAACCGTAGGCAGCAGCCTGCTGTGGGTGGGAGCAGTGAAGGGAAGCAGGACATGGGCTGAGGGAAGGAAAGGTCATCACAGGGACTAAACTCCCTTACACCCTCTAAGTTTGCTTTAGTATCCCTCCAGTTTCACCAGCGCTTTTCAGGAAGAGTCTCATTAACAACCCTTGCAGTATTTTATTCTAGCTGCTATGAATTTGCCCGATGCCCCCAGCCCCTGGCTGTTTCAGGAACCCTTTTTGTAATTTCTGGGGTGCTGTGAGTCTCTCTACCCTCTCATTTTCTGTCTTCATATGTCTTTGCAAACCCTGTTCCTGACCCCAGTAGTCTTATTGATGATTAGTCCCTATGGGACAGACTAAATCTTAGGATATGTTTAGGAGTGAAATCCAAAGAGGTTCCTGCTAAATAGCACATTAGATTTGGCTTCTGTGTAACACATTTAACTGGGAAATATAATTATTCCATTATGTTAGTTATTTAAATTATACTCATATAACAAAAAACATGTCCTAAAAAGAAGTTGCAGAGGAAAAAGGACAGCTTGTAACAGACTGTCCCTTTAAAACTGGAAAAAATAATTAATTGTGTGGGCTTAGTTTTTTCTACATTCCAGCTGAAAACAGTAGTAATTTCAAATGATCAAAGGAAAGCAATAAATTTGAAATACAACCAACACAGACCATCTACTCAGGCCTGCAGTCTCCTTACACCAGTAAACTTTCTGTTTACTAATTTCTCCCATTTGTCTTGAATTAATGGCTCAGGTCTGTTTAGTACCACTGGCAGCAGTGACAATTATCCTTTGATTCATACCCCAGCAAGTTGTTAATTCAAACAAGGTCATTGCAGCCACACAGGCACATGAGTGCAGACTGAAAACAAACAGGAGCCAGGTAAACAGCCTCTCCCCATCCCGTGGTGAAGAAATGCCTTGGGGTACTTGTTATGGCAGTCACAACCTTAGACAGCATTGTCAGGAATCCTTTTCTGGCTCTTCAAATTCGTGATTCTGCCCAAACCTTAAGCTCCTTTGGTGCAACTGTTCATCCAAAATCCTCAGAAAGAATGGGATATAGCTGGAAATTAAAAATAACCTGTGTAATCACTTTCTTATATGTGTGCACATTGTCCCTCACCAGATCTCTGTTTTTCATCTACCATACTTGGACTGGTCAGATGACAACAGAAATCAGAGTCAGTTCACCTTTCCCATCCCAAGGTTTGTGCTCAGACCAGCCAGACCTACATTAGTTTGAAGGGGGAGAGAAAGTGAATGGAACAAGAAGATTTGTGCTTGTCTCCTTTCTTGTGATGCTACAAATATATGGCCACCTACCTAAATCCACAGTTTGACTGAAATCAATACAGCTATTCATAATTTCAAACATGCACATAGTTTGGAGGATTCTTTATCTTGTTGCTACCTAAAGCTATAAAGATAAAATTGTACCTTTCTAACAGTTTTGGAATTACCAACATCCTTGTGTTAGAATCTGACAGCTTTCCAGAATATTCTACACCTTTTTATCTCAAACAGATATGTCATCAATTCTGCTTAGCAAGATGACTCAGTGTTGGCCAGGACAAGGCTAAAAGTACACCCTTCCCCAAGGGACTATTTCTGCAGTTTGAAGACACTGACATGGAGTCTGGCTTCATCATGTGTTATCAGCACTCACCTTCCCACATCCTGCCCTGCCCCAAAACCCACTGGGACCAACTGAAAGACTCCCATTGCCTTATCAGCCTTGATAAGGCTGATAAAGCAGTTCTTTGCTGTACTGGTGTGCATTTTCCTATCAGTATTTTTGCATCCCAGTTAGGCAGAAGTGCGCTCCAAAACAGATAGGCATGTTAGTAATTTTCCTTTCTTCCTCTCCTTTTGATTATAGACTGCATTATTAAACAGGTACTTTCTTGTCAAAGATCCAAAAAAGTAGATTTTATAATACAAATTATGAAAAAATACTTCATATGTCTGAAATATGTTTAATCAGGGGGCTTGAGAGAGCTGTGCACATGTCCTGAAGTGAGAATTGCCCTGCCCTTCACTCTCATTTCCAAGGCTGGATCAGGGATATGTCAGTACTAGTAGGAACTCAAAGGTGAGAGCCATGTCCCATCTGGCAATCCATTCCCTGCAGCAACAGCCTTTTTAGCTTACGCTAAAAGCCTTTTTAGCCAGCCCCAACAATGTCAGACAAAGTCTGTCAGGACCCAGATGTAGCTCAGAAGATCCAGCTCAATAACCAGGTAAATAAACATCCTTACTCACACAGTCCCATTGATGTGAGTAGTCACACATGAGTATAAGCAAACATTGGCATAAAGGAAGCTCAGAGGCTTGGGAGTGCTGTCATCCAACTCTCTGCAAGCATCCATGCCTTGCCAGGGTAACCAGTAGAGCTATTACACGAGAGAATATAATCTCAAGGAAATATTCTATAACAAAGTACAGAAAACAGACATTCTCCTACTTTTATTCAGTTCCTAATTGCTAACAGTGTATAAAAATACTCAGGGCAGTAAAATTAACTAGGACCTTCTGTTTTAAGTATGGAAACCACAACTGTGGAAGCTCAGCATGCTTTGTGGATACCAGGAAAATGTGAGCCCTAATGTGCTGTAGCTGCAATCTGATTCCCAGCATCTGTCCTCAGACTGGTGAATTGGTGGGGGAAGGGGCCTTCTGGTCTGGGAATCACATCCCAATTGTCATTTCCTAGACAAAGAACTAGAAATTGTCTTGTCATACTGTGTATGAGATGACATTTTGCTCTGCTTAATAAGTCTGACTGAAGTAGATCATGGAAATTCCCTAGAAGCTGCCTGCACAAGTTTAGGACTTCCTAGTAAATCATCTCAACAGCAGACTGTGAAGACAACTGTCCCAGAAAAACAGTGCTGCTTGACAAGGCAACAGATCTGACAACTTGTTTGCTGAAATGGCTGTCTAATCCATCCAGTCTGCCCTTAGCTGGAAAAATCTGGAAAAAGTCTCCTTGAAGTGCAGTGCCCTGTGCCTGTGGAGCCAGCCCAGCCTGCCTGCCCTGCCTGCCCGCTCCCTCCCCAGCTCGCCAGCCCAGCGGGCCATGGAGGAGCTGCCAATGCAGGGTGATTGGGCTTTGGCCTCTGTGCTTCTGCAAGGCTGCCCAAGATCAACATTTTGCACATTTTCAGCAGGGTGTGACCACCTTTGAAAGTTCTGACCTGAATCAAGCTTTCTCTTAGCTAAACCTCACTAACTCCTTTGATATTTGGTCTGTGTCCCATTCACTGACCCAAGACCTCTCTGATTGCCGTCTTTGCTATCACGCTCTTCCTCCCTCACTGAGAAAGCACTGCTGCAAAGAGAGAAAAAAGTAAGACAGTCTAAAGAAGAGACAGGAGAGCAGGAAGAGGGAAAAGTTTGAAGTGAGAAATAGGCAAGTCAGCAAGTAAAACCCAAATTAAAAGGTAATATTTTGGAATAGAACTAAGTTTTCCTCACCAGAGTTCCATAAAATTCCAAAACAAATGTCTATGGAGATTTCTGTGTGAAAAAAAGAGCACATGTTTAGGAAAGCTGAGATGTACATTTCTAATTTTGAAGGAAGATTTAGAGAAAAAACATACTGAAAAAGTAGAAATTAAAATAATTTTATTGGTTTCTCTGGGTCTGCATTGAAGGCACTTGAGACTGTAGTTCATGTTCACACTCAGGTGTTTATTGTTTCTTATCAGTAAAACAGTCTCACTACTGTGAGTTCAGCAGCTTTTCATTAGAAGGCACAAAATGGCCAACAATCTCTTGTTACAAGGTCTTTTAAGAATAAACTATCCAATTAAGAACTGACACCTAGATTATTTTCCCTTTTAACCCAATAACTGATCCCAAAGAGCTGCAATCTGGACTTTTCTGCCCAAATACAAAATGCCACCCAAACCCATGAAGAAGAAGGAAGAAGAAGCATGAAGAAGAAACCCAGGACGACACGCTGTGCCCTCCATCTTGCTTCCATCCACAACATACTAAAAATCCCAAACCCTAAATTTCTCACCAAGTGATACACCTATACCCCTCTCTGTAATCCATTTCAAACTTTTGTGGATTCCAGTCTGTCTTGAAGTCTAGGAAACTTTCTCCATGAATGAGGGTTAAAGTCAGTGCTCCCCTGGGGGGCAGACAGAGAAATATTCCTGGTGCTCTGCGTTTCCACATAATTTAAAAGGTAATCTATGTGAAAAGGCAGCTAAGGAAAGCATGTGTATCAGGGCTGAGAAGATACTGGAGAACTAGGAAAGAGAAAACAAAAGGAAAATATGATGCTTCTAATTTTCTTTCAAAATTATGGAATGATGTGCACACAGCATCACAAATCCTCAGTTTAGGAGATTTAACATATGGAGGGAAGAGAAAGGCAGGAAGTGGATGTCTACATCAATGAGAAGTCCAGCAGAGCTGCAGATCACACAGGGCTGTAGCCTTGTCAGAGGCATCCTAGCTCAGTATGGCTCTTGCTCTCCTCTGCCTACATTTTATCAATCAGACAGCACTTTGGGGGGAAAAGAGGTGACCAGAGGGGAAAAAAACAATATATGCACTTAAATGCAGTAGGAGAACCATTCCCACCCCGAGGGAAAGAAGCCATTTATGCCCCCACAGACTGCCACATCTCGCCCTGCAGTGGGTGAGGAGGTCAGAGCCTGAGCCCTGGGCTGATGCAGGGAAGCTGACATTACTTTTTTCATCTGTTTCATTAACAAAACCCCCGTGATGTTATAAAAAATAAACACAAAGGGGATCTATTTGAGTCTCAAAGGCATGTACTTGTAAGGTGGGAAATGCCTCTTTCATGACTGACTGCCTCAAGCTTAACATATTCCTGCAAACCCTTCATGCAGGGCATGACCAAGACCCTCATTACTTCTCTAGCCTGCAGCAGAGGTCATACATGGGTCAGTACTGAGGTCACAGAGGAAACTATAAATCTAGCAATTTATATCTTTTGTCTATTTGCTATAGGTAGTATTTTATATATAACATGTACATGACCTTCAATTTAGAGGACTTGAACCAACATTGCCAAATAATTCCCTTTCCCAGCTCAGCCCCAGGGTCTGGTGTTCTGAAAATCTTATTTCACATGTTAGTTCATTTGTGAGCCCTCTTTACAGCAAATCAATACATTTCCTTCAAAACAAACCCCAGAGGTTCTTCCAGGGGTAGTCAGCACCAGAAATCACATCATGAGGGGCAGTGTGGAGCCCCCCAGTCTTTTTCTGCATTTCACCATTCTCTTACACTATCCCAACCAGTGTCACTCACTCAGCCCCCTCACATATTTTCCAGGCACTTTGAACAGATAAAACACACATGCCATACCTGGAATCCACACATACAGGCATGTAGGATGCAGCCTGCTCTGAGAAATGTGGGCGTGAGGTGCTTTATGGGACCTGGCCAGATGCCAGAGGTCACTCCCTAGGATGGAAGCCTTTGCCCACTGAGACAAATAACCATGGCTGGCTGAGGAACCATGCTGCAACTACTCATTACTTTTCAGACTTAACTTTAAAAGAAAAATATTTAATTATTTTAATTTTACAGTCTTATGTTTACATGGTTTATGTTTACATTGTCTAGAATGTTAATCTAAATGAATGTTTTCTAAAAATTAGTGTCTACAACTTTTTTCCAGGGAAAAAACCCTATTCCTACAAAATAAATTTATTTTCTTATTTTACTGAGTTTGCATGGTTACTCTTTCCTGTGATCTGAAGAGGGAGGATCTGAGGTTTTAGTGCTGTTGTCATCTGAATGGACATAAATGGTGGAGGAATGTGTTAAAAAGAGGTTTTATAGTGCAGAGATTTGAATATGAAACTTTGCCAGTTGTGGGACACAGCAAATTGTACAGCAATCCTACAGAAGCAACATCTCTGGTATTTTCCCACCACAGCAACATCCAAACTCTAATGCCATGGCTGTAGATTGATTTTTTATGGCTTTAAAGAGTGTAAACTCTGAACTTCTGGAAACTAAAGTAGTTGTAAATTAAATACAATTTTTATAAAGTCATGTGTAAGTGCTATCCAAGGCTTTCAGTTCAGACCCAGCCCAGGCTCAGTGCACTCAGGTGCTGCTCCTACAGAAGGCAGGGGTTTCAGTTTAGCACATGCAGAGGGGCCTTACACAGGAGCAGGCTGGATTCAAGTGCTGCCTCTCCAGCATGACCTGTGCTTCATGAAAACTCGGTACGTCCAAAGAGGAGGCTGGGGGAAGGGAAGCAGAGGAGCAGAGCAGATGTGTCTAACTCAGGCTGTCTTACAAGCCATGGCTCCAGCATTTGGTACCAAGCATATGCTATATTTTCTACTTGAAAGCTGGCTGCCACTTCAAATGAAAATGGTTTTGTATGTGCTGCACCATAAAATTACACAGACACACAGACAGAGAGGGCCACTCTAACTAGCTGTTTACCTCTGTGCTTCTACCACAGCACATAAGTTATAATCGGAGGAAGGAAACTCCTAGGAGATGTGAAGGCTTTAATTGTTTCAGCGTGCAGATGGTTTGCATTACAGCAAATCCACACAGCACAAGGTCACTTCATAGTTCAGTAATACTGTTTCATCAAGTGAATTTAGTTTGTTTACACCTCTTCTGGGAAAGTTTTAACTGCTATGTAACTTATTTTATAGATATTTCTAGACTTTAGAAACACTGCAACAGGTGAAACTGGAAGAGCGTAGGTTGCCACAGACATCACCCTCATGTCTGATGCTTAGCAATTTTTAGAGCAGCTAAATATAGCTTTTTTCCTACAACATTTGAACAACATGTTTCATCGCGTTCTCTTTTCTGTCACTGACATAGAAATGCTCTGTTCCAGGCTCACAGAGACATCTCCCACAACTCCAATTTCCTTCGCTATATTGAGATGTGCCACACAACCTGTGCACCTAGAGATTGACACAAGTAGTTACTCCTACCCTTAAATATCAGTCTGAGCTGTCCCTCTCGGGGAAGTTTATGTTCCTTCTGCACAGGCAGCTCAGCTGTTCCTGAGGCAGCTGCTGAACCACCTCAATTTAGGGCTTGGATGGTTAGGATAAACTGGAACCAATTTTTTTTCCTTTTTTTTTTTCCTTAATAGAACCAGGCTGAAATCTCCCACAACAGAACAGCTGCCTCATCAGCTGAGCCACCCCTCCAGGCAAAACTGAGCTTTCCAAGAGGAAAACAAGCTGGGTACTGGGGCAGCAGGGGACTACCATAGCAATACTGAGGTAAGATGTCACTGGTCAGAGCTCAGAAAGCTCCATGTAGGAGAGGAGCACAAAGTACACTAGGGACAAAGCTGCATAAGCCACAAGCACTTCCTTTTATGCTGTTTACCAACTGGATCCCAGATCTGTCTGGCTAGCTGCCATTACAAAGGCAATGCCACCAATGCCAACTGTGAAAAAACTGCATCTGGCATGAACAGTGCATGGCTTTTGTTTTAAAAAGGACTTTCTTTGTTCCTCACACCTTGTCCTTGAGTTCTGCTGGTCAGTGCTTATTCTCATCAGCCATACACTGTCTCCATTATTCAGGCTCTACCTCTTGTCCCACAGGAGCAGTGCCAGACCCCCTCATCATCATGGGCAGCACCACATCTCCACACCTGCACTCAGTGTCGGGAGTGCCAGACCTGGAGAGCAAACTGCAGCAACACATGGCCAAAGAGAGGTTATGTTCCTGTGGCTCAACAGATGTACAGATCTATGTCCATGCTCCTCCCCTCCTCTGACATGTGACCACATTAGCAGAGTCACAGGATAATGGAAATCTTTCCATTGGTTGGACCTCAGAGACAGTCAGTGGTGAGTGAACCTGCAGTCTTACATGCAGACCTCAAAACATATCTGAAACATCACTTATGATAGCAGCAGAACAATGTTAAAGAGTTCATGCTCTGTGCTGTATGTATTAGGATATCTACCTTCATTTTCTTTGGGCCTGAAAGTCTTTATAAAAACCCTTTGTTTCAAAGACCTGTTTTTAAATTAACTTACAAAAAGTCTGCAAAACTTTTAAAAATATTTTTGTGGCAGAGGTGTGAGGATTTGAAACACAGAGGCACACCAACACTGCAAGCCATACCTAAGAATTTCACATCTGTCTCCTGGAAGCAATCTCCTGCCACAACCCCACCACACTGCACGCAGTGGTCCTCGGTGTGGCCTTAACATCTGCTTCAGCATCTGCTCTGTCAGAGGAGCTGCCCCTGTGTGCTTGGCTGCTTTCAAGGGCCTCCTGCTGTTGCTCAGGGTGGCTGGCAGTGCTCTGCAGATGCAGATACCCTTACAAGGCAAGGCTGCAATCGCCCCCTCCAAGGTGGGGCTGCAGCAGCCACAGCCGCCACTGCACATCCCTGATCCAGCTTTCCTGGGGCCATTTAAAATAACTTTGGGAGGCAAAAGGCAGCCCAAGCTTTAGGTCTAATGCTTCATGTAGATGATAAGCTGAGGTGCACTTACAGGACAGTGAATAGAATTTGTCTAGCTCCTAACTTGGACAAGAGACTGCAGGCATCTGGGCCAGAAAGCGTGCAGCTGCCAAAATTAAGCAGGCAGCTGGAACCAGAGCAAACTGCCTCTAGCAGCCCTGCCAACAGATTCTGCAGGTCAGCTATTGAAATTATTTGCACATCAGCATATTTCAAATTTTGAATGCAGCCTTTTGTGAAAGATCACAGTGAGAGCATTTGTAAAGAAGGGGTTGTTCTCAGACAAAAACAATTTCCTAAAGAATCCATTTCCTTAACATCAAAAAGGTGGAAGGTTTTCCTAAAACTGGCACCAAGAGCATATCTGTGACATGGAGATAATTACTGGAAGTAACCAGTGAGACTGCCAAATCTGACTACAGCAGAACTGCCAGATTTTTTTCCTTCTTAACTGATGCCAAAACACACAGGTGACTTATAAGAAACAAAACTGTGGAGAAGGGTGTAAAATAAGACTACTCTTACACACAGCACTTTAGCACAGTCTAGAGGAGTTGTCTATGAAATGCTGCCACCGTTGGACTGTGGCCAACTCATCTTAAAATTCAGATAGCCTGAGGGTGGGTGGGACGGAGGCACACATACTTCCCTCAAATCAGAGGCCCCATGGCTCAGGGACATGTCCTGACTCCCCATCAGGCAATCTCAGTCCAAAGAAGGCTCAAAACTGCAAGTTGAGGATACTTTAAAGAAAAAAAGAAAATTGATGTTTACAAAATGTTAGTGAAACTGGATCTGTTGCAGCAAAATTCTGCTTTTACTGACTTTTACTTTACTCTTACTGACTCTGCTAGACGCTACATCTCCTTTTTCACTGTCTAACCTAATCCCATGATTCTCAAGAATCCCCAAGAGTGGGGCTGCTCTGGGAGGCCTAGACAGCTTGATGGGATACAGAAGGATACAAGAATACAAAATCCAGATGGCTCATGTCAGCCCCTCTTGTCCCTTTTCTGTCTCTCTTTTCCTGGCAGGAGTCCTCTCTCTGGCCCCACATGGGGGATGTACACATCTGACAGGCTGCTCCTGCCCTGTGTGGAAGGACCTGGCAGCAGCCTGGGGTGTGGCTGAGGCAGGGCAGGTTGTGGGAGCTGTGCAGCCCAGCACAGCCTGGCAAGTTCCTGCTGGGAGATGGAGCATGGGATCTCAGAAAGATGGTTCAGCCAAAGGAGAGGGCTACTGACCTACCCACAAAGGGTCATGCTAAGGACACTTCTCAGACAGACAGCAGCCACCAAATGACAACTGAAAGTGTGGATCCTAGGTATTTTCAAAACACTTTTTTTCTTTCTTCTTCATTCAGTCCAATATATTGTTCCTGTCTTTAGTTATATCTGCTGATTGTGGGAAAAATAATATGAAAACTCATCAAAATCATAGTTCATAAGTGCTAGTGCCAGAGATTTTATTCTGTCCACTCTCTCATACTGAGTTCACTCTAAATTTACCTTCATCTGTAATCCTCAGCTTTAAGAAATCAACCTTGCTTTCTTTCCCCAAATGATGGATGCTTTAACAAATTCAGGGATATTCACAGAAGTTACAGGTAAAGCGTAAAGAAGAAACAATGGAGTTCTCAGAACTCATAACTCTGTGCCACCTAGTGCATTCATTCACCCATAATATTTTGCAAGAAAGAGTTCATCCTCATTGTGTTAATAGGTAAGGAACACAACTCACAACCATTTCTAAAATCAGCTTCTACTTCTGACTGCCCAGACTGAGACATATTTTGAGGTAAAAAAAAAAAAGCAGGTTTGCATGACATGGGCAACTCCCTCCTCCCAAAGCAATGAAGAAAAGAAAACCAGAGGCAAAAGACTAAAAATTAAATCAGCACATCTGAAAACTAAGTCCAATTTTTCTTGCTGAAGGCCATAACTAATCAGTCACTAGTAGAGCAAGGACTGCAAATCTGGCTTCCTCAGCCCCTGTTTCATGCTCTAATTCCCACCTCCAACAAACTGCTTTATAATAATCATAAGACCTTTCTGATTAGTCATATATGCAGATAAGGAAATCTCTCTTCAAGGTTACTGTAAAGGGAAATGTTACTCAGGATGGCAAAAGGAAGGTCAAAGGAAGAGAACAATGCAAATGGAAAACAGAAAAATACTGGAAAGCAATGTTCCTTTAAACCAAAGTTCAGGAGTACTGGGAAATATAAAAGTAATGTTCAGCCTTGTGATACACTGGTCTTCCTTCCCCAGGGAATAATGCTGCAGAATTTTCTGATAAGAAATTGTGATAGAAAAGCCTAGTGAAATTAAGAAAAAGTATTTTTTATCCTGAGTCAACCAAGTGAGGTCAGCCCCAGGCAGGATGCATGGTATTGACTTCATCCTGCTGCCCCATGGTAACCACCACTGCTTTGTTCTCACCTAGGATTGTAAAGCAAAATATTCAATGAGAGTATGTATCTTCCTGTCTGTCAGAAAAGGCAAAGCCTTAAAAGGGATTTACCATGGCTACAGTATGCACTTGCAAGCATCAGCAGAGAAAAAGATGGAGAAGTATAAGGTATGATTTAGGCAAATCAGGTAATCATATCCAGTTATCCATCTTAATGCAACATATCAGCAGGCAAAATATCTGACACAGGCATGAGCAGCTTTCTTTCCATGGGTTCCCAAGACTAATTGAAATACATGTGTCTGAAGATCTCTTGGGATCCCGTGATGAAAGTTTTCTTCTCAAATGCAAAGGGCAGGTAATTTTTCCAAAAATTTTTCCTATTTATCCAAATAGGGCAGGCATGCAGAGACCAGCCAGGTTTATTTTCTCAGGAACTGTCCAGTGTCCAAGCATCACGGCTCCAGCATCATCTGAGCCAGGAGCTGATCCAAAATTCATCCATAGGAGGGGACTCTTCATTAGGAATCAAGGCATAAGTCATAAGTAACATGAAGGTCACAGATGAAAGGTGATCAGGATGCAAAACTACTGTTGGATCGAAAATCCCAATTGGGACATCAAAACCATAATGTAAGGTGTGTATCTTGAAAGAAGTGGTAAAGAGACTTTTTCTAATTTTTTGAAAGGTTTGTTACATGTGGAGATTCTCAGTTCAGTCGAAGAAAGAACAGAGGTAATTTCTCCCAGGCTGAGCCTGGGAATCTTAGAGGAAAGAATTAAAACAATCATTATCTCTCTTTCTGTAACCATTGTTTATAGTTATGGTTCTTCACAGTGTGCTATTCATAGTCACCAATAGTGTGAGACGTTTCTACTTTGAGACCAATCAAGTATCACCTTAGCAAGTCACATTATAAAAGACTCACTACTTTCATTAAAGTTAGCCTTTTGATCCACCTGAAGACTGGAGCCTTTCTTTCTGCATTAGTTACATCATTTGTGAAATAAGCATTCAGAAAAAAAACCCAAACAAACAAAAAACAAACCAGCAAAGCAACCCAACAAAAAACCAATTGCAACTGATTATCAGTGTATTTTTTGTGGAAGAAACCAGATCTGAAAAGCTTGTAGGAGTATACATTTTGTATCTCTGCCTCTGTGTTCCCAAGAAACTGTACAACAGCCTTTTCTATCCAGGCAGCTTTTTTCACTTGGCAGTAAAGTATCATAAGGTCTCAGGAGCAGGGTGCTGAATCCCCAGTGGACCTATGCTGCAGGAATGCAGGCTTACCATAGCTGAAATAAAAAGCGAGGAGGGAACATGACAAACTAGCTATTGCTTGAGATGTCCTGCAAGTGCTAAGAGAATCCAGCATGTTTTCATCTGAGACAACCAGCTACTTCTTCATGCTTTGGGCAGGAACAAGAAGACTACTCCCCAGAAGTTTAACGAGTGGGACTTCATGGTCGTGCATTTAAATGGCATGCAACTGGTGACAGCTTCCCCTTTCCCAGTGAGGATATTGAAGCTTTAGCACTACATCACTGAATTTTTACACACCTAAACACACTATTTGCAGAGTAAATGGGGAAGGTTTAAGCTCCTATCTTCAATTCCTGTGGAGCACACTGATATGAGACAACATATACAAGAATGGAGCTTCACTGTAGAATGAGATCCCTTGGAGCAGGGGAACACAGAGTGCAGCACATGCACATAGCTGGGGAGAAACCGAACTCCCGAGGATAAGTGGGCTCTTCTGCACTGAGGAAGGTCTGGAGGGCAGCTTTTAGGCAGTGCCACTAGTCAGAGGAAGCCATGAATCAGTATGAAAAAATGCTACCTGCTGTCATTTGATTCCTGCACTCTGGGAAACAAGACTTTTCATTTCTGTAAGAAAAACAAACAGAACAGCATAGGGCTCTGTTGTCTACCTGATTTCCTAACAGCTGTCTTTGTTACTGTTGGTTGGCATGCTACTTGGATCAAGGACTGGGAACAAATATTTTCCTATCTTCACCCGGCAATGTTATCATTAAAAATAATCAAAAACCACTCCCCACCTTCCTTCCCCACCAGGGAAGGTTTTGCATCATGCCCTTCCTGCACTGAGTCAAAAGGCAGCAGCAATCTCTTCTGTGTATATTTCCAACAGCTGCTAATGCCATATGTCAAACAAAAAGGCTGAAACTCTATTAAAAAAAAAAAAAAAGGCAGATAATGTGAAGCTGGAAGAGTATTTGAGAGCATGGGATATGAGTTTCCCAACAGTTCTGACTTTCTTTTCTAATCAGTTCTCACTGCCATCTCATTATTTGCTCAGGGCAGGTCTATGTGGGATGAATTAAGCAGTCTGCATCATATCACAAGCCCAGCTACCTTCCTGAATATTCAAATGCAAAATAAAATCAGCCTCTTAAGTAAGTGCACTAGAAAGTGTCTGATATTAAATATCTCTTCAGCCCCTTGTTATACTTCACAGCCAGTCACCCCTTTACCCCTGTGGATTAGTAGGTTAGGACAAACCTGACATGGCTGCTGGTAATTCTATTTAGAGTGAGGTGTTTAATGGATATGAAAAACAATCAGGCCATGAAGGGTGGAATGAAAGCCACTGTCACTCTGTTTGCCAGCCTGTCTCTAACTGAAAGGCAAAGTTCAGTACTCCATCTGTCATCTGCAGCATATGGACTTCTAAGAAAAATCAGTGTTAGGACTTCACTGAGACACAGATTTGCAGGGCCCAGCATTTACACCCCATTTAACAATTTCCCCACCAGTGCTCATTTTCTTTGCGTGTGTTGAGAGTTTAGTAAGGCACTCAGGACACTATCATGGTCAGTGATCTATCACCCAGCAACTGTGCAGCTTCCACATATCATCTAACCTACACCATAAACCAGCAAAAGACACATCTTCAAGTACACCAGTTTAGATGCCACATCCATTTGCCTTCACATGCCACATCAAAACCAGCTGTCCTCGTGGCTGCTGTCCTGCTCTGCATGTTGAAAAATCCACCTTGAAGGTAAGACAGAAATGATCTCTGATCCCTCTGCTGCAAACAGTCACAAGCCCAACCATCAGGCCCTACACAGAACTGAACATTTTAGAGGATCAGTTCTCTTTGAACTTCTTCTGCAATATGATTAAGCAATGCTATTTGAGTACTGGAGAACCACCTGGAACATACAGGACCTGCAAGACTGCATTTCCTGCATTAAATTAGCAATGTTATCATCTCTGCTCTGCTGAGCCTGCTGAGATACTGGGAAGATATTAATAACTAAATTAGGAAGAAAATTGGCACAATAAAAAATATGTTATGCATTTTACATCCTACACCTGGCACAACACTGACAGCAGTGGAAAAGATTGTTAAAAAATATGTGTGTTAGAAATAAATAGTGGAAAAAGAACATTGATCTTACAATGGCAGCTGACAAACTGACAGGTTGAGGCTGGCTACATTTTAGGGAAACAAATTTTCTAGGAAGACAATACAAACCTCTTGAATATGAAAATAGCTAATTGTACAAAAAATCAAATGCACATTTTAAATGTTCCCCTTGTCTAATAGGAGCATTTTCCTCTAATTTGAAGCCTTGTCTGCTGTTTCAATGGAACTAGAAAATCAGAGCTACAATTGATCTGGTTGCTAAACAACTGATAATTGACCTTCTCCAGGTTTCAGTAATGTGTGCTTAAAGCAGTGAGCTTGTTACCTTTCTGTTTCAAAGGTTGGGCCTGAATATGAAGCAAGTACTTAAAATGGAAAGAAACCCCCAACAAGCCCAACTTAAGATAAAAAAGGTTAAAGATAGATTTACTGATAAAAATGTGTGTTTTTTAAACAAAAGTTTAAAAAACATAAAGGCATGCAAACACAATTCAGATTGCTTCTGTGGGCTGAAAATTTCCACCCGGAAGCTGAAATTTATTCTGTTAAAAATATCAATTCTAGTATTAACTCTGTTTGGTGATATCATGGTGATATCATACAAGTCCCCTCACCACATGCCACATCCAGTCTGTACTTACTGGGCTTTGAGGTCTACTCAGAGTTCTAAAATCCTCTCCTTGTTTAAATGTGTCTTTTTATTTATCCTACTTGCAATATTCAACTACTGCCTCAGTCCCCATCAACCCCAAGAAAACCCAACAGACTATTCCATTATGCTTGTACCAGAGAATACTGAAGAAGCCCAAATACCTGATAGAGTAAATTCAACTCTATAAAATGTTACAATTAATTTATGGTTTAAAGGCCTTAAGTCATCATTGTACAAAGCTCGTTTTAATAATATTCCTTTGAGTGAGGGTTGCAAAGGGTAGTGCCCCAGGAACTATTGTGGAAACTCTCAAATTATTTTTTGAAAGCTTGGAACTAATTTATAGTTTATATAAGTGATCAAGCCTTTTATTCTTGCCCAATATATTTCCCTAATAGTAACCTGGGAAATATACATAATTAGAACTGAAATCAGCTTCAGTTTTGGTTTCAAAGCTTTCACAGTTACTGTCAAAATTTAAAATTTGCCTCGTTTTTCCTGCCAAAACAAACATAATTCACTTTTCTTCTTGTCCTTTCAACTACTACCAAGCATAACCAGGTTTAACATAGATTTGAAATGTGTGAGCCATAAGCCCCATGCCCGTTGTACAGAGTACACACCATTACCAAGCGTTAGTAGAGGAAAGCAATCAATAGCTCAAAGGTAGCTTTTATTATTAATCAAGAACTGCACACACCTATATCTGCTCTGTTTTGTCAGTTTTTTTCTCCATGGGTTATTTTTGAAGAAATGTTCAACAACCATATTTTTTAAGGGAAAGAACTGAAACCACTTTCAGTTTCAGGTACATTTAGGTGACAACCTCAGTGCCCTTCCATGTCCAATTTGAAGCAATCTGGGGGTATAGTTATCCAAGTAATTTGCAATACCCTGTATCTCATTCTATACTTTATCAAGTGCCTCAGGTCTTGTACAAACTTCAACTCTGAATGCCCTCTGTCTGTGAGAAAATTTGATTGTAGTGAGACCTCTTTGGGAAGGCTTGTCAACTTGAAGAAAAGAAATTCTATCTGTGACTTATGCATAAAAAATTGTCACTTTTTGATTCATCTAGGATGACAGAAAAACAGGAAAAAATGAAAATCCACATAATGGCTTTGATACTTAGACTTTTGAGCAGGCCTAGGCATGTCAGTCAGAGCTGGGGTGCCTGTAACTGGCAATGTGGTAGCACAAGGAGGATTGCTGGAAAGGAGCTTTATTCATCCCAGTCTGCTTGTTTGTGGAAGAAATTGGCAACTCTTTCCCCAGCTTTTTCCGAGTGCTCTGTACAAGACCACAGAGAACCTATATACATTGTTTCCTCTTTAATCTCTATAGCAAGTCTGTTCAGGAGGGAAACATCTAGGGCCACACAATTTTCACCTGAGTTATGTATTTCTGCCATTGGGTACTTGCAGTATGTTTGACTTTGTGAGTTTCGTTTTCAAGTATTTAACCCCGCTGCCTTAGCGATGTGTAATAGCAGCTTCATAGTGGAATTTCCTTGACCTTTTTATAATGAAATATTTATGTGTGTATATATACACACTGAGAAAAAGAAGCTCAAAAATTAGGTCTTTTGAGCTCCAGTGACTTGCTAACAAAGTCAAGCTGTGTGACCACATTCCAGATTCTGAGACTGTTTGACCACTCATGTGTGCACCCAAGTGCTCCAGTTGCTGGCAGAATTGCACAGGAGGGAAATCCACTGGAAATCTGTAGACTCTCTTTGCAAAATCAGCAGTTAAGAGCCTGTAAGAAATGTCTCTTTCCCATAAGGGAAATCTTAAGTCTAGATTCTCAAACTGTGTCTCAACATGACATTTGTTCAAGGTTATTTGGAGTTTAAGGTGTTCCAGCCACATCACAACACTCAGCCCCTGGTGTGCTGACAGCACTGTTCGCAGGCTGTGTTGAGAACTAAAGAGCTGATTGGGCTTTGCAAGGACAAAGGTTAGAAGCTACAACGTTTTCCTGACCCATTTTGAAAGAGCATTGTCCAAAACCAGCAATCCTGGTGCCACTGGGAGTGGAAGAGCAAGGGGAACACAGAAGAGTGTAGAGGCATGAACAAGCACTCAGGACCAGAAGCTTCAGCTGGGCACCAAGCTCTGCTGCACTGGGGGCACCACCAGGTCACTGCAGCAGAGTAAAGGGCAGTTTGTGCCCAATCTGAAATGTTGTTAGAGAGTTAGAGTTCAAAGCATTGCCTACTGTCATCACAAAGTAATATTCTCTGTGTTTGAAGGAGCATATGCAAATAGAGAGGTGCCATGACTCTTTAACCTGTACCAGCACAAGAGTGCCAATACAATGACTTCAAACTAGTGCTTTAGTGTTTTAAAAGAATGCACTTCAAAACAAAGCAGTTGTCCCAGGAAGAAAAGGCACGAATCCCAGGAC
Source organism: Zonotrichia leucophrys gambelii (assembly GCF_028769735.1). NCBI lineage: Eukaryota > Metazoa > Chordata > Aves > Passeriformes > Passerellidae > Zonotrichia > Zonotrichia leucophrys. The sequence continues at coordinate 21,831,616 of NC_088170.1, read as the reverse complement.
TATATATAGTCTGTTAGCAATACTAAAAAATTTGAATGTTCCTGCAAAATCCCTTCACAATTTAAACTGATGTTCACTGTATAGGTGACGCATTCCCAAATACATGTGTGATCTTTGCAACTCTGCATTTGACTAGCATAGCTCATGCAAAATTAACTGGTTTTGCATGTCATGTGATTTTCAAAGTCATGATATAGATAAAGCAAAAGCAGGCATCACTGGGAAAAGTTCTGTGCCAAGAATCTAATGCCTATTTTAGCAAAAAATGCAGTGCAGCACACAGCTCTGTAAAAGACAGCAAGTGGCACTGAGAATCCAAAGTCCTCAATATAAACCCTTCATAATGTTTACTTAAGAAAATCTCTGCTTTTATCCGGTGGACTGTGTGTTAGGTTGGCTTCTGGAGTGCCTCTCCTCACAGGCTTCAGGAAGCAGCTCAGCTTTCACCTGAAATGGAATTGATCCTTCTCCTATGACTACTCCCGGATATCAACCAAAACAAGGAAAGTAAAGACAATTGGAAGATTAGATTCAAAAGCACACAGTCCTGCATCTAAATAAAACCTGCAGACTAGACACCATCCACAGAGTAAGAATGCAAGAATAATTTTGTAAAGAAGATAGATTCAGTCTTTTTACCATCATCTTTTTCCCATCCCCTGACCCCTTCACGACCTTATACTAAACACCTGTTCAGTTTTATACATGAGATGCAGGTTCAAACAATAAACAGAAAGTTAAAAATCACCTTTAATTCTGATAAAGTCCAGGAAATTTTAGCATGGAAGAAAATAGTAATTTTGAGAAGGCAGCTGAGCTGAGAGTTGTGTTTAATTAAATAGTAACCTAATGTCAGCTTTTGCAACAATGTCCCATTCAGAGATATTAAAATTATTTTTTAAATTCTAATTTCTTTTTTACCTACAAGAGAAGTAGACAAGTCCTAGAAAGACAAAGTGGTCTGAGCAGGTCAGTAGCAGAGGAAGGAGCAAATTCAAACCTTGCAGATTCCTGTGGCAGCTCCGTTTGCTCTGTGCATGTGGGACAGCCGTGCATAAAGAAAATGACCCAACAGGAAACATTCCAGGTTTTCTGCATGTAAATGGTTGCTGCCTCAAAACCAGTGGATGATGGATGCTGAAAATAGCATTTGAATCCTCATCTTTTGTGTATCACTTGTCAGGCACACACTGACCCAAACAGCTAGTGAGGAAAGAGATTTGCAACAACTGTCACCCACTGCAAGCAGCCAAAGTGTGGCTTCTTCCAAGAGGAAGGAAATCAGTAGGAAAAAACAGTACTTCTTTGATGCAGGCTTGTTGCACACAAACAAATGCACATGAAATTTGGCTCCCCTAAGTCCTCTAAGGCTCAAAGAGCAAGAAACTGTATCCTTGCTCAGTATTCATACCCAGGACAGCACTTGCTCTTTTATAGATCTCTCACAGGCAAGCTGTGCGTGTCTTTTTGAGTAATAATTATTTTTAATGCCCTTCTCTCTCTGCTCCCGTTGTATTTTCTTGCTGACAGTCACTCACACTTCCAAAACCTGTGTTGCCCTGTGCTTCCTCCTCTCCATCACTGCTGCTCTGCCTTTCAGCATCTGAGTTATTCCCATTCAGTCTTCCCAACAGCAAGACACACAGAGCTCACAGAGAGGCACCATGTCCTCAGTCACAGTATGGGGGGCTGGACAATTGGGTGGAGCTTCTACAAAATAAAATGCTGCACTTGCAGGGAAAATTCAGGGATGACCTGGAGGGCACACACCAAGCTCAACAAGGGTGCTCAGAAGTTTTAGAATCATTAAGGTTGGAAAAGTCCTCCAAGATCATCAAGTCCAACCTTCAACCAAATACTACTAAAGCCACTAAACCATATTGTGACATGCCAGGTCTACTCATTTTTTGAACATTTCCACAGATGGTAACTTCACCCCTTCCCTGGGCAGCCTGTTCCAGGACTATCCTGAACAATCACTCCAGTCACTAGAAGCCTTTACACATCTTTGTGTTACCAAATATTGTTTTTACTTAGCTGGATTGTCTTACTTTTTTGGTAGAATTATCATTTCATAAAAATTGGTTTTGACATAAGTCCGTAGCAAGTTCCATTTTTTCTCCTGCTAAAAAAATAAAATTATAAAAATGCTTCCTGGAATCTGTCTGACATGTCTATGGCAAGGGCTGAGGATAAAGTCTAACTTTGTCCATCACAAATGTTTCCCAGCTGGATTTTAGGCCTTCTGTATATGCTATAAGAATTTTGCTTAACGGGAAGCTGGAAAGGAAAAGCATTGCACTATTTTTTAATTTGGAATTAGCTGAAAAAATATTTCTTTGGTTGATTCACCAGTGAGTAAGTGATCATCATAGAGGAATATAAGCACTGGGTTGTATCTCAACTGTGCATTAATATTTCTTGCTGCTTTTCCCACCAAGTTAAGCTTGCTTTTCTTTCTGTGTCTTCAGACTATTTCACTGAAATGGCAGTGCATCATCTTTAGTTAGTGATTGTGTTGCTGGGCTTCAGAGCTGACTCAGAATAAATTTTTGCAATCCTCAAGGAGGATTGCCTTGCCCTCCCTAGTATTATTTAGTATCTGCCTTAAATAGGGCTATGGCTACAATCACCTGTGTCTGCATATCCCACTAGTAGTAAATTAAAGTAGGAAGATAGTCTTGACTTTGAAGACAAGTGGCATCCGTTTGATTCCTCAGACCAGACTGATTTCAGAAAAGAAAAATTTAAAGCAGAAGTTGCTGTCTACAAGGGGTATCTGCTGTAGTGTGTTAATATATTTATGGAGCAATCTCTTGTGTACATAATTGGGCAGCTTGTGAGGGCAGTTATACTGCCTCCACTATATATTATGGACAACGCCACAAGAAAAAAATACACAAGAATTATAGTTTCTTGCCACACAAAATTGTCTTTTAAGACCTTAGTAAGATACCAAAATATGCTTAACTTAAATTAAAAATGTTTATTCTGTACAACATTATTGGAAAAAAAACCCCAACACAGACCCAAACAACCCATCCCACAAATCTGCTAAATTATATCCCTTGAGTAGGAAAAGTGACACAGGGTGTACAACTGTTGTGTGTCAGAACATTAGTTTAATGAACTTATGCATCTTATGGTGGGGTAGAAGGATGGGAAGAGGAGACTTCTTGGAGACAGAAGTGTTTTGGGTGGGCACAAATTTTACAGTTGGTCACTTTTAGCATGGTGCAGCCTGTGCTTGGCAGTTCTGTGGATAATGAAAGTCAGGGTAGGCTGTTCTATCAATCTCTCTTGATTCTTACAGTGAACAACATAAATTCTTACAGTGAATAAAGTGAATAAAATGAGCATTACCAATGATTGCTGTGTCTGGGATTGTTTGGGTTTTAACCCTTTCCCCCAATAAGGACATTTCTTCAATATGAGTTCTAAAGACAGTAAAAGGGTTAAATTGACCATTGTGGATGTGCATATACCAGTTTGTTTTCACTAATTATGTTTTGAATAATGCTTTTCAGTCAAAACAGTAACACTCTAAGTTTGGACCCGACCTGTGTTAATGAAGGGGTTTTTTGGCGCTCAAATAAAAGGCTTGAAAAGAGGAACTTCTACACAAAAACTTGCCACAATTCTTCATCCTCCCTCTCCCCTAAAAATAAAAACAGGAGGGTGTCTGTTGTTATCACAGGTGACATCTCAGAGGTTTCTACTGGTTAGGTGTAAATGGCCCCAGAGTGGCCAGAACCAACAGGAAAACCACTGTTTTGTGGGATTACTTTTCAGTCTTTTAGCTGAAAACTCACTGGGGCAGGAGTGACCCAGCTGGCAGCAGCCAGTTGCACCTCGACCCAGCTGTGCTGCAAAATCACAGCACCGGGTGGGAAATCCATGCCTGAGACATTCTTCCCGAGCAGGCAGGTGAGGCAGGCAGACCACACTTCAGGACAGAGCTGACAAGAGAAAGCAGTAATTACACGACTTACCTGACTGCTGCTGTAGGATGAATCTAAGGTGTCATGTGGGGCAAGGCAGTCCATTAATTTTCCATTCCGCCGGCAGCCCAGGTGCACCAGGTCTCGGCAGTGAGCGTGGCAGGTGTACCTGCAATCTTCAACACCCACACACAGACACCAGGGATTAAAAAAAAGAAAAAAAAGAAAAAAGAAAAAAGAAAAAAAAGAAAAGAAAGAAATTAAAATGGTATTTAGAAATAAGGCTTTTGCAGGCAGAACATAGGAGTGAGACACATCCTCATTTGCTACGTGACCTCAGAGAAATACCCAGCTCTCAAGTGAACCTCCCCGCCCGTATCAAAGATAATAATAGCTACACAGTGCTGGAGATGTAAATTCACCGGAGCGAAGGTGACAGTGCCGCACACCTCCCTCCCAGTGTCACACTGACAGGCCTGCACTCAAGCAGCTCTCTAGCCAGACCAGCGCTGCCTCTCTGAGATGGTCTTGCAAAAGGTCCATGCCACAAACTGGGTATTAGCTGTTGCAATGTAAGCATGAAAGGAGCAGTTCTCAGAACAGAGAATTACTGCTACATGGTTTTTCATGTTTTAAGCTCTAGGTACCTATAAGAATATGTGCATGAATATTGAAAGCAGAGTAAGGGGCTTATCTGAAACTTAATTATGCTGATAAATCAAATAGTTGCCTCCAGTAACAATTCAGAAATTTCACTTGCTGGTGATTAAAGTCAACTAAGATGGCTATTAGAAATGTAAATTCATTATAACAGGCAGATGGCTCTATCTCTAGTAAGAAATAGATGATTCATACTCCCTCTAATCTCAAAGAAAGAATCACTTTAGGAGTATTTGCAGAACCAGCTTGTATTTGCTTTGAAGCCCTGTTGTGTTTGCTGATTTTCTGTGTAAGCTGGGCAGAGTTCACCATGCCATCTTTGTCTAGGACTGAATGTCACTTTCTATTTTTAGGTTTTAAATTGCTTATAATTTTGCCAAAGAGCAACCACTTGTACTTCAAGTTTCCATGCTGGGGAACATCATGCTGTTTGTTTTAGAACATTTCGGCTAAAACAATTCAGCCGTTTCCAAGAATGACTTTTGGAGGAAATGCTTTAATTTTCTCTAACTAAGCTATGCTTACTTTTTTTCCCCCATTGTTGTTACAAAGCTTTACACTTTCAAGATTTATAGCAAAAGATGAATTCTGAAGGGGCTCTTTTTTCCCTTATCAGCTTCTCAAAAATTTCAGTTTCCCTTATGTTTAATTAGTTTCTCACTGCAAAAAATAAATTCTTGAACCTTTGCATTTCCAATATCCATACTCATCATGGTGTTATGGGGCAAGACAGCAGAGTGTTCCCTGAAATGATGTTCCTCGTGGCTAGGGACTGGATCTTTAAGACCCCTGTAAGACCCCTGTACCATCAGACCATTCAAAAGTAAAAATTATAATGTGGATGAAGTGTAAACCTGTAATCACATTCCTGTGCCTGATACAGAATTATGTTACACTTGCATTAAGGCAAGATTAATTGTATTTATTTGGCACAAAGTCAGCCTGTCAAAACTTTTTCAACACAGCAACCCAGCATAATGAGTCCATCCTGGATCAGCACTGAGGCAGACAATTGGGATAATTTGATCTTAAAACAGACTGACTTCATCACAACAACTATATCACAATAATATCACTGTATCTCAAGTCACACTCCTCTTGACACGTCAGCAAATAGCTTCCAGCTAATTATGGGTTACAAAGGACCCTGTTGCAGTATAAATCTGAAAAAGACTCAAACTCTCTAAAACAGTCACTGTATTTACCACAGAATTCGATAAAGGTGAAGCAATACAGAAGACTACAGAGACAAATAAAGAGAATGGTTAGGCAGCTGTAGGGTGCCCAGGAGAAATGATGGCTGTCCCTACATCCTTGTGTGCTGCTGGCAAGCCACGTGAGGCTTGCTTCAGTTGCTGCCTAATTTCTCCTGGGTTATGCATTTGAGTTCCTTTATCCAACTTTTAGTAAACATGGAGTATTCCCAACTGCAGCTGAAGTCAGGGAGAACTGTGCTTTTGACCCAAATGAGGTTTTCCCAGGGCTATGTTTTATGCTTATGCAGCTGGGATTATTTTTCAGATGATTCATGTACCTCATGAAATTCTGGAGGAGAGAGAACACTCATTTTCATGGATGCCTTGAGAAGTGAAGCATTTTATCTTTGGGAAGGAACCCCATAAGACACAGTGGAAAAGCCAAGAGGAATAAATAAATTTCGGAGCCAGTGTTTATCAGGAAAGAGAACAGGGCATCTCCATGAGAAAGCCAGGATGGGAGCACTTAAATAAAAATTACATTACACTGCATAAGCAAAAGAAGGTCAAATGAAACTAGTGTTTTAATTTCTTCTTTTTTCCTTAATTTCTGTGTTTTTTACTTTGCAAGTTCAGTTACCTTCTTTAGAAAAAAATGGTTATAAGATTGCACTGTATGCCCACCTTTCAATTCTCCCGCTGTAGTTCTGACAGAGCTGACCATTTCAACTACAAATGGTCTAAAAGCTAATTAAGTTTTATGAAAATTATCTCTAGGCTAAAGGAGGAAGACCCAAACTAACACCCATAGTCAGGGCAAAGCTGGCAAAATTCAGCCATTATGCCATTGTCTGACCACGTCTGGACAAGCAGCTACTGCACATCACCTGTGTGGTGAGGAGGTCATGGGCAATGTCCTACCAATCTGTAGGGTTCACTAATTCCCCAGCTTCCTGTGACTGCACAATTGTATGTACTGAGCATGCACCAATGCACAAATAATATTAGGAGAAAATCTGTTAGCTAAACAGTGTTCTGAAACAGGATTACTTATTCAGTTAGGAAACATTAACTCTCAATGCTATTTTGTTTGCCATTTATATTCATTTTAATTTGTGAGTCCATAATGTCATTTGCAAGACAAGCCCATAAATTCCACCTGGCTATTATAGGCATAATTACAAAAAATGTGAAAGCTTCATCTTTAAATAAGCTTCATCTCTAAAATTGTTTCAATCTTAAGCTAGATTTTAACATACTGTTTATAAGTTTAATAAGCAAGATTAGAAAAAGGATGGTTTTTTTCCCTAAAACAGTGGATCTATGTATGATCTTTTCTTCATACCTGTTTTAGCTTTAAATACATTATTTCATTTCAGTTGTGGCATACAATGTTCCACAAAGGTTTAGACAGCATCAAATTTGAAAAATGCCTTCTTCTGGTAAACTTTTACTGGAGCACTCCCAAAATTTCCATGAATTCAGAAAGTAGCTAAAATTCTGCAAAGACTGTTATGGTGATCAGATCATGGATTACCATATCATTTCTGCTTGGAAAGCAATTAGAATCAGGTGCTCTTTCCTGATGTGATCTGAAATGAATCCTGTTCTTTGAAATCCGAGCTCTGTGGACTTAGCACATTCAATAAAAGCATTCACTGACAACTAGGAAAGCTAATAGTTTTACTTTACTGATGCTCAGGCTGTCATGTACACTGAATTTATGTATGAAAATGATGCATCAATGCATACTAATTATGAAAATTGTCCTGCATTATTAAGAAATGCAAAGTATCTATTTATTAAACATATAAATATTATGCTTTGCAAGTTTCATTGTCAACTATTGAGCACAATGAAGCACCTTATGGTTTATTATTCTACTGCAACAATGGATTTACTAGAGTTATAGAAAAAATGAATTTACATTATTGCTAGAAATCAACACCACCCCTATCCTGCCCTAGTAGGGGTAAACTGTAAGGCTTCAGCATGCTCATTTTACATGGATGGACCCTACCTGATGTTTGGGTTTCCTTCACCCAAAACTGACTTTTCCTGATAGCTTCTAAACAGCTGTTCCCACGACCAATTTGCTCCAGGGCAGTGCAGCAAAAAGCAAGCAAAGGAACAGGCAGGGACCCCACAGATGCTCCAACATCAGACCCTAGTAACTAAGCATTACTAAATCAGGCAGAGGTTCAACAGCAAAGCCTCTCTATCCTGCTGTGGTCTCCCCTGCCTAGGAAACGAGTGATTTCATTTCTGTGATGGCCCAGACAAATTTAACTTCCAAATGGGTATGCAAAATGTATGTTGTGCCTAAACAACTGAAGCACATGGAAAGTTCAAAGTCAAAGTTGCATTACCTTTGCATTAGTTATCAACCACAGTAAAAAGTCTTCATTAGAAAGTGTGAGGAGGACACCCTACTTGGTCCTGCTACTGTGTTGGGAAGTTAGCAATTAAAATCATCTCTACATGAGAACCTCTGGCTTGGTTTCCAGAAATCAGAAGAGAGTTTTGCTTGCTCTATGGAAAGTATGCCTGTAAAGCGTCTTGGGAAAATTATTCAAACTATGTAAGGTGTTTAGTGCTTTAAGTTTTAAGCCATTTTCAGCCAGCAGGTTCCAAAAGGAAGGAGAATGAAGTTCAGCTATATTTCTCCTCCAAGACAGCATGAACTGTGTTATTTCTACAATACATTGGTATCAGCATGTCACGTTTCAGTGAATGCTTAGTATATGTTGTGTTGGTCTTTTTTTTGCTGATGCCCAAATGTCTACATTCTAGTTTGATGCCAAAGTTGCCACAAAGGTCTTTTTTAACTGTTTCACTCAGTTCTATAATAGAGAAACCTGTTTGAAATAAACAGCCTCCAGAAAGCTCTAAGCACAGCTACTAGGAAGTGGAGATCTGCTGTAACATCTGTTTGATCTCTATGAAATATTCTTTATTTCTGCTTGTTTGTTTATCTGTTAGTCACACTTAACATCAGTCTGAGATTAAAATGAAGTTCTAACCGTATTTCCCAATTAGTGATTTTTAAGGGATCACTTTTATTACAAGTAAAATAGGATTTCTGAGGTCCTTATGGCCATCCTTTCCCCTGAGGGATCTTTGTGTGTATTTTGTGCCCCTTCCCCACTGAGAAGCCACACAAGGCTTATATCAGACTGGAGTCCAGCAAAGCCCACAGCTTCCAAACTCCTGTAAGGCGGTGACTATCTACAAGTACCCCTTAACTTCTTCTGCTGTGTCTCTGTAGACTCTGCTCTCAGAGGGTACAATGGCCATTCACAGGAGCTGAGGCCCTTTTTGGGATACACACTTCCCACAGAGAGGATCCTCTGTCATTCTCCCAAGAACAGAAAGACCATGGAACTGGCTTAACTTGCTGTCTAGGGAAATTCTCCAAGAAGCACTTGAACTGCAGCCTATCTGTAAGTGCCACAGCCCAATTCAGGGTCAGGAACCCTGCCCTGGAAACAGGATAAGCTCCTGTAGCAGTCTCTATTAAGAGACTGTTAATGCTCTATTAAGAGCATATATTTGGACCTCAGCAGAAGACAAGTGCTTTAATCAAACTGTCCAGGTTCCAACACAAATGCTTGGGCTGTTTTTGTTTGCCAAGTGTCTTACTGAGATAGAGTTTGGGTACTGCACAAAAAATTTTCCATATTACTCACCAGTTTCAGATTCAGAGTTTTTAGATAACAGTTTGTTATCTAGGCAGGCAACAACCCAACTCTGCCACATGCAAAGGACATCACATTTGCAAAGCAGTGGGGAGTGATCAGCCTTTTAGTAGGAAGAAAACACTTCCCTGAGTGAATCACTGAGAACTCCAAGGGAGGCCCAAAGCAGAAAAGGAGGTATAAAAATCAGCAGCCTGCATGAACCTGGGACTGTTTGATGTCCCTGCTGCCTGGGAACCCAATGACCATATTTCTGATTTCATGCACCAGATAGAAAATAATTGGTTAATACCTAAACTCAGCTTCCCACCTGCAAAACAGGAAAGAAGGACAGGTATTTTAGAGTGAACAGCCTGAACTGGATGTTTTTTTCAGTTTCTGCTACCGGTACCTCTATAAACCTCCAAAATTCTGTCATCTATTTTACAGCCTTTAAATACTTTTTTTTGGTATGAGCTAATGTCGATGTGTTTTGTGCCAGATGGTTTGCTAGATAACTGGTAAACACCGGGACACACGTGTTCTGTGTCATGGCCATCCTTGGCCAGGAGGAGGAGATGAGGCAGGCTGGCCTGGAGCGGCATCTCAGTGCAGCTGAGCAGCCTCTCCGGGAAGGGGAGGGTGACATTGCCATCTAGCTGCACGTAGAAAAACTGGGATGTAGGTGTTAGCATGGATAAAGCATCTCTAAGAGACCTCTGTCAGCCAGGTAAGGCTGCTGGCAGCTGCCAGAGAAGGTCCCTGACTGAGGGAGCATTCCCCACTCTTGGCACCAGTGCCACAAGAAGGGTCAAGGATTCAGCTGCTGAAATCTGCACTGGTTCTCAGATGCTTAAATGTCTCTGAGCCCTGAGTGACCTGGCCCTAAGTGACATAGGAGCGTAAATCCCATTGATTTACTCTGGAGTATTAAAGAATTAAAATCAGTCTAATTGGTTGATAAAGCTTGTTTGTATTTTTATCAATGTGACAGCATTTAAGTCTTCTCCCTCCTTCCAGCACTTGCCAGCATTATCCAGTGAAGACTTGTCACAGGAGACTTGCACAAACTGGGATCCTACATAACTAGCCTATAAACAGGCTTCTACTCCTGAAATCTATTACACTTCTTTTGGCCAGATACTCCTCTGCATACAGTCCTGCTTACAGTCACCACACCCACAGAAACAGAACACCCAGTGATTGCCAGACCACCCTGAAATAATCACAAAATCTGTTTGTAAACAAGGCTGAGAATATTCACTTCATTCAATAGAGGTATGGGTTAAAACATAAAGTTGCAATAGTGGAAATACTTTAAAAATGAAAGCCCAAGACAAGAAAAATCAACTTTAGGTCATGACCCAGTAGGCTAAAAGCAGCTCAGGTTGTCTCTAAATTAAATTAGGTTTTCATATGGAGACCACAAAATTCAGCAGCCCAGAGCACATGCTGAATTCCCAACTTCTGAGGGAACAGAGCCTGAACAAGAATGGGGGTGTGGGTCTACACACATTCTCACACCTGGTTTTCCTTTTGTGGTGGCTTCGTAAAATGCATTTGAAATCCACCTTTGACAGAACCAAAGGCATCAGATATTACATTCAATAAACACCTGGCTCAGGAAAACATTGCTGCATACACTTCTGCACTGCAAATGCAATGGAAAGAAATAGCAGAATTTTTGTTTAAAAAGTCCAAAATCAGCCCAAAGTATTTATGCAGTTCCACTACGTGTCATGCTGGTATCTTGGGACTTCCACTTGCTTTGACTGTTAGCCTCTTTCCAACATTAAAAACCTAAACAAATGGGTAAAATATCCCTCCTACATAAAAAAAACAGAAGTGATCTTTCAATTTTGTATGCAAATCCAATAAAAATACTGGCTTTATAAAGCATTTACTCTAGTGCCCTCTATTGCTGAATCCCCGAAATAGCCCGCATTACGGATACTCGCAAAGCAGCACTTCCTTTTGTTTTCCTTTTAGGAGAAACACAACGAAAACACAACAGGAAAGAAAAGTATAGTTTAGGTCTCTACATCTGTACACTCCCAGAACCGTGAGTTCTTGACCAGACCTGAGTTAACAAACTCCCTCTTCTTGCTGGAATTGGTAACAAACAAGAGTTACAAGTTCACAGAGGAGAAGGATCATAGAAAAACAGTGCTGAGAGCTCAGAAGGGCTCCCTGCTTTACCTGGCCACAACACTGGGATTAGGAGTGAATTGTGAATAGCTGCTGCAGCATCAATGATCACTCCATTAGAGGAGTGAAACAGCAGTTTATATCCGACCAGGACAGAAGCCAGACCTTTAACTGATAGATCACATGAAATTTAAAAGCTTGAACTTTCTGCCAAACAAAACCTGCAGTCTCTTCTGTTTAAATGTGAGATCAGAAAACAGTTGACTCAAACCCATCAAATTAAATGAAATTTAATACAAAAATAGTTGCATTTGTGCAGCTCACCCCTCCTGCTGGGTACAGCTCAATTCTAAACCTGCTTTTGCATGCTGCATCCAAGCTTGGTCTATGTTTACATCTCAAGCTCTAATGTTACATTATCTCTTTAAAACAGGTAATTCTAAACTACTAATTCATTAATGTTACTCTTCATAAATGACCAATTTCCAGCTTTTATTTCAGGTGTTATGAGTCATCATGCCAGCCCTGGTAGTGAATCTTGAAGCAGCTGTGCTGGAGAGGTGCATAGCTAAATGCACCACAGTTTGTCATCATCATCCGCTCATCCTCCTGCTAGTGCTGAGGGCAGCAAAGAGGGGCAGTGGAGAGAAAGAAACAGCATCTTCCAACTGCCTTTGCTTGACATTGGCAAAAGCAAATGAGAGATGTAGCATCAACAAGAGATGTAGAGCTTCAGAGCTACAGTTCCCAAATGCCTCTATGCTCTATCTATCATCTCTGTTAGGACAAAACTCTCCATCATTCCCACAGGTGGCCACTCTCCTTCTCGGTACCCCTGCAAGGGCCTCACTGACCCAGAGACTGCAAGGGCTCCAGAGAGCTTGGAGAGTCCATGCAGGAGACACAGCCTGACCCCAGGGACTGCACGGGTGTCACCCACCCCTGGCCTCACGAGACAGGGAGGCAATGGCTTTCACCAGCTGGCTTTTGACAAAAACACTAAAGCAGAGCGACATTGTCTGCTCATTAATTTCCCAGCTACCCAAACAGTCTCCCAAATGAAGGTATGCTGCCTCTACATACCCAAGCTATTGACAGAATAATCCAATTAAAGATGTCACATAAGGACATGGGCACTCATAGCATAAGCCATCATATGTTAGTTGGCCGAATATGAAAGCAAAAAATTCATTAATAAATATTTTAACCCAAGACAATCTAAGTTGACATATGACCTAACATTGTCCTCCCATCCCAGATGTGTTATCGATGTATTTTGTCAGCAGGATATATTTTGAAGAGAGAGCTGAAAGTTTGAGTTTTTATACTGCATGATCAATTAAAACTCTATATGTTAATTCTTTGAGGAGGTAGCAAGTTTAAAGCATATCAACATACCCATGTGAAGATGTCCACTTATTTTCCATAACACATATTCTTACATAAATGTAATTTTATATTGGATGCTTGGTCATCCTGCTTGGTCATTCTGACCAAAAATCCTTTGAAACCAATAAAAATATTCTAACTTTGACATTAGAGAAGGACTAAAGGTGTAACTCAATAGAATACAAAAGGTGCAAAAAATGTTAGCCAACAGCAAAAGGTAAAAATCAATTTCCAGATGCCTGAAATACAGTCAGTTTAAAATTCTGTCAATAAATTCTCACTTTCTGCCGTCTGAAAGAACCTTCCAAAGTACCTAGTAGAAACTGTAGCTCAAAATGATGAGACCTCTCACCAGATGAGAGCTGAGAATAAAGGTCTTCACGAGCCAGCAGAATTTGGCAAGAAACAGGACACAAAATCACCCACCTCAGACAGACTTGATTTCTGTAGCTATTTATTTATTGTAACGGCTGCAGAACAAGCAGGGTTTGCCCCTGGGGCAGTTTTGCAAAGTTAAAGAAAAAATTAAAAGTCAGCAAGCATTGTGCTTTTTATGTTTTTCACAGGATAATATGGGATTCTCCTCTGAGCATGTTTAAAATCTGGGTTTTTTCTATATAAGCCTAAAAAATATCATAAAGGTTTAAATCAATGCAGATCATAAAATTATCTCTTCCAGGGGGGCGCATTAGTTGCTTAAGGAGAAACTGCATGAAACAGTAACAGTTGTGAGATCTGAGCCACAAAATTATCTCAGACTAATCCTTAATTGTTAAAAATTATCTTAAACCCTTAAGCAAGAAGATTTATGTGTCTTTCAAAGCTTTTATTGTAGTTCAATTATCATAATATTGAATATTCTTACTTTTCCAGACCCTCTTTAAATCTTGTTACATTCCTGACCTCAGCAGCATCCTCTGGTAATGAGTTCTACAATTTAATTAGACGCTGAATTAAAAATAATTTTGAAAAATCCTTTTATCTGCTTTATATTTGTCACCCCTCACCTTATTCCTCTGCTATGAGACAGAGAAAACAGGAGTTACTTGTCTATTTTGAATTTTTGCATCATTCTATAATCTTATCCTTCATCCTATCTATAATCTATGGTCCTTCATGATATTTTTTCTAATTCCTTTGTCTTTTGTACATATGTACTTTATCATGATAAAATTTCTAGTCACATGATGTGCCAGCATAAGTTCTCCTAAGATGCTGTAGGAAATATTCAAATATATTTCAAAGAAATGAAGGCTCCAGAACTCTAAAATCTACATCCCTTAGTTTAAGCCTCTTATAAAATGTTATGTATGCTTGATCAAACTAAATGCAGTTAAAAGATTATCAGCTATATTTAGTATATTCTGAACCACATCTAAGACATTTTTTTTAATACCTCAGTAAGTAACTTAATAAAAATCAGCTGCTGAAGAGCACCCACAAATTTCCTTCCTTCTTTTAGAGCTTTGCAAGGAGTACATTAGATGTAGGTCAAACTCTGTGGTCAACAATCCCAAAGTACCCAACCAAGGACAGGCAGAAAAGCTAAGAATTTTTAAGGACAGCAACATAATTATGCTTTGACAGCTCTTTCTAAAATTGTGTCAAATGCACCTTTCTGAACACAGTGACCTACAACAGCACTAAATTCGTTGTTATACTTAAAAAACTAATTTTGTGCTTTGGCAGATTTTGTTTCTGGGTCAAGCAGAGAGAACAAGGCATCCTGAGACACGGAGTGACAGAAGCAGAACGAGAGCAACAAGTCTGAGGGTACTATGCAGAGGCACAGTGCCCATCTCTTGGTTCACATGATGAATGAGATCACCCAAAATCTATGATCTCCCTAACATGTCCAAACAATGAATTTTTCTCTTTTGTTGTTGTTAAAATGTTAATTTATCTATTAAAGCACAAGTGGCCAAAAATGATGGGTAAGTATTACTGAAAGCTTTAATTGCCAGCTGGGTTATTCATCTGTGGGGCAAGCCTAGTGACACAGAATTGTTCTGCTGGGTCATCCTGAATCAAAAATTCTGTGAGTGACAGTCCTGGACTAAAACCCACCAGAAGGACAGCAAAAAGTTGGATTCTAGTATGCTGGAAGCAAAGGTAAATCTCTGTGTACTAAGGGATGGTAGCCAGTTCTGTCAGGGTAGATGGTCAGTACTGCCCAGGGTAGGCTTTTGCGTTGAACAACTCTCTCAGAAGGACAGGAGGGCAATTGGTAAAGAATTACCAAAACGTGGTGTTTCAGAGTGGAGGAAGTTGAGGAAGTGGGTAATTTTGTAATTCACCAAACAAAAGGAAAATTCTGGACACTGAAGAAGGAGGCAGAAATGTCCGTGGACTTCAGGATAGGTAAGGTTTAACTCACAGTGTAAGTTGCTGTCTTTGTACAGACTGAAGAGCAATCAGGAGCTGTGCCTCCTCCCCTGTGAGAGGAGCATCAGGACTTCAGCTTCCAGCTTATGAGACTGCCTTCTGTAAACTTATAAGAAATTTGAGTTGAATTTTCACACTGAGATTTTTTTCTGCTTGGACTCAACCTTCTGCTGAAATGGCACAATTCCATCAAATCCACAGTTCTGTGACAAATATCTCATTGCACAGGCAGCAAAGGACTAAGGGCACTCCAGACACAATTTACAAATTCAGTTCAAAAGAGATGCTAAAACATACACTAAAATGATAGTAAAAAGGTAAATCTTATTGAAGCCACTACATGTAGAGGAAGAAGGAAGGCAACCCACAAAAAGCATTATTTTTAAAGCACTCAGAGTTCACCTCATTTCTTGTTACAAATCATGGATACAATAATTTTTTTGCAATACTGGGGGATAAAGATAACTGGCATGCAAACATTTTCACATGTGTCTAACCCAGCTGGCAATTAAAGCTCTCAGTAACATTTATTGATAGTTTTTACAGTAATAAAAGAGATGCAGGAATGATCTGATGTGTTATGAGGACTCAGGATGATTTAATGTATTAGAAGGACCTGAGATTACCAGTATTCCAAGAAAGGTTCAAAACTCTGGATTCATCAAGGAAAGTTTAATACAGACTTCAATGTCCTGGCATTTCCTTCTGAGTATTTGAAATCTGTGGACTCCTTTGGGAAGAAGTCGTGTGTCATTTAGACAGGGGGCCTAACAACCTTTCTGTGACAGATTTCAGATGGCACCTGAAATCTGAAACCTGAAATCCCCTTTCAAGAGTCACAGATCTCTTGTCTGAAGTACAACACTAAGCTGTGGAACGGACCCAAATTCTACCTCATGCAAATACAAACTTGTTATTAATGTTGCAGAGTTGAAAAGTTCACCATCTTGGTCCAAAGAGTCCCAACCACAAGAAAACTGACCTTGTACCACTAGTCCCTTAAGAAGAACAGAAGGAACTCGGCTTCCTCCGCTATGACAGCGCACATTCTTCCAACCCCTGAGAACACACCTCAGCCCCAGCCTTCACAGACATGCTAAAGGGACAAAACCATGTTTGGGCCTTAAGGGTGTCTATGAGAATGTTAATCTGAGAGATGCAAACAGTTTTCTGCCAGGCCTGGACAAGGATCAGAGCACTGAGCTGCTGTGAGGAACACTCCCTTTTACTAAGTGGTGAGCTGAGCTGTACTGCATTCCAGCTGATAAAAGGGAAGAGAAGGCAAGGGCATCACTGCTGAACACAAGCCCCTCTAAGCTGCCCATCACTTTGTGTGAACACTGGTGCAGTGAGTGAGAGTCTTTAGTCAGTTCAGCCTTTGCACGGCCTTCTAGATCAATTAGCAGCTCAAGGCAATTTCAAATAATTTTCAGGCAATTATTTGAGTCATATTAGAGCTCCTATATACATACCTAAGGGAGAAACACAGCAAAACCAAGATACCAAATATCAGTGATGTGAATAAATGATGCAGCTGTAAGGGAACTCTTTGTCAGAACATGCCTGATGAACCTTCTATTGCATTTCCAGGATATTTGACAGTTTTGCCTAATGAGCCTCCAAGAATGAAAATATGCATACAGTTCTGGACTGGAAAAGTTAACCAGTTCAATGGAAACAGATTTTTTTCCTTTTTTCCCTTTTTTTGTTTTGTTTTGTTTGGCAGGAAAAAAAACTCTGGGGGAAAATAGCAGCAGACTTACCAGGAGATTTCCAGAGAAGTTTTACCGTCCTCCTCCTCGAGCTGCTCAATGATTTAGGAAACCTGTAAAAAAACCGTGCTATCCTCCTGATGGTTTTGTTCAGATCATTTCTCACTGCCATGGCAGAAGGGGCTCCCCAGCTACCCCAGGGAGCAGAGGCACACGTGTGCAGAGGAGAGAGCAGAGCCCATGGACGCCCGCGGCGAGCGTGCTGCTCTGAGCTCTGCGGCTCAGGACCACCTGTTAGCCCTAAATCCCCTCCCTCCCCGTCACCAGCTCTCAGCCCTCCAGACCTCCCTCTGCATTACAAGAAGCAGCTATTTTAATAGATGCTTCAGCTAAAGAAAGACCAATGCTCTGGAGTCTTAACCTGTTACTGTGTTTCCAATGATGTTAAGGCATGTTTTCTGCAGGAAAGGCTTTGAAGGGCTCCTTTGTTCATCTCTAGCTACCTTCTCCAGGCTGAAAACAAATAAACAACAAAACTGATTGTGGCAAGTCCTCTTTCAAAATCCCCAATGTAAACCAACAGAATTTTCTTGGGAGAGAGTGTCTCTCAAAGGCTTTTTTCTGAAGGTTCTGAGCAGCAAATTTAACAGAGATTTCTATGGATACACACGTTCAAAATGCAACTTTCCTCTTAATGGATTTTAAGGCAAATGCAAGAGTCAAATCATTCACTGCCACAATTTACTTACGAATTGAGCATCTATCAAGATATGTCTATACAAAAAAATTAACAGCATCTCAGTACATAGCCCACATCTGCTCCAATCACGGTGCTTATTAAATTGTTAATCCAGGGATGCTATTTACTGCAATGTCCCCTGCAACATTTATCAAAACTTCTAGTATACACTCTTAAACAGCAAAAGTATGTAACCATTTCCCAACTACGTGTCCAGCTTCTCACATTTGATTTGATTTTTTTGCTTCTGCTAGATCTGAACGGCAGAAATCCCTGGAAAATGAAGACTAATGTCATTACAAAACAAAGATCCTTTTGTATCAACCTTTAAACAGAAAGTAACAGCTTTGTTACACCAGCTACGTTCACAGCACACAGTTAATAAATCTTCCAGAATTCACAATGTATTTTTCTACACTAAAATATGTCAAGTATTTAACCCCATTTTATACATCTGACTTTTTAAACATACTGCTGCCTGTCAGGATGGAGCTACTGGTGTCTGATTGCATTTCCTGTTGTCAGTGTGTCTCTAAAAACAAATAAACATTTCCATTTATACTGTATTTGTCACAATTCTTTAGCCAGTGCCAATGAAAAGAGCAGAAGGCAGGACACAGACCACTGGATTTTGTCTTGCTTGAGCTCCACCCTGTCACACCAGAAGGAATTTAGTAGCAAAGTGACGGTTTTAGCACAAGTAGGAGGTCTGTCACCCAATTCAGAACAGGCAAGGAGCAGAGTTAAAGGCCCAACAGACAACTTGCTTCTCTCAGGAAATAGCAGGGGTCTGAGTGTGTATTGGCATCTGCCAAATACAAGATCAAACAATGACTTGGTTTTCTCTGAAATTTATACACATAAAATTAAATGAAAATCAAAGTAGCATAAAGAAACCTGTACGATTTCAAACCCTAAGTAAATATGTAATAAATTGACTAGTTTTGCAATTTGTCAAAGAATACATATATATATATATATATATATATATATATATATATATGTCCTTTAGCAGGATACGAAGGGCACAGGTACAATGCTGATACAGTATCTTTGTACTGGTATTTTACGAGGCTTAAAAAATACTCAGTAAAACATATCCAGTTGGAACAACATAAGGGGATAAACTGACTTTGTTGATGACAGTAACAAACCTGTGGATGTTTATCCCTTACAATGTTTAGTGAAACAAAAATAGGCAAGAGCATAAAACACTGTGTACTACTTTAAACAAACAGAACTTACTCCATACAAAAAACATCACTGGGATGAATCTGACAATTATACTATGCAACAAACCAGGTAATACAGCTGAGAATACAGACATGAATTCAAGCTAAACTGAACAGCAATGGTAGTTAGAATATAATAATATCACAACTTCTCCATCACTTTACATTTTTAGGCCATAGTTAGGCCAAAATGTAAAGCTAATGAACAACAGCCTGCTTCCCACAGCTCAGGTATCAGGGGTGTGTGATGATGATGGGAGTCCCCTCAACCTGAACTGCTAGCTTTAGAATATGAGCCACTGTGCTCTGCACAGGAATGCACTGCTCTCAGCTGGACTCAGCAAAGTCCACAGAGCTCCTCCTAAGACAGCTCTGATTCCTCACATTACACTGATGTATTATTAAAGTTAAGAATTCACTGTATTAGAAAGGTACCACACAGGGCTGCATATGCACCTTTCAATCTACTCTGACAGAGAGACAGCACAGAGATACTTTGCAAGGAGGACAAAGGGACCTGAAATGTGAGCAGACTCAGACTCTTGATCCCTGCCTCCCTTTAGAGAAAAAAGCCATGTAAGGCTTTTCCCTGCAATAGACTTCAACCCCCAGGTCATCCTCTGCTCATCTGAGCAGTGTCTGGAGGAGGGGAGGGAATGACTGCTGCCTTCATTGCTGCCCCACCTGCCTGGGAAGGAGGTGAGCAGCTGTCCCCTCTGCTATGCAGCAGCCTCTGACCTCCCACCTCCCCACCAGAGAGCAGGGGTCAGAGCTCAGAGGGCCCCTGTGCAGTGCAGGAATGCCCACAGAGCCTCCATGTGTGGTGCCCAGGGTGTCACCACCTGGGCAGCAGAGCTGGCTCCACCACACTGCTCTCTACATCTGCCTCCCGACCCACTTTCTGCATGGCAGAAACAGCTGGGAAGCCAAAGGGTGCTGAGGAAACACCCAGCAGTTTGGACATGTCCCTGTCTACCCTGAGCAGCTCTGAGCAGAGGGGGATACACCGTGACCCCACTGCCTTACTGCAGTGACATGCCCACTGAAGGAGCTGAAAGAACAAAAATACTCCAAACCAACCTTCATTGCTACAATAAAATACTCCTAAATGAACTATAAACAACCAGCGGTGCTTGACTGGAAATATTCTCTTGGGGTGTGCTGAGTTTATATATTTTAAAAGTAAATTCTTTGCCAATATACATTTTTTAGAGCAACACAGCAGTGCTGAGATACCATAAAAATGAAGCCTAATAATCAGGAGGAGCACACACAGCGGTGCCAGATGTGGGGCAGATGCAGAACTCTCTGCTGCAGAGCAGAAGAGCATTTCTTCTCCGTGAGGACTCACTGCCATTTCCACTCCCCCAGCTCTTAAGCAGCAAATGGCTGGGATGAGTAAAGGATTTCATTTGCTTTGACTTCAACTGCAACTTCTCCATTTCGTCTGGTTTCAGGAACAAAGATCCCCAACCACCTGCTCACAGTAAGAACTGTGTGTAGGAGAAGCTGAGTGTGTTAAGTAATATCTGCTTGTCTACGCTGGCAAATGTCCCTATTAATTAGGCTCAAAATGAGGTTTTGCTTTCTTTGCAGGCAATAATATATTTGGAAAATAAGGTGGTGTCTTTCCAACCTGTCCCAATGTGGAGGTGTGTCACTATGGTATATGCCACACACACAGGCACAGTTCAGAATGGAGAAGTATTCACAAGGATAATTTCTATATTGATGGACATTGAATTTCCAGAGAAGAAAGAAGAGACTTCCAGAACTCCATAAACTGTTTCCCTTCACAGTTTGTTTTTGTTTGTTAGTTTGTTTTCTTGCATGCTTGGGGGTTTTGTTTTGGTTTTTTTTCTTGACAGAGATCTGAAACAGACTACAAGATTTTTGCAATGCAGAACTGGGTTATGCAGAGAAACACTGTACCCATGCATTGAAACAATGGAATGTGTGAAACATATTTACCTAGAAATTATAAACAAAAGTTGCAACCTTCCTCAAACTCTGTTCAGCTGTATGCCAGAGTAAATTTTATCCAGCTATCACCAAAAGGGACCCACCTAAATAGTTCCTAGGATTCAGCACTCCTGCATTACCATGACACTGTCAAGACACAGCATCACTGATTTCATATCGAAACATAATTTATAACATCATGATGTGTGGCAAGGCTATGCAGTTGCTAGGAAGTTAATAAAGAACACAACTAATGAAAGAAAAGAAACTAAAATCTGCTGTATTTGACTTTGAATCAGTGAAACTAGCACAATGCTTCCAATTTCCAGCTCAGCTGCTCATCCCTCCCTAATCCAAATAAGCAGCTATATTTGTGAGCTTTCTAAAAAAACTTTTGATTCTCAGCAGCTGCATGCACACAAAAAGAAAGGACTAAAAATTAAACAGTGATTGGCAATATGCAATTTCCAAAACCTTGCCTCCTTTTGAAAGGTAGTAATTGAACAACTGTAGTATTCAAACTGATGTGAAATACATCGTTATCAGATTTAATGATCTATTAATGACTCCTTTTGGAGAATAATTTGATTTCTCCCCTTAAGATGTAATGAGTTTCTCCTCAGCAATAGCTCCAATGAAACATATCCTGGATTTTGAGCAGGAAAATCACTGTTCAAAGCATGTTAGTTCATATCTGATTAGTTCTTGTTTAACTCTACAATATATTACACTGTAAATAAATACCTTCCTGCACTGTTACATGGAAAATAATGTTTCTTTGTGTATATCAGCAATATTTCTTCTTGATTCTTTTCACTATCGTCCACTGTACTGTACAGTCATTCCCTGTTTTATTTCAAATACTTCAATCAGTAAAATTTGCTGTAATTTGCTTTATGTTGTTTTCCAGAAGCTGGGGATGTGCAGAGGCAGGCAGGACCAGCAGAGTCCTGTGATGAAGTGTGTGAGGGAGGGATTGCTGTGCTGCTGCAGCTGAGCATCAGGAAGGCAATGCACCATTTCCTGCTGCTGCACTTGCTCCTTTTTAATGTGCTTTGGCTACAGCTTTACTGCATCTCTGCAGGTTGGTGCTTCAAAACTAATGAATGAAAACTGAATGAAAGATTATAAAGCCAGATGAAGAGAACAATAGTGTAGTGTGAAAGTAACAGATTCGTGCTAATCTTAGCTTTGCAGTAGATATCATATTAGTAGCAGCAAATTCAGGGAAATTATTGAACAGTCTTTAGGAAAACCATTTTTGTATGTAAACAGCCACACTGTACAGCAGAGGAAAAATAAAACTCAAGGCTAAAACTGGAGAGAAGACACTGAGTTGCCTTGTGACACAGTCTGACACACAGGATTTGACTCAGCGCGAGACAGACCAACTTGCCCGTGGGCTTTGGTGACTTTGTGCCAAAATTAGCAGACTTCCCAGGGAGAGCTCACAGGGAACTATCATTGAGAGAAAACTGACTGAGGCAGAAAAGCAAAAACATCTTAAACTTTGCTAAAACAGTAAATTTGTTCTAAAACAGTAAATTTGTTCAATCCTAATCTGATGAGTTTAAAACCTGATCATTTGTAGGGTGCAAGCAAGCTGTGACCCTCCTTCTTTAGATATCTCATTGCAGTAGGAGTGATTACTTGCTTTTTGCACTTGAGATTGACAAGGGTGTACCTTGTACGTTTCTTCTCTCTTAGAAGAGTAGAATGTTTCTTACTTTAGCCATGGCAGCTACTAGATAATAAGTGAATGTTTAGAACAGGAGTATAAGAGAAAAATACAATACAAGAGGACTTTCACTGTAGCTCTTCATACTTTCTTCCAAGCTCCAACACTCACTGTCAGGCTATGGCACCCCAGCTTCTGACACAATGCACTCTTCCTTTACTGAGCAAAATTAAAAAGGCATTGCTCAATGCTCAGTACAGTGTGGAGAAAACTGGCATGTCCAGCAGCTCCTAAAGCCACCCCGGCAGCACACTGCTGGCCTGCATTTCACTGTCTGGATAAAGAGACCCTTCCAAGAAGGCTGGAGATTTCTGGCCAACCCCACTTGACAGCAGAAGGAGGAGATGACCACAGTCCCTGGACATGAGCTGATCTCTAATGTTGGCTTGAGCAGGGACCTCATGGGTAAAATGTTACTTCATATATTGGTGCTGCCTGCTTGGCTGACAGCAATTCAAAGTGGGGACTGCTTCTTCCTGTCCAAGCATACTCTCTAGCAGGGACGTACACTGGCCTCCTACTGCTAGCCCTAAATGCAAAAAACCCCAAACCATGTTAGCCATTTAACAAAAATACATATTGTCTGGTAAAATCTTCAGTTCTACCTTTGTCTCCAGTGTGTTGAAATCACAGATAGTAGCAGTATGTATATAGCATGCAGGCACAGCATAATTTAAAAGGCACCTGGATCATTAGACCCCACAATGACCCAAACTCCTGCCCAAGCAGTGCTAATCTGCTGAACTTTGAGCATAGTATAACTGTATAAAAGCAGCATCAAGTCACAGGAAGCTCTTGAAAGCTTTCCCATGACAACATCAAGTTCCTCCTTGGTTCCCCAAGACTTTCTCCAAGCAATCAGGAGTCATCACAATGGCAAGAAATACCAATAATTTTATTACTAAGATCTTTGGTTTTGTAAGCACATCATTGCTTTGATGCTTTATTACACATCTTGAATACACCCAAGGTTAGGAACACTGCCTACAGAAACACCTATTTTATCATGTCTCTACTAGCAGACCCCTTTCTGCTCCTGTGTCATCTCTCAAGTACTGATGTGTTTGAAACCAAGCCCTGTGGCATCTGTGGTCCTTCCCCCTGTGTGTGAAACAAAGCACAGGGCATCTCACATCAAGATGCCCTGGGCAGAGGAGGCTCCTGACCACTGAAAAATCCTCTGCAGGAGCTCCAAGAGCAGCTCCAAAGCATGTGAGAAGACAAGGGGGAAAACCACAGAGCATTTTCAGAGCCTTTCTTTTCAGCGATGGCACATAAATGTAACAGGGTGATTTAGAAAATTTTTCTCTACACTGCTATGCAGCCTCAAAACAACTGCTTGAATTCTCTGTAGTCTCTTAAGTTTGCATCTGAGACACTCAGACTCTGAAGAACACCATCATTAATAATTAACCATTTATTAATGAGATGGTGAAAACAAGACCAAAGAAAATGCTCAGAAACAGGTGAGAGTTTTTACATGGAACAGTGTATGGCTTAGGAGTGGAAGATGGGGCTCACACAGGAATATAAATGTCAGAGCCTAAGAAAACAGGACCCACCATAACCTCAGTGAGGAGTGACCACTCCCTGCAAACAGCAGGGGAAAGAACTCAGCTTTGAGCAGTGAGAACCTTGCTGTGGCTACAGAGACACAGAAATGCTGCA